>NC_141223.1:12360000-12960000 GCF_054856515.1 Filicampus tigris | reverse complement strand
ACGGTCTAGTCAATGAGTTAATGAAGGTTTCTTCAATTTCAAGCAGTTAGCTTTCAATCTTAATTCACACACTTCAAAATGAATCTGTCGTGATTGTTTTGACTGTTCCCTCTTCCCTTTTCATGCAATGGACGACTCAATCTTCTTACTACGCATGTGCAGACTTGGTTCAAGAAGTCTGGGGCAAAATGGAGAAAATGAAAAAGCGGCTTTTATAGTTTTAATCACAAGTACGAAAGGTTTCGACCCTTTTCATGGTGACGAATCTGTGTAACTGACAACAACAAAAGACAGATGCTTTTACAGCACTGCGGTCTGTGTTAGCCATGGAGGATTAATAGAGAGGAAGTGGAATGTGACGCTTTTCATCATGAAGATGTAATAGCATTAAAGAGGTCGAAATGATAAACTATATTAAATGTTGATTAATGTTCTTAACTTCTGACTGACTGTAGAAGTGTGGAGAACATTCACTTGTTAGATAATAACCCCTAAGAAGGACTTCATCTAGCTCAGGAAATAGGGGGGATTTTCTCAAATTCACACTTTTTAGTTGATGATGATCAACAAAATCGTTGGTGTTAACTTTATTACTCACTATAATGGTGGAATAGGAAAAAAACAGTTTCAGATAATTATAACAGATTTCAAAAGCAGGGCAAAGTGGCCTTAATGACATATTTGGCATTTGTCAAATTGAACTAAAGTATAGTACTTGAAATGTTTTTAGTTGCGTGTGGATATGGAGGTCCCATGAATTGGTTTGCCTCGGGCCTCAAGATGCTTTGTCCTGTATGTTAATACAATTTCACTTTTTTAAAAATATGATTCTATTTCACTTTTCCCAGGCGCGCCACATGTTGACGGCGGCTGCCCAGTGTCCTGCTACAGTGTGGAGCTGAGCGGGCCGCAGTCGGAGGAGAGCAGGGAGGTTTACCAGGGTCCTGAGCTGGACTGCTCTGTGGGTGGCTTGATGCCGGGCAGGATCTACGGCTTCCGGCTCAAGGCGGGAAACAAGGCGGGGGTGAGGAAGAATAGTAGTAATATTGGCGAGGGTTCACAGTATGACACTTTTTTTTTTTTTTTTTTGCATCTACTGTACTTGTCTGTTGAGGAAATCTCTGTTATATCCCGGAAATCTGTAGTTTATAGCTATATTTTTTAATGGTCAATTAAAATTTATTCATTTATTTAAGAGGGAAGCCAACCCAAACTTGCCGATAACTGGAAGTATTTTAATTTCTTTTATTTATTTTTATATTATTATTATTATTATTATTATTATTATTATCTGTGACTTGTTGGCTTGCCTTAATAGATAAACATGTGGGTCTAGATACTCAGACAACTTACAGATTTTGTTAATTTATGTTACTGTAAGTGGTGGGTGTTACTCTTTTTCACTACCTCAAACAACTTGGTGTTGGTGTTGCACAGTATGGTTATTTCTTTGCACTAGTTCAGACAATTTACAGATGAATAATTGTTTTTTTTGTGTGTGTTTTGTTATTTGCACTACTTCTTCCTTTCCAGACAACTTAAAATGTGTCATTGGTTCCCGGCATTGACTGTACAGAGGGTTGTCGAAGTTAAAGACTGAAGTTGTACTTTTTTTTTGCACTACCTCTTAAAAAAACTATTGTATTAATTTTTGGGCGATAAAAAACGTTTTACAGTGAAAAAAAAAAAAAAAAAAAAATTGTTAAAAAGCCTGTGCTTTGATTTAGTTCCGCGTGGTATCATAATGGTATCGAGTATCGATACTGAACTGGGTATTGGTATCGAAGTTGAAATTCTAGTATCGAGACAAGCCTACTAACGGTGATGTCACGTCATAACCGTGCGTAAAAAAATGAATCTATCTGAACCGTGGCTGAATTACTACTATCACCATAAATGTCCACTTTATGTTTCAAGTGGGATTAAATTAAAGTCAAATATAAAGTCAATAGTGTTTCTCAAAACAACTTGTGGCATGAGCAGATTTGATCCCCCTGCTGCCAGCACTTTCCCTCTGCCTGCGCGGAGCGCATTTTGGAACTTATCCTCCACAATAAGCAGGTTCACTGTACAGTCATTCATCTCCCAGATAAATCCGATTCAAAATGATATTTAGTATGTTTTTTTGTTTAGTTTGGGCCACTCTCCGAGCGCTATGATGTCACCACCGGCCCCGGAGCCCCTGAGCAGTGCAAGGCTCCTTCCATCATGTGCAAATCACCGAGCTGTGTTGTAGTCAACTGGGAGGTAAGGTGACACAACTATGTTCCCCAACAAGTAGTGGCCCTCTCATCCGCTATTTCGATATGTAATAAATAGGCAGGGAAGTCCTTGACCACTTTGGAACGATTGTGTCAGTATTCCACAGTTCCTCAAGGTGGCGATCATCAAATTAATAAAGTGGAATCGTGACGTCGGGTGGACAAGTTAATTTGACCACATTTTTTTTCTTATTACATTCTTGCATGTCTTATGTGCACACAACACATCCATGGTAGTGTCTTGATTTGTACGGTTTTGCAATGAAATATTTACATTATATTTTTGAGATTATGAATAACCCTGAGTACTAATTAGCATTTTCCCCTCGCAGGCCCCACCTTGCAACGGGTCTCCGGTGACTGAGTTTCGTCTGGAGTGGGGGGCAGCTGAAGGCAGCATGCAGGTCTGCTACAGTGGAGCAGCCCTCAGCCACGAAGTGAAGGGCCTGCTGCCCGCCACCAATTACTTCTGCAGGGTACAGGTACGAGGAGAGCACATTTTTGACATAGAATAGTGCCATGGGAGATCATCAGGTGTGCCATGCAGAATGATGCAAGTTGACTTAATTGTCTATAAAACGAAGCCATCAAACGGCAAGGAAACAAAGCTTTATAGGCAGGGGTGCACATCATTTTTTTCATGGGGTGCTCACATGAGTACCAGGAGATTGACCAGTGGGTCAACGGATCCCATAAGTCCCGGTTCAGATTGGTAACGAGTTTTGAGTCACGGATCGGATTGTGTTTTGGATTAGCAAAAAAAAAGATCATTAGAACTTTGACTAAATTTATTTTATAAAACACTTTTGCCCATAAAAAAAAAAAAAGTCCTTATAGGGCTTCGCTTCAGTTGTACCGCCATCTTGTGGACAAAATTGGTCTTACGTATTCCCAGGCTCAAAATGTGGCGGGCGCAGGCCCCTTCGGCGAGGCCGTCTTGTGCCGGACGCCCTGCTCGGTCCCCGCTGCCGTCAGCAACATCTGCGCCATGAAGGAGTCTGAGCTCACCAGGTTTGGCGCTCCTGAGGAAGTGGGAGATGAAGATGAGGAGGGAGATGAGGAAGAATGCGTACGTCAGCCGCCTCTCTACTCGCCTTCCACCTGCGTGGGTATCTTCTGGGACCCCCCATGCGACAACGGCTCGGAGATCACGTCCTACGTGATCGACCTGGGCGAACGGCAGCCCGTCCTGGTCGGCCCCGTCGCAAAGCACGTCATCCAGCACCTGCATCCCGACACCAGCTATAGGTGGGGCTCTCTGGCGGCAGAGGTTTTTGAGGGGAGGCTTGGGCAAATGAATGGCAAATAAGTCATTCAATGGTGACATTTTCATTTGTTATATTAGCAAATTCAGGTACGAGCTTCTACATGCAATGATTTCGACTTGGTTAGTTGGATATAAATGGGAAATATACCAAGAACTATAGTCCAGAAACACTTAAAAGGGAAGTCAACCCCCAATTTTTTTTTTCAAGAGTATGGTCTATGTAGGCCCACTAGTCGAACCATGGCATTCTGATTATTATTGCGTTTGTGGAATATGAGTTATGCAATAAAAATCAATCCGTTTTTATCCATCTCTTTGCGGCCATTTTGCCACTTGCTATCGACTGAAAACGGCATCACAGTTGCTCGCCCTGAGCAACAGGTAACGACCAACCATGGCTCCGCCTCAGAAAACAGTTGAGCAATGATTGGTTGTTGCCTGGCCCCTGAGCAACTGCGATGTCATTTTCAATTGACAGAAATGACAAAACGGCCACCCCCTGACATGGCAAAAAAACGGGTGGATTTTGCTGCTTCCCTCATATTCCACAAATGCAATATTCATCAGAATGTTTAAAGTAGTGAAGGCGCATAAAACATATTGCAAAGATTCTTTGGGGTTGACTTCCACTTTAAATATAATTTCAAACTCATCCTACAACCTTAGCCTTTTTTTTTTTTGGGGTGAGCATTCGGGGTGTAACGGTACGCTAAATCACATTTCGGTTCGGTTTCTTGGAAACTTCGGTTCGGTATATTTTCGATTTTTTTTTTTTTTTTTTTAAAGATAAGTAAATGGCATATGACGACTGTATTTTATCGTTCAGGATCCGAATCCAGGCCCTGAACATCTTGGGCGCGGGGCCCTTTAGTCACACCTTTAAGTTGAAGACCAAGCCACTGCCCCCGCAGCCGCCCCGCCTGGAGTGCACGGCCTTCAGCCACCACACCCTCAGGCTCAAGTGGGGCGACGGTCCAGCCAAAGCCGCCGCCTCAGACGCCCTCCAGTATCAGCTGCAGATGGAGGACAAGAGTGGCAGGTCTGTACGGTGACATTTCAACGACACACACCAATTTAAACAGGTTGCAGGTACTTATTATACCTTTTTTCCATGACTAATAACAGGTTTATCAAAGAAGATGGAGACATTGTGATTATTTAATCATTTAGATTTAGTCCTTTCCTGTTGTGGTTTCCAGTGTCTGTTGGTTAGCGTTGTTTTCACACTTGTTCCCCATCACTAAAACCCCACGACCACACATTCAATTTTCTGCGAGCGTTCCCAGTTTCATGCTCTTCATGGATGTTGTCCTTGCAGATTTATCTCCTTGTATGAAGGAACATGCCACACCTACAAAGTGCAGAGGCTAAATGAGTCTACCTCGTACACATTCCGCATCCAGGCCTTGAACGAGGCGGGCTCGGGGCCCTTCTCCGCTGTTTACACCTTCACCACCCCGCGCTCGCCCCCGGCCCCCCTCAAAGGTGAGCTCCTTTGTTCTCTCGCTGACTCCCTCATCGCCCACCTGTCACGTTTTAACTAACTGAGCATCTCTTGCGTGTTTATACACACATGCTAAGCTTATTTTGTCTGGTGTAGCCCCGAAGGTGGAGCGGGTGGATGACAGTTCCTGCGAGGTGAGCTGGGAGGCACTGTTGCCCATGAAGGGCGACCCAGTTGTCTACACTCTGCAGTTCATGATGGGAAACGCTGACTTCAAGCAGGTGCGCACGCTCTTCCGCTGAACCCTCACATTCATCTCGCACGACTCAATTGTCCCATTATGCAAAGGCCGATGTTCTCTGTGACGTATGGCTGTCGCGACTGTCAACGCAACGCACGGTGGGATCGAATAAGCGAGCGGAAGTGCGACTTAGACATCTGGCTTTGCCTTCTTAGTGGATTCATGTGCGTAATCAGAGACAACACATAGGACCCGCTCCCTCCGTTAATCCGACCCACCCGGAAGCATTTACAGTATCAGTGGTCTTTTGGGATATGTCGCAATAATTTTAGATGGGGTTTTTTTTACCCCCAAAATTGGTTGGTAAAATATCTCCTCTTTTTTTATTGTTGTATTAAAATAGAATTTGTAAATTGAACAATTTTACACAGTAAGAGTCTAGTTAAGATTTTTTTGTATTTATTAAGACCTATTTGCTGTTATATACATTTGCAGTACCATATATAAACAGACGTAATATAATTAAAAAAAAAAAAAAAAAATCAAATTTGTTAATTTTTTTAGATTTTATTTTTTTTACTGAATTTGGTTTCGGCAGTCTCTTGTTTTTTTTTTGTCATGCTATCTTTACAACTTTTGTGGTGCAGTGAACCTCTGCTATTTGTAGGGATAGTGATCATTAAGTGATGAAGTAATTGAACCCATGTTACACAAATGTTTACATTCAACTCGACTCCAGTCATTGAGATTTTCGGCAAATAATGGAGGTTAGATTCCAAAGAAAAGTACGCAAATTCATGGATACCGAATGTCATTCTTTTTACTGCTGTGGTTTTAATCTTCTCTTTGAAATTCCTCCGTTAACTTTGTGATTGTTGCTAATTGCTCTCCTCTTCCTTTCTGGGCAGGCGTATAAAGGTCCTGGCACGTGCTTCACGGTGCAGCACCTTCACCCCAACAGCGACTACCGCTTCCGGGTGTGCGCCATCCGCCAGTGCCAGGACGCGACCGAGTTGAGCGGGCCCTACAGCCCCACCGTGACGCTCGCCTTCCAGCGGGGGGGTGACGGCCCCACCTCGGCGTCCTCTTCCTCCTCCAGGTCCACGTCCTCCTCATCCTCGTTGTCCTCCTCCTCGACGTCAGGCCGGTCTGGCCGCAGCCTGACGGACGAGCAGTGCGCCTTCCTGCTGCTCATGGTGTTCGCCGTCATCGCCATCCTCATCGCGTTCATCATCCAGTACTTTGTCATCAAATGAGCACCGCCACCAGGGCACCATGGTTATTACAGCTTTATTCTTTTTTTTTTTTTCCTCCTCCTCCCTTCCTTTCACACTTTCTCCCCCTGCTTCCCCATTGAGAGGGCCAGCGGGGGGGGGGACACTGAGTATGTACATTACTCCCCAAAAATTTGGGGAATTTGGGTGAAATAACGGGATGAATCTATAATACACACAAACAAAACCTAAAGGTAACTTAATTTGACCTCTCAACTTTTGAATTTCAAACTTTTCAGTTTCAGTGCTTTTGGCTATTTCCAACAAGGAGCCGAGTGGATGTTTCTTTTTTGTTAGTTTTTTAATGTAGTCTCCAAGTTCGTCCATTTAATGCCTTTCTGTGACTCATCCAGTCTCTGTTAAGTGGCCACTGAAATTTGACCAGGATTGTCAAACTCATCACTCGTATAAATGTATAATCTTTGTATGGTTAAATATACACAATTGCCCTGTATTCATTGTTATAGTGTTTTAACAACAAATAGTTTGAAATGACACGTCATGGAAAAATTGTGATTAGATACAAGATAGATTTTTTCCCCACCAAATTGCAAATCAAAAAACAATTCAATTTAACAAACATGAAGTAGACAGTACTAGATACACTTTATTGTAGAGTTGCAACAAGTAATAGATTAATAGACAATTGATTTGCAAATTAATCTACTTTGATATTTAATGGAATAACTGTTTAGCCTAGAGCCGTTAACTTTAAATTGTCCAATTGTCATCTGATTTCAGCCTTTCAACTGTAAATATTCTACGATTTCTGTCGACTTCATGAAAGCAGAGTTATTATCTTTGTGTCTAATCAAAATAAGACATTTGAAAACACGTACTTCGTGTTATGGATCGAACTAGTAAAAAAAATGTAAAAAGTCAATTTAATCCATTACAGAAAGAAAGTACCTCATACTACATTAATCTCTTCTTATATTGCTTGTCATTTATTTCGATTTGTTGAGTCATTAAACAACACCCAAAAAATCATAATTTGCTGAACTGTAGTCGCAGAGGGGGGGGATTATTTTGCAAATAACTTCAATGTGAATTGAATTTTTATTCCATTAATTGATGGAATGTTCTATAGAATAATCAATTTTAAGAATATTTGATAGCTGCAATCTTAGTTGATTTGCTTTTGTTAGCCACAAAAAAAAAATCATGTGACGGAGAGACTGGAGGGGGCAAGAAAGGCATGGAAGAGGTACCTTTCACCTGTTGTGAATTTTAAAATGGACTGAAACACTGGACAGTGGATGTTCAATAATGACTGATGCTCAAATTAAATTCACCTGTAGAGATTAGAGTGCCCTGGTTGTCAAACCTTTATTTCATTAAAAAAAAAAAACTTGTCTCTCCATCACCAGGACCAACATCAAGCAATCAAGATTGCACCTAAATAAATGTTTTGAAAACAAATGCAAATGTATTGAACTTTAAAGTTAAATACAACTGAACTGACAATCAATGTAGTGCATTTTTATCTTAGGCTCAGTGTGAAATTTCACCCCAATATCCCCAACTTTTTGGGAGTACTGTTTGTGTATAACCCTTATTTATATGTGCAGTCCTGTCCGTATGAAGCAGGTTTTTTTGGGGGGGTTAGTATCTGCAGGACCTGCCTTGTGAGTTGCACATTGAGGGCTTGTGGACCACATGAAGGGACTTTTATCTAAATCTCCCAAAAATCTATACAAAACTGAAAACCAGGCTGGATTTTTAAGGCGAGGAAATCCACATTGTAGGAAGATGATATAGCACTTTTGATTTGTTTTCGTTCATGTGGGGAATGTTGAAGGATAAGAAAACGTGAGAGGAGAAACCCTATTTTTGTACAGCGACAGTGGCGGAGGATGACAAAAAAATGGCTTGGGTTTCAAAATTGGAAGAAAAAATAGAAAGGAAACTAACAAATCCAACTATTTTTTACTCCCTAATGTAGCTTGTTTTTACAATCATGCAGCAGCTGCTTTACTCCGTAAATCATGTTCAGCACAAAAAAATGTCCACCTCTTTTGTTTCCTTGATGTTGTTGGGTTTTTTCTTTCTTGATTTTGTTTATGGCACTTTAGCAAATGGAAAACAAAAACCTTGGCTGACTGCATCCGGTTCCGCTTTTTACGCCACAAACACACACTTTTTTAAGAAAGTCGTCGTCGCTGAAACAACTGAGCAAATGTCAGAAATTTAAAAAATATCAAAAGTTGTTGTTTCAGAGGCCTTAGGGGGGGAAAATAATATTAATTTCATGTTGAGGCTTCGTATTTGTTTTGTTTTTTCCTTCCTTTTTTTAGTTAGAAAGCAAGGTGTTTTCTTTCCTTTTCATTTAATATGTTGCTACCTTTTATTTGCCGTCAGTAAAGAGAAGAACACAGTAGTCGTTTATGCGTGTTTCGTTGGACTTTTGTTTTTACTTTTGGCTCGTCCAGGGTTATGTGTGAAGTATATATATAATATCTATTTTTTTATATCATATGTGATAATATAAATTGAGGTGAAAAACGATATGCCGTGCGTACCCCATCCGTCACATAATTGTAATTATGACTTCTGTGTACTTCCAATGTTGAAATCAAAACATTTCAGACTTTTCTTGTTTTCAGTCCAAAAATTGCAGCTATATTGAGAAAAAAAAAAAAAATCCATCGGTACCTTGCAAAAATGTCCTCAAATGTCTTCTCTAGCTTGATATGATCTTTTGATAGCAACGTGTGCCATTCAAATGTTACCTGTTCAGTTTGGAGAGATTAAAACAAAAAAAAAGTTAATTATGCACAAAAATGGAGAAACAACCATTTTTATGTCATTTTAATCTTTGCAGTTATACCTCATTCACCATACATTCCAAAAGTGACAATTTGTTATACGAAACATACTTAGCTAACGAGACATCACTTTCCAAATGTTGATTATGTGGGCGGGGAAATGGAATGGAATCATAGAAATGTATTTAACGTGTATATGTATAGCCATGATGTCTACAACAAAAAAATCCATGCACAATAAAAGATTTATTATTCTTAAATGTGTCTTTTTTTTTTTCCCCTAATAATAAACCTGTTTTAAAAGGCTAGATTTGTGGCATTTTCCACTTTTCACCACTTGGTAGAACCATGACTTCTACCATATTTTCCAGACCATAAGATGCACTTAAAATCCTTTAGTTTTGTAAAATGGCAAAAAAAAAAAAAAAAAAATCGACAGTGCCCCTGGGCATTCCGCCAATGTGAGGGACCGGTCCGTCTATCCGCCAATGGCAGATGCCCATTTCATAGGCGATAGACGGGAACCTTTAAACGGATTACGCATAGTTGGAAGCCCATTTTTCTATGTCATCGTCTACCGTCTATTTTCGCAATGATGCTTCAATGACCGCTCCAAGTTCCAAGGTTTCCCGTTGGCCGTTCGTACCAGAACATGGGAAATGTAGTCCAACGCAAGCTGAGCTTTTCTGGTGGCGTATTTCCAATGTTACAATGTGGGATCGGACCAGCACAAAGTAAACACCAGCTTCCGGGACTGAGCACAAAATGTTGGATAATGGTGAGTGGCACTGACTTGTTTACAGCTGTTGAGCTGTCAACCAAGGTAGCATTTAGCATTAGTAAAAGTCACCAGATTGATTGGCATGCTCTTTCTTTTGTTCTCACCCCCCTTGCCCCTATTTTTTGAAGGTTCCCCTCCTCCGCTTGAAGGAACTCCTGTGTAGTTGCACAGCGAACAAAAGCAAGCGAGACACGGCCCTACCCGATTGGTTACGACCGGTCTGAACCTAGCAGGATGGTGCTAAATCTATCAAATAAACATCCGGTACAATTAGCTATTCAACATTCAATGCTTCACAAAAATGTGCCTTTTAATCCCATGCGCCTTATGTATGATTGTTTTGCCTATTAATATGGTATGCGTAATGGTCCATATAACACAATAACCTTTTTAAATATACAAACCCTTAAAAACTACACATCTGCTTTCAAAAAATATTTTTCATCCCAGGAAGAACTTTTTTTTTCTTGAAAGTGTTTTTAAAAATTCTCAAAATGATGAGACTTTCTTTCTGAGAAAATATGCATTTTTTTCTCAAATATAAATTGATAAAAAATTTCTCAGATTGTTTTTTTTTTTTTTAAATACACAAAAGTTTTCTTAAATATATTTTTTTCGTGAGAGATAATTCCCCTTAAGGCAGACATGTCCAAAGTCTTGCCCGGGGGCCACATGTGGCCTGTGTTCAAATTTCTACCGTCCCACAGCCTCTGGCATAAAATTAATGAGTGGCCCATCAGTAGTGTTGACCACAGTACAAAATACAAATGTAAAAAGAAAAAGAAAAAAAAAGCGGGTTTATATTTCACCACCAGATGGCAGCAGACCTGTGGCTGCCCTCTCAGGTGCATTTGGAAACACGCTCCAAGCGCGCTTTGCCTCTCCAAAAACACCACTGTCAAAGTTGTGTTAGAGACTGTAGCTGTTTTCAAGAAATTCAATATTTAGAGTCCCTACCAGACAAAACATGCAAACTACAACAAGTTGAATGGTAACAAATGCCGTGAAAAATGTCAGTAACTTGAAGGTGAATGGTCGGCCCCCACCCATTTTCACACCAAAACTGGCCCTCTTTGCCAAAAGTTTGGATACCCCTGCCTTAAGGTCTCCTTGGGGCTTTTTTTTTTTTTTTCAAAAAAATTTTATTCTTGAAAAGATCTATTTTTTTCAGCAAAAATATATTTCTCCCCCAAAATACTTTGTTCTTAAGTTTGTTTGTTTTTTTCTCTTTCAGATTTTTTTTTATGACATTTGTTCTCATTTTTTATATGATAATTAGGGGTTTTGGGGGTTTTTGTTTGTTTTGTTGTTTTTCAAAAAGGTACTAGTCTTTCTTTGAAATGACACATCTTTTTCCTTGAAAATATATAACTATACTTTTTTCTTTCCCCATTTTGGGAGTTTGCCCAAACAGGCTGGACTTGAGAAGGAGGACGGTTTAGTCACTATGTAGCAAAGACAGAGCTGGTGTCGTAACAGGGCCAGCAAACAAGAAGACATTTCACTTGATGGATGCGTTCATTAATGAATGGCCCAGTCGTTTTGCACGCAGCTGTCACCAGGCTGAGGCGATGACGAGGAAGAGGAGGGATAACCGTGATGCTGGTCTTCCCTCAGATTGACATCTACTTAAAGGTCCATGTACTAATACGCTCTTTTTCATCACTAGTAAGACCTGTGAGAACTATAGTGGGCAAACTCGTTTTTTGGTAATTTTGCAGGAGAGCGAATGTTTACTTCTTCTGCTTAGTTTTGTTTTGTTTTTTTACTAGTATACTCAGATTTTGGCATGTTGCCAAATATCACGATCCTGGACTTGGATCGTGTTGGATCGTTGCTGTCATTGTCAGTTCCGTAGGTTGGATCCCAGGTCAGTATTATCTACATCGCCAAATGTATTGGGAAAACAAATCCCCAGAGATTGTCAAATGTGTCAATATTTCGATTAAGGTTTTAACATTGATGAAGACTAACAAATAGATCAATGGAAGCGCAATTGGGGGCCCACAGGCCCCTTGATTAATTTTTGAATCTTGGTTTTAAACCCCAAAAATGGGGAAATGGCGATGAAAATTCCCAGAACAACCAGAAAAAATCCTGAATATTGAGGAAAAAATGTGTGTGTTCTTTCAAAGCTTTTCACGTATAATTGGAACGACACAGTTGTGAAGTGTTTGTCGATGGATGACTTTATTTTGTAATCTCTTATTACACTGAATTTAGAATAAAATAGTTTACCCCTGCTTTCGTGCAGGAGGTCCGGATATTGGTTTTCACGGCCCTATGTTGGTAAATGCTTCATGTTTTCTCTGCACCCGATCTCTTTGCCGTCATCGTTGCTCATCGTCTGAAACAGGGTGTGACGTGATGATTTCTTTGTAAAATAAAAAATAATGAAAAATGACGTATTTTGAATGTATTTCAATTTCAACTTAATTTTTCTTTCTTTGAACTCAAAATGCCAGTCAATTTAACTTAATACACACAGAACAATCCATTGGGATTAACAGCATTTTACTTACACAATAGATTTCAGATCTGTTCTTAATCAAACCAATAATGAAAGAAGAAAGTGCATATACCATCTGAAACGAAATCATCAACATGAGAGAAGGTAGACAGTCAGGTCTGTCAAGCAAGTCATTTTGCCAACCAGCTAGTGACTAGCCTTTCAACTTTCTCCCTGGTCTTACTTAAACATAAATCAATGATTAGTGCAAAACTGTCACTCAATAATACAATGCACTGTCAAGCTTAGGTACGTGAGCACCGGGCTGGCCAGAGGTCCGTTGTAGAGGAGAAAAAAAAGGGACGCCTTTCAGACGTTGAGTTACTTGCTCACGGGTTGTATTGTACATGTGGGGCACACGCTAGAGTACAGATGTATTTTTGCCCGATTTATTAACTAAACGCTCACTTGCCTGAGCAAATAGCAGAATCGCCGGTAGCCATGGATGCTGTCGTTGTTTCGGACTGAGCGCTCGTGGGAGGAAGTGTAAATGCAGAGGAAACTACGGTGGTTTAGATACACCAAAAATAACAAAATCGAACGTGCGGATTTGAACGTTTTTAACATTGTTTTATCCAGAAAATTCGGTTACGTTCAAAATCGCTTAATCGAGCAGCCCTGCCTCCAACTTACATGAAATACTCATTTTTAAAATGTAGTTGTTGTTGCGGTGTTCAAACAAAGTTGCTGGAATATGTGATTTCGCTGGATTTTCTTGATTTTGCGTTAATAGTTGCAATCGCAACTTTGCCAAATCCTGGAGGAACTGTGTAGTTTTAAGTTGTACCATTCACCACTAGATGGCAGACATGTCTTAGTTGCACTTATACTGGCTCTTATATTGCCCTGTACTACAACATGAGTAGGCCTGATCAATTTTTTGTGCATTTGGAATGGTTTGCAGGACAAACCTAGTACCACAATAATAATGACATTTTTGAGTGAGTTGATTTTTGTGTAAAAAATGTGCAAAGGGTTTTGCACTTAATGCTGATTTCTTGATGAGCAGTTTTGTGCCACCCTTGAATGGTATTTTTTCTGCAAGAGAGCCCTTTGCACTGGAAAATAATCTACGGTGTGTTTTTATTTTGTTGTTTGCTTCAAACCCTTTGTTGATGGGTTACAATGGTAGATATTTTATACATGCATTGAGAAATGTACTATCAAACATGAAATATATTAAGAGCACGTATTTTCATCCAATTTTAAAATGGCATTTTTGTCACGCGTCTGGTTAGGAAATGCACGGTCCTACGTGGCCCCCCAGTAGCACTGATGAAAAATTGTGCTTCCCTCCAGCATTGAAGTTGCCCATCCCCGATGTAGATAGTTGCCCTAGAAGCATTAGTGCATTAGAGGTCTAAGACCAAACATTGGTTAATTCCATAATTTTTTTTCATGAAAATTATTAATAAGATGATATTTGTCTATCGATCTCTGAAACTCACTTTCTGGTAAGCTTTAGTCTGGTTTCACGGGCGCAGCCATCTTGGAAATGGGAGTTGGCCCAGTGCTGCACTGATGAATCAGGTTAAGTGCCGAGTGCAATAAAGGATTTGAAAGTAAACCTCGATTTAGACAATAATTTATCTCAGAGATAAATTATAGAAATAAGAGATAAGACCTTTTCTCTCTTCATTTCAATGGCAGAAAGAATTAATACTAAACCAATACTCAAAATTCTTTATTCCGTATCCTACTAGTGCGTTCAATTGTGTTTAGTAGTGTGGAAAAAGAGCGTACTAGTAAGCCGATTTAGCATATTCCCCTCCTACACATGCATGTTAACTTCTTCCCATTGTCATCATTCAATTAGGGGACAAGCTCCCCTTTGGGAGGAGGACGAGGAGGAGGAGGAGAATCGAGAGGATGAGGAGCTGCTCTTCGCTCTTGTCGCCAGATCATCCAAATCGTCGTTTATCGCCGGACTGCAGGTTGAGGTCCTCTCTTCGATTTTACAGGTAAATCCATTTATTATGCAGCACGTCGTTGTGAAGATTGTGAAAGTGTACCTAATAAAGTGACCTGTTTTGCCAGTGTTATAATGTACCTAATGGTGTGGCCAGTGGGGACTTTTATTTGTATTTTGTCATTATTATTTATACTATTATCATTCGTTATTTTCTGTCATTCTTATTTGGACATGCATTGTTTATTGGACATTCATTGTTACTTTGTGTTTTTATGGCTTTGTATTTATATATTTTTAGCTTTTTTACCTTATTTTTATGACTGATTTTTCTGTATTTTATTTTATTTATTTATTTTATTTTTATTTTATATTGTTATTAGTGTTTCATGCTTATTTTTTGTTCTTCTATTTTACTTCATTTTTATTCACCTATTGTATATTTTTATTTTTGTTATTCATTAACTCATTCTATCCCAATGACATATTTGTCATTTCACAATGGGTCTAATAAAGTCTGGTGCTGAATGAGTTTAACTTTATTATTTCTTATTTTTTTCATGATGCCAGTATTTATTTTTGTGCTATTTTTTAGTTATTTTTCATATTAATTTTGAATTACTGTTATAAATGTGTATTGTTTTTGTATTTCTTTTCTTTTTGTTTGAGTTGGAAATCATTTATTATTATTTCATTATTTAAATAATGTTTCAACTGTACTCACAGTTGTGTTTTTGCTTGTGAAAACACTTCCAGTGATGACAGTGAATAAAAATACTAGAACATCTGAACTTGATTTGGGGTTAATCATAGGTTCTTAAATGGTGGCAGGCGTGTGCTGCCTTCCATTGAACAGGACTTTGAATTTGATTGGTTCATTCTGAACACAACCATAATCTGTAGTTATAAGAGAGAGTGCACACTTGTGCAAATGCATTATTTGAGTTATTTTAACTTCCTCTCAAAGATTTTAAATATTTTTTGTCAGCACATTGCACCTCAGTAATGTATTTTCTTGTAGGCATCCGAAGTGAAGATGCCCTGGACCAGACCCCAGGTGGAGCTCCAGTCGCCCGAGGTGGCTGACCCTCCGGGCGGCGTGGGCGACGGCGCCGTGGGCGACCACCACTACGAGGGCTCCCTATTCCCCACCTCCACGCTGATCCCCGTGACGGTGATCTGCGTGGCCATTTTGGTGGTGGGCGTGGCGGGCAACACCATGACCATCCTCATCATCCAGCACTTCAAGGACATGAAGACCACCACAAACCTCTACCTGTCCAGCATGGCCGTGTCCGACCTGCTGATCTTCCTGTGCTTGCCCTTCGATCTCTACCGCCTGTGGAAGTACGTCCCGTGGCTGTTCGGCGAGGCCGTGTGCCTCCTCTACCACTACGTTTTCGAAGGCTGCACGTCGGCCACCATTTTGCACATCGCCGCCTTAAGCGTGGAGCGCTACCTGGCCATCAGCTTCCCGCTTCGCACGAAGGTCCTGGTGACCAAACGCCGCGTCCACTACATCATCGCCGCCCTGTGGGGCTTCGCCCTGGCCTCCTCCACGCCCACGCTCTTCCTGGTGGGCGTAGAGTACGACAACGGGACGGGGGCGCCGGGAGGCCAGTGCAAGCACACGGACGGCGCCATCCACTCGGGCCGGCTGCACATCATGCTGTGGGTGTCCACCGGCTACTTCCTGTGCCCCATGCTCTGCCTAGTCTTCCTCTACGGCTCCATCGGACTCAAGCTGTGGAGGAGCCGGGACGACGTGAGGGGACCCGGCGCGCTCGCCAGGGAACGCTCGCACAGGCAGACCGTCAAGATCCTCGGTGAGTGGATGCGCTCAGGAATTCACACCTGGAAATAAAATGGTGTACAGCGGTATTCCCAAAATTCAAATACTTAGTCAATGTAATCCTAATTGACCTTGTGTTTTTTTCTTGAACCCAACAAATGCGTCATGTTAGTTAGTGGCAGAACAATTATCGGCCGAGCCGATAATTGGGCCGCTAGTCGACATTTTGACGCGTATCAGCATCGCTCGTTTTTTTAAAATCCAACGGCCGATATGCGATCAAAACTGGATTATTTTGAGATGTTATGTTCTCGGCAGGCACTTCACACCGGAGACCTGCTGACCTGTAGCTGAGTTTAGGATGGACTTTTGGTTTTTGAACTCAAAATAAAGATAATAACAAGTATTGATTAAAATGTCAATTCTATTACATTTTTCGAAATCTTAATTTACAGTACAAAACTTTAGGGAGCTATTTATTTGTTGATGTTGACATGTTTGAAAGATTAAAAAAGATGTTGACATGTTGCAAATCTTAAAAGCTGGTTAATAAACATGTCTTGAAGGTATCTAAACAAATTCAAGTTTTGGGAGTTTGTATTACTCAAAACTTTGACCGCAATAATTTCACTTTTACCGCAAATGAATCTCAGCTCCAAATATTGATTATCAGCCCCCTTGACTACTAGTAATCCGTATCGTATCGTCCCTGAAAAAAACATATAGGTCTGCCACTACTCCGTTTATTTTAAAAAACAATCATCAAAACTAAAGCATAGCATTTTTGAAAAATCAAAACTAGCAAACGTAATCCAAAAACAAGTTAAAAGTAACTGGATTTGAAAAACTAAATTCAAAACAAATTAAAAAATAAGAAATGAAACATCAAAAAGTTATGCTTGCAGTAAGCAGACCATCAACATCCTCGATTTTCTGTTTGAGGGACATGAGGCCAAACCTATCATTTGAAGAGAAAATTCCATTTCGGTCGATTTCCATCCCAGTACGGTTTCAAGACTGGGTTAGGGTTTCAAATTAGGGTTCCAAGTCTAGATTATTGCTTGAAGCAAGTGTTTCACCTCAAATTAGTCTTGGAAATGACATATTCAAGGCAGGATTAGGGTTTCAAACCAGAGTTTTCAAATCAGGTTCTCAAACTCAAATTAGGGCTCCAATTTTGGGTTAAGGTTTAAAAGAAGGGCCAGGGTACCAAATTAGGTTCCAAGGAGGGGATTATTGTTTCAAAATAGGGTCTCAAGCCATGGTTACAGTTTCAAATTAGAGTTCAAAGCTAAGGGTAGGGTATCAAACAAGGGTTTGGGTCAAAGCAGGGTTCCAAGACAGTTTTAGGGTTTCAAGCCAGAGGTGGTGTTTCAAAATTGTAGTTTGTGGTTGGTTGGTTGCTATTATTATTGTTGTTGTTGGATTCCACAAGTGATTTGTCAACCTTTGTCTCACTGCTTTCACTTTGTGCTGTCCTGTCACACACATTGAATAATGTGTGTGCGCGCGCTAATTGTTCACTGTAAAAGCAGCGTGACGGCAACTTTATTCTTTTCCAATATTGCTTTGTTCTTCGCATATTGTCATCGCCTTGCATGAAAATATTGATGGCGTCCGATCGTCCAATTGGATCATCCCGCATGAATGATCATCAATCAGCGCTAACGACGCTTTTCACTCTCATCTAATCCACCGGCACTCGTTGCGCTCACGTAACGTCACATGCGCAGTAAATCTCTTTCAAGGAAGGTTTACAGCTTGTAGAAAGCGTTTCACTCATCCGGGTGACACGAAGAAACAAAAACCTTTCCATGTCATTTGGGTAAACAAGGTCAGCGGCTTAAATGAGGGTTTTAGTCTTCTTCTCGACGCCCGTACTGTAGTTTGAATAGGTGACGTGTCATTCGTAAAAATGATGATACCGGAGGTAAACTGCTAGGAAGGGTGACGGAACGCTGGATGAGTTACATTTCAACAGGTAAATGATTCTAAATTAGATGTGACAAATCAGACATAATCAACATTAAAGGCACCACCCATTAATTGGCCGGCTGATTTTCTTTTTTTTCCGGTAGATGTTTGTTGATTCTATTTTATTTTATTTACACATTAACACTTTACAGTATAAGACAAAGATAATGACATTCAAACATCGCCACCAAAAAATCTGCAAAAATCTTTTTTTTTTTTACACATATACAAGACAAAGATGACGTATAAACATTCCACCCAAAAATCTGCTAAAATCAGCCAATTTTTCCCCCAGATTTTTTTTACACATTAACACATCACAATTTAAGACAGATAACATTCAAACATCCTTTTCAAAAAATTGACAAAAATAAGGTGATTTTCTGCAGTGAATCACCAACAATTTTTTTTTCAATTATTATTTTTTTGCATGTTTCCTTTTCTTTTTTTTAAATAATTTTTTTGAACACATTACAATGTATGACAAAGATAAAGACTTATTTATTTATTTATTTTATTTTTTTTTAAAAATCATCTGATTTTTGCAGATTTCAAAAGAAGCAATTAATATGAGCTGATTAAATCGATTCAGTGGGCCGGCTAGATAAGAAAACCTTGCGGTACAGCATTTTCTGTATGTAACCCCCAGTGGTGGTGGTGTTGGCCTTCATCATCTGCTGGCTTCCCTACCACATCGGCCGCAACCTGTTTGCCCAGGTGGACAACTACGACACAGCTATGTTGAGCCAGAACTTCAATATGGCCTCTATGGTGTTGTGCTACCTGAGCGCCTCCATCAACCCAGTGGTCTACAACCTAATGTCACGCAAGTACCGCTCCGCTGCCAAGCGCCTCTTCCTCCTCCACTGGCAGCCCGGACGCCCCCGAGACCACCACCGAGGTCACCAGAGCCATCTGACCACCGCCGACACCGTTGAGAGCCTGACCGGATCCGCCGCCCAACGTCTACGCCTTGCCGCCATTGAGCGCTGAAGGAGACGGCGAACGAAAGGCCACACGAGGAGATTTGCTGCTTAAGGCAGGAAAAAAAAAAAAAACAAGAACTGAACACAGAGCCGGCCGGCTCTTTTCAATATGCCGAGACTCAAAATGGCACCCCCTACGTTGGCGATTTACGTTCACTTACAAAAGAAATCCAATAGCATTGATTTAAAAATAAATAAATAAAATAACATCACCCAATTTGAAATCTGAAATATTTTTTTTACAGTGGCCCTTTGAGACAGTTTATTTTGTTCCATGGCTGCTTATATCTGAAATAATCTTTTCCCATTGAAAAGAATGGAAATGCCATTAATGAATTCAAGCCCCCCCAAGAAACAAACAAATATTGTAACATATACTTTAATGAGGAAAATTAGCACTCCATATAATTGTACTTTATAAAAGCATACAGTCATGACAAATACAATTAAGAAAGAACTTTAACAGTTGTTATCATATTGCATCAATTGAATATCCATGTTGCTACTTTTTCTGGTGTGTCCACCTTGGCCACCTGTAGGCAGTATAAGACAGACAAACCGATATGCTATTTATTGAGATGTCTCTATTCCTCTCAGCTTGTTGGTAGGCGCTAACTAGTCGTTCTTCATTGAGGATAAAGACTATATGACTGTGAGTACTGTTATCTTTCTACATGTGTTGCTGCACTGTTTGTGTTCAATGTGTTGCTTGAAGGTTTATCGCGTCGCAGCTTGGTTGCTAATTAGCCTCAAGTTAACTGACTAAAAGGCTAAGATATGTGATTGTTTTCAGAACACAAAGTGTCATTCTCTTGGTTTTAGGTTTAGTTTGACAGTAAACCTCAGCTGGGGATGGCAAACAGCTTGAAGCCTCTTTTTTTATGATTTGTTGACTATTTGCCAAAGTGCTCCTTATTGTGTGTGTTAAACTAGTGACTTGAGTTGAAAAGCGCTCACATCTCAAGTCTGCGGGAGCGCTTTTTTTTTTTTTTTTTTTTAAATAAATAAATAAAAAATGGGGTGTTAGAAAGTCATTATCTTTGTCAAGGAAAAAATAGTCGGCCGAACGACGGCTTGTATGCTTAATAAAACTTGTAAACTGAGTCACTTGCACCTCAAGGTAGCACTGTTTTATCATTTAAAATCTAAAATTGAAAAACCTAATAGATAACATGTTGTCTACAATGCATGTATAATATGCAACTTTAACTGTAATTTTTTAAGTAATGTGTAATATATATTAAATTATAAACAACTTCATCATTACAGTGAAATGTTGATTAGCAGATGTAAAGATAAAGACGCAGTTGAATATGGCATGCCTTGATTTTGTGGCGCCCCCTGGAGGCCACAAAAATAGACGATTACATAGATGGGAAAAAAAACGGGAAATATAGTGAAGTTTCCCGTCTATCGTTTATCGCCTACAAAATGGGCGTCCGTCATAGGCGGATCGGTCCGTCACATAGGCGGTATGCCCACCTGTGTAGATTGAGTACCTAATATTGTGGCCCTGGTGTTTATATTATGCCTGACCTTGTCTATGTTGACGTGTTACATGATTATCCTTCAAATCTTATTGTTCAAACACGCGTCGAAAGTTGTTTACGTGCTTTTGTCTTCATTGGATTTATCGTCACAATATTAAAGTCTGTGGAATTGACAAGATCTGCAATATTATGTTTTAATGATGGATGACAATGTCTTAACGTTGTGATAGGTTTGCTTTGAAATAAATCAGATCAGAAGATATGTGTCTGTGTGTGCACATATTAACAAATTTATGGTAACATGAATCGGGGAACCAAAGATCAGGTTTGAAAGGAAAGTTCTGTTAAAAGGCCATTCCAGTAATACAGTCTACTAGAGATGAACGCATGGATGAGTTTCTCCTGGTCTTTCTGGGAGAGAAAACTTTTAATTCCGTTGATGTTTTTCAAATGGTAAAAAGCTGATTCGGTGACAGCTTCGATGTGGCTGTTTGTGACTTGCTCGGTGGTTTTTCGGGATGTTTACTAATAGTGACCCCCTTCTCTTTACTGCCAACCAAAATAATGTCAGTTTTGTCTTCACATTATTGTAGAAAATTCTCTCTCATCCATGTGTTTATTTGCTCAAGACACTGACAGTAAGTCCGTCGGGCTACCGTCGTCTGGTGTATCAAACAAAGCAAGTTGTATAAGTCAAGTGTGTGTGTGTGTGTGTGTGTGTGTGTGTTTGTGGGCTTGCGAGCATGTGTGCCAGTGCCAGCTGATCCCCGAGGTCCTTTTGGGCCCGCCACGTACGTGCCTGGAACGGCACATAATGTGACACGGTGATCACATTACCGAGGCCCTGACTCCCATCCACATCACCATATTCAAAGTAATGGCCCCTCTAAGTGCATTTGGGCAGCGGTAAAATGATGTCAGCTTGTCAGCGCAGGACCGGCTCCACACCAGTGTGAGCTAATGTCCTCTACTTTTCTGGCAAAGCAAGTGCATTTTCGTTTTCACCTGAAAAGTGTTAACTTCATGTGAAATACAAGCAGTGGTTCTCGACCTTTTAAAACCAAGTACCACCATCTTGACTGATATTCAAAAACAGTAGCATAGTAGACCAAAGTGTTCATCAAAAAATTAGGCTGAGGCTTTTTTGCTAGAGGGTATTAGTCAGAGATGGCCATTCCATCCCAGGAACGGAACGGTCTGAAAGTGGAAGTCTTCGTTTCGCAGTGGTTTTGCGATAATTATTTAATTGTAAAAATAATACATTAAAAACTGAAAACTTGACAAGTTTAGCAATAAAATGCAATAGTATTGCGTTACTAAGGAATCTTAAATATTTTTGTGATTCTACCTGGCGGACGCCGGTATAGTGCCCGACCTGGCTGTTTTGGCAGCTAAACGCTATCTTGGTTAAACAGTTGTAAACAATTCAATCCACTCATGATACTCCCAGATGGTATGTGGATGTGCACAAGAAATGCAGTTGCATGTACACATTCTTCTTCACTAGCAGATGGTGATGTACGTTTACTAGAGATAACAGATCCATTACGAGACAGAAGACCGGTCGATGTGATACAATTAATATTCCAATGCAAGACAGGAAAGTCAAATACAATTAAATGAAATACCGGTCCAAGACGTGACGGATAGACATTGTAAAATGAATCACCGAAATGCACGAAAAAGAAATAAAAAGAAATAAAATACCCATCCACTCATTTACAAACGCTATAAATAAATGAATTGTCCATTTACAATTACACATACACTTATCGAAGCATAAACTAACAAGACAGATTCATAAAATGGAGGTAAATAGCGCATTCATCACAATCTTTCCAAGGAGCTGCTCTTCGCCATGGATCACCACGCACACACAGAAGACAGAATGCGTATGTGCTGTGACTCATCGTTTCCAGACTGGCACCTCCTGGCAGGCCAGCGTGAGTCTTCCCCTCACGCGTGGACCAAATGAGCCGAAGGTCAGGTCCTGAATTGATGGACAAGTAGCCTGACCTCCTTGTGTGTTTGTTTGTGTGAGCAAAAGTGTCATCACGCCTCCCTCGAAACCTTTCACACACGCCTCCGACATGTCGCTGACCTCCAGTCGCCCCAATCACATGCTATATGTTCATAGTTGTTATCGTCAGACAGATTTTAATATTACAAAATTGTACTTGTTTTGGTTGTAGTTAACATCACCCTGAGAGCTTTTTCTAATATTTTGGTCACTTCACATAGAGTCATTTGAATACATAGCCAATGGAAGATAGGGAAAGGAAAGAAAACACAATACTAAAAACTGAATGTTGATTTTACATAATGCTTGCATAATTCAAATAAACGTCTGTATTTAATCCAAATTAAATAAAGAATCAAAAATAAGGATCCAGTATGATCAAAAGGAATACAAGGCATGCATTTGTCCTCATGATCACCAGAGGACGCTACAGTAAACTGCTGTCGTGGCTTCCCTGCAGCAATGGTTGTCAAACGTTTTAACAGAAAAAAATATTACAAGTTATTCACTGTAACACTGCGCACAGTTAAACATCAAGACTGCACTCAAAAAGAGGGGGAAAACTACATAAACAATGTTTCAATTAAAATGCATTGCACACAAATGTTACATAAAATTGTTACCTCAAGAAATGATAAACAAACTAGCTTTTTAAATAGTAAATGCCAATGTATTGAACTTAATGAACTTAAAAACATGATTTTGTCACGATTTTTTTTTTTTATGGAACAAGGATGAAGTTATGTGACCCTCTTGTGTGTCACCTCAGATTGGTGTTTGATGGCTGAGGCAAATAATAAATGCAAACTAATAAACGAGACTTTGAAAATGATCAGTATAATTTTAGACCAACAAAGTGAATGCAATGTAATCAAATTAAATAATTCTGACTTCATTAATTTAGTTAATTTATGGTCTGAATATCAGTCATTATAAACTAGATGTATAGTATTTTGCTATTTTGTAGATACATATAAGAAAAAGCTCTGTTTCAAAATTAGTGTACAATAATAAATGATTCAATGAATAAATACTTTTTGGAAGGTGTGCCTCAAAGCAATGTTATGTTTGGAAAGGCAACAGAACGTAAAGCCAGTTAAGAAGGAAGTTTAAGCTTTTATTTCTTTTATTTTGAAAAAAAATATTTGGAAATAGATTTACTCAACATGTCTGACTTGACAGCTCTCAGAAAAACAACGTGAGTAAAAGTCACCTTCCTCCTCCCCCTCTTCCTCCTCCTGGCCGATGGGACTCATTTATGTGCGGATATAAACAAACATAGCTCCACTCTTCTTGTCACATGCACCTTTTTCTCGACTTCAAGACCTCATGAAATAAGTCACAAAAAAGAAGAAAAGGAGGAGTAAAGAAGGGACGACTGAGTGAGGAAAATTCTCCAGGATGGAGGTAACAAGTGACTTTCCTGTCATCCGCCCATAAACATTTTTTCCTCATAAAGAAATGTTCTTTCATTTTATTTTTGTTGTAAAAAGAAAGAAGTTTACAAATATTTGTAGTGGAATGGTGGGTAAAACGTCAATTAAAATAAATTAATTGGCATGCATTCTATTTTTAAGATTTTAACTCAGCCTTGCAGGCTAGAAACTGACTTTTTTTTACAATGCAAAAAGCTTAAACGTTGATTTTATTTAAATGTAGATATGTGAATAAAGTAACAAAACATGTCAACATAAAAAAAGTAGACTTATTATTATTATTATTGTTATTATTATTATAGCTTGAGATAGCTAAACCTAACTTTTATGTCATGTTTTTTATAATAAAAAATGTTTAACAGTTGATTTTTGATAAATTAGAGATTTGTAAGTGAATTGAATTGAATTAAGATGAGATCAAAATGGAGGTCATATTTTTGATGCTAACACAGCCAACAGACAGACCCTTCTCCAGTTTTAGCCCGACCTAGCTATATCTAGCTAGTGTCTGGGGTTTGTTTAGAGCCAAATTACTAGCTTGCCACTTAAGCAACCTTGGACATTTTTTAAACGGTGCTATATAAGTTTATTGTTTATTTTATTATTATTAAGTGTGAAAAACATTCCGTCAAATCTAGCCACATGAGTCTTCAGACATTTTGTCCAAGATGGAGCTTGCCACTTTAACTCGGAAAAGTTCAGTCAAATAAGTAGCTAGCCAGTTTAGCTTGTAAACATGAACTATGTAGCCAAGTTAACCTGCAAACGTTAATTTAGCTAACCAGTACCACTTTAGTTTTTAAACCTGTCGTGAATGTACCAGCTGGTCACTTTAGTCTGTAAACATTCATTTAAATCAATTAGCCAATATGTTTTCTTACTTGCTTCAGGTTTTTATTTAAAATAAAGTCCACTTAAAGCGCATATATGTTGAAGATGGACTTCACTTGGTCTGTTAAACTGTAGTACAGTATTTGACTTTTTTTCCTCTTTTTGTTTGGCTACTCCTCTGTGGTATTTCCCTGATGGCTTTTTTAGCAGTGCCCTCCCTGTAACAGCAAAACAAGCCCGTCTTTTACTTCACTTAAATTAAAGTTATTCCCAGTTGTTTCGCGTGTGTCATGAGGGGCCGCCCGGCACCACCCTGCGGCATATGGGAGCCAGCACAGGATCTGATTGGGACACCAGATTCTTGTGGTTAGCGAATAATGTTGACACCGCTGGAGAAATAAAGTAGATTCCTTATGTAATGTTCCGTCATGAGAAGTCATTTGACTTGTTTTGGACCCGGCGACGTCGTAGTAGAGCTCTTGATTGGCGGCAGATGTCGTATCAGACGGGCTATGTTTACAGGGTGGATGCCTGTCCTGTAATAGGAAACAGACTCACCACATTAGGAATAGATGAAAAGGGAAGTTTCCTGGGTGAACACAGTAAACTGTAAACTGTAAAATCATGCGATGTATCTTTTTGGTCTCTTTTTAGGAAAGTTCAACTTCAGTAGTTTGGCTTCTCTGTAGGAAAGCACAACACTAATAGTTTTTCTCGTTTTAGGAATGTGCTAAATCTTTAGTTTTTCTTTTGTTTTTGTTTTTTTAGGAAGTTGCAACATCAGTAGTTTGTCTTCTTTTTAAGAAAGTGAAACATAAATACTATAGTTTGTTTTCTTTTCAGGAAGTTGGCAACATCAGGAGTTGTCTTCTCTTTACCAAAGTGCAACACTACGAGTTTTTCTTATTTTTCGGAAAATGCTACATCATAGTATTGCAACATCAATAGTTTGTCGTCTTTTTAGGAGAGTGCCATATATATACTGTAGGCCTAGTCCATTTTCTTTTCAGGAAATCACAACATCTACAGTTTGTCTTCCTTTCAGAAATGTGCAACAGAAAATGTTTTTTTCAATATTAAGTAAGTGCAATATGAATGGTTTGTCTTCTATGGGAGAAAATGTAGTGACAATAGTTTGTCTATTTTTTTAGGAAAATGCAACATCAATCATTTGTTTTCTTATTAAAAGGCAGAAATATTGGGTCATCATTTTAAGTAAGTGCATTAGTAGTTTGTCTTGCTTTTGGGAAAGTGTGCCATCAATAGATTGTCTGATTTTTAGAAAAGTGCAATGTTAATAGTTGTTCTTTTTATGAAAGTGCAGCATCCTTAGTTTTTCTTTTTTTTAAAAAAGAAAGTGCAACCTAATTGTTTGTCTTCTTTTTAGGAAAGTGTAATTAATGTCAATGGCTGTTGTCTGAATGTAGACAAGCGCGATAGAAATAAACAAATGGATCTTACTCCACGTTTTCCTGTTCAGTATCAGAGGCTAAGGTGCAAACTACTTGCCGAAAGGACCTGTACATAGTGCGACCTGTTTTTTTTGTTTGTTTGTTTTTTTTACATTGAGAGGAAAACACAACAACTTTCTGGATTGCAGTACTAGCTATTTGGATGTTTAGTGGTTTGGAATGAGGTCACCACTGTATTTTCAAGTGGTGATTGACAAACATCGTGTCACACTTTCCTGAAAACGCCTCCTTCTGCTTCAAAAAAAAGTATCCTGCAAACCACATTAACTTTCTATTTGGACCATGGGGAGGGCCAGACAACAGTTGAACACTGTGACTGGATTTGTGCTCAGCTAGAAGGGGGAGTGGGGGAACCCTCGTTAGTTCCCCGCCGCTAAAGTGTTCTTGAGGAGAATCCTGCATCCTGCTGGTGCACTGCGCAAGTCGGATTCTGGCTCGGTATGAAGCTTCTCCAAAAGTGCGATGATGTCATTGGACGTTTTAATAGGTCTGTTTTTGCGCTCTGCTGCCTTTACAGATGTGGCATCGCAACATTTTGGTCTCTGAGGGCTCGGGCCAGACATTCGACGAGTTGATTTAGATACCGTGTTAAGCACCGAGCCTTGCTGTGAAAAGCCAAAATCGACCATTCATTGGTAAAATAAAAAGGTTTCTAAATACCTCTAGATGCCACAAGTTGTCAGCAAGGCACAGTTTTTGCATAAATGGAGCTCCGCAACTCACTTCAGCATAGTTCCTTGGCTAATAGAAAAGCAGCAATTGGTGTCAAGGAAGGATCATTACAAGATATAGCTCAATTGCAAAGATTGCCTAGCAATCCCAGCTCTGGTGTTTAGTTGGTCTAGTGCCAAAAACAATTAACGTGGTTTCTTTATGTCTAAGTGATAATTTATTTAGCTCGAACCAATTTTTTAAATGTGTTCAATTCATTTTCCAAAGTTTCAGTTTCAGATGTTTATAATGTTTCTGTTTCAGATTTTCTCCAGAGCAGTAGAGAGTTGTGTCATTGGCAAATAAGACAATTTTAAGTAGTTTTGTGACACAGTATATATCATTTATATACAATATGAATCATTTGGGGGCTAGCACAGACACTTGAGGAATCACATGAGTGATCTTCAGTTGGTTTGATGTTATTGAACTGCACATACTCATCTATTATCTAAATAACAGTTTTATCTATTTATATGCTACACCTCTTATGCCATATCTATCTAATTTATTAAATAATATGTTATGGTCTATAGTGTTAAATGCTTTTTTTTTTTTTTTAGATCTATAAAAATCCCAACGGTAAACTCTTTTTTATCAATACTAGCAGAGATGGGCATGCCGTCCCAGGGATGGGCATTTTACTAAAACTTCGCATTCGTTATTCGTCATCCATCTGCAGCGTGGGTACCCTTCGGTCGTCCGTCATTCGCCTTTTTTTTTTCGTGAGGAAAAAAATAGTACCCATCTATAGGCCGGTCCTATAATTTTAAACGGCCGTCCGGCGGCGAGTCCGACTAGCCTTTCACTACAGGCGTGGCATATGCATTACAGCTTTTTTATTTCCCCTTTTTTCCCCCCAATTTTTGCAGGTCCATGTGAACTGGGACTCCTATTTTCCTCACCAGGAGTGTAAACTTACCTCAAAATGAAAACATAATGTGTTTTCTTCCCCTGCTATCAGCAAAGAGTCAGACACTGAGCCTTGCAAGTTTCCGTGTAAAAACCTACTATGGTGTTAAGAGATAGCCGGGGTGGGAACCACAGCGGTGTGGATAAGGAGGCCCGAGAGGAGGAGACCCAAAGAGGCCACGTCCAGTGACGACATGCAGAGTCAGCTTGAAAAAGTTAATCTGTTGCGTGTCGTGGGGCTGAGAAGCAGATCCAGGAAGAGGAAATGTCGTTATCTTCACTTTATCACCGGCTTCCTCAAGCAGCAGCGACTCAAAATGTGTCGACCAGCCGCTCGGCGTTGCCTTTTTTGGTAAGATGGAGAGCAAAATCGAACAATCAGTGCTTCTCCTTGGTGGCTCAAAGTAACGCCGTGTTTTACTGCTGCTTGCAAAAGACTGGAGGACGAATTAGCTACTTTCGGATTTGACCCGTTATTTTCTAATTTAGTCAGAACAAAGGATTCATTCCTCCTGGTGTGTTTTTTGACTCCCAAGTTGTTCTAATTCCAAAATATTGTTCATAAAGGAAGAGATATAACTTTAATTAATTTGTTGCAGCCTCAAACTGACACCATCATAAAACATTTAATAACTGTAGAGCGGATCTTTTTTAAATTAACATTTTAACATTTTAGGTTCACCTCCATGGATCTTTTCTTAACAAACACAAGCAATAAATTAATCTGTATTAAAATAAACAATATCAGATTTACCATACATAAATGTTTTGTTTTTATAGATTAGGCTTACTCTAAATTATAGGGAACTTAACCCTGAATTAATATGAAAGACACTTTATTAATCTACTTCAATTAGAGTTGTTAACTTAACACTTTGACTTGTAGTCTTTTAAACTTTCAGGATGACAACTTCACAAATTTATTTTGAACGCATATGGCATGAACAGCAAGTCATAAGTAGGTTTTCTTCTTCTTCTCCTTTTTTTGTGTTAAAACCTGTGGCGAAAAAGTGACATTGCCATCTACAGGCTGGGCATACAGTAAATATTGCAGCCTTTTCAGTCACTTTTTGCAGATTAAAAAAAAAAAATGTAATTTTGCATTCACAGATTGACCTTAAAGAATAATTAAATAGCAAGTGTTTTCATGTGTCATTTTCAAAAATGTACCCCGCTAAAAATCAACCCAGGCCAATCAAGCTTTAATAATAGAGGTCAAAGAAGGACGCTCTTGATAGTTCATCATCATTCGGCAGTCAAGTGGCATTTAAAAGCTCGGTGGCGTTTGTTTTACTTTGTAATTTACACTCACACAGCATGTGAAAGCAGAGTAGAACAGGGAGATATTCAAGCCACAGGCCACACGGCAAAACCGAGAAAAAACATTTACAGTGCGTGGCTGCTTAACCTCTTCGGCCAACTACGACTCCCAGAGGTCGACGCGTTGGATGTTTTTGGCATATTTGGCCTACAAGTGTTTTACGTCAAAATATTACTGTAAACTAGCATAGGTTAGCGATAGATTATGGCAGGATTCCGTCGAAAACCAGCGACCGCTGTATTCCGTCCATTTGTTTTGATTTTTGTTTTTAATGGTTGTTTAAAATCAGATCCTCTCTCTGCTGGTCATGTTCATGTGACTGATGACAAATGGAGTTAAAGAAAGTGGAGTTAACATTTTTACGCTTCATAACCACTACTGTACTGTGTTATGTTGCTGCAAACCAGGCTCCAAGCTCTTGAGCCAGGCATGTTTTTTTTTTCTTTTTTTTTTTTTTTTTTGTCGGTTTTCTTTAGATTTCTTGCTCCACTGCTTTTATATCCATCGGCCAAGTTAGGATTCTCAGAAAACCCGCAGCCAGAGACAATAGCTTGCTTTGTGTGGTCTTCTGCCGGGTCGTACGGGAAACCTTATGTGTGCGTCGATAGAGCCAAATGCCTCCCGCTGAGGGTTCAAATTGTCTTGTGATGACCAAAGCTTATCGAAACATATCCCACGAGTAAGATCTCTATCTGGAAAGTGAGTTGGAGCAGAAATAGACGAAAGCACGGACATTGTGATCGGTTGCTGGAGTCTATGACTTCTAAAGAAAAACACGTGAACCCCCAGCACCAAAAATTTGGACTGAAATGATAGCATGGTGGTTTTTGAACATGTTCCCAAGTGGTGCATATGACAGGAAGTGCAGTCACACTCCAACAGTGTCAGCAGTGTTATTTGGCCATGTGATTGATGTCTTATGTTCGACAATGCTGTCAAATGGGATCAAAAATTCCCCAAATGGCCTCAAGCCATCAAATTCCTCCGGTGTCATTGATGACTTCTTTTGCTACTAAGATTTTAAAGTGCTTTTTGTGTTCCGCAAATAAATGTGATTTTTTTTTTTTTTTGTATTGCGGAAATCGTTTATATTGCAGCCAATCAGAGGCCATTTTGGTTCATGCCTTATAAAACAAATAAGGCGTTGCAGCCTCCTGACATCAGACCCCCTAGTTTCACCAGTTGACGTGAGAGTCTAATGTCTATCATAAGAGCTACAAAAAAAGTTACAAGGATACATGCCCAAAATTGAACAGGTTTGAAATTGAACAGGAAGTTGGCCATTTTGGTTTGAAGCAGCCATTTTGGGTGAATTCCAGGGCTTGTAATTGGAGAAATAGCTACTAGGGAATTCGCCCAAATGAGCCTCAATAGGAGGCAGATTTCCCAAAGGGTTAAATAACGAAGCTTTTTTTTTTTCCAATGGCAGATAATATGGGCGGAGCACGGCTTGCTATGATATGCTGTGACGTACTTTTGACCAGATTTGGCAAAATCTCAACATTTGAACTGCCTTATACCTTTTCCCATCATGGTTTCCTTATATAGACTTGCTTTGTCGTTGGATGGATTTTTTTGTATGTTCCAGTCCAGATGTGGTCCAGCCCATATGGGGACCCTTCTGTCCCAGGGGCCAGTCAAGGCAGAGCAGCGATCCAGGCTGCCTGGCTTTGTTACGGGGCTTTTTCCCAGGCCTGTCAACCACAAATTCCCACTCGGGCGCCGCATACTGTACATGTAGCTGATTGCTAAATATGGCTTGTAGTTAAGAGGATCAGGCATGTGCTGAGAAAGACAAAGTATGTTATCAAAAGGGGTTTGTGGGTTTGTGATGGAAAAACAACAATGACTTACTCAAGCAAGCTAACATCATCACAGCTCAGGAATGATGGTCTTAAATCAGATCAATAGCAAGAACGGCAACAATATTGATTTTGAATTATCTCAACACAACTGCCGACATGGCGGTCAGCACTCTTCAGTCTATATTCTATTCATTTTTACAAAAGATTACCCAAAATATTCGATTGGTCATCGATTTTCGGAAGTAAACAATGTATCGGCTATTCTTATGATTTTTTTTTATATATCGTCGCTGTCCTGTGAAAAACACTTATCGCCAATTTTTTTAATTTTCACGTTCATGCGATGTCTGTAACGTGGAAACATGATTCATGTAAAAATAACAAAATGAAATAAAAAGGGAGAAGAGTGTTTTTCACATGACAGCGACGATATATTTAGATTAAAATTCACTGAAAAGGGGTCAACACTCTACTATTTCTAATACTCAACAGATGCTTATTACTGCTTATCAGCATATTTTCTATTTATTCTGGCTAAATATGACTGTGAAAATTGGACTGGGCAGAAGCAGAAGCAAAAAAAAAAAACAATCAGTGTATCAGCCATGAAAATGTTCAAATCTCAATTCATTTTAACAAAAGACGACACAATATTTTTACACCAACCAGCAACTGCAGAAGCAAACAATTAGAATACCGGCCAGTAAAGAGTTCAAGCTTTTCTGTGTATGTATTATCTATTCATTTTTACTAAAGTTGACCAAAACATTTGACCTATCAGCAAGTTGCTGAAACAAACAGTTGTTAATAGCTGTTTGTCACTGTTTTTTCAGTTTATTTTCTATTCATTTAAATGAACAAATCAATTCAACCGAGCAGCAGGAGCGTGCAGGGGGCATGGGGTCACCGTAGCGGTGCCCGCCCGGGATTTTCAATGATAGTCCACAGGCAGTGATTTGTGATGTTGTTTGACTTTTATCTTAGGAAAGAGCTCTTTTTCTATTTTCTGTTGGGACTAACAAAAGTTGAACAAAAGTATTGGACCAAACAGTGATTTTTGTACTACACAAAGTGTTTGCCTGTCAGGAAAGCGTAAAAGAGCTTGGAGGGGTGGGTGGTCCCATGGCGTTTTTCTGGGCCGTGCTTCAGGGCGTCGGCGGCCGATGCCCTGAAGTCATACGTTTGGGCGGTGGTGGTGAGGTCATGCTGACAACATGACTGGGGGAAAAAATGGGAAAATAAAGCCTGTGATCAAAATGTGTGTGTATCTAGCTCAGGCAATGGTTTGTGTGTACGTTGCCATGGGTTACGCGTCAAAGCGTGCGGGCAGGGAGGGGAGGCGAGCGTTCACACCTAAGAAATTGGAGGCGGCTGCTTGGACAGCTGTGGCACCCAGCCAGAGAGAGAGAGACTGAGAGAGAGAGAGAAAGAGAGAGAGCGAGAGAGAGAGAGAGAGAGAGAGAGAGACAGACAGAGAGAGAGAGAGAGAACGGGTCTAACTGTACTTCATGTGGACAAAAGAAGTCCCCAGAGAAATGTTGATGTTATTGTGGCCTCTGGGACGAATTTAATATCTCATAGGTTCAAGTAAGTTGCTAATATAGTTTGAGTCACATGGGACAACATTACTGATTGGCCTTGGGCAGATTACACTCACATGGCAACAAAAAGAGACATAAATTTAATTGGATAAAAAAAAAAAAAAAGGTAAAGTCAACACACACATTGGAAGTGGTGCAGCCAAAACAATTGCTAGGAAATGAAGAAAACAGACTACTGTATTGGGAATAAATTAATTTAATTGGATAAAGCAAAATTATGAATTTAGTTGGCAAATGTAGGTGAGTAATTCTGATAGTGTTTAGGTCAGAAGAGAAGGCTTTTTTTTTTTATTTGGAATTTAAAAAATATTTTTAGGTCATTTTTGACACGCAATATGACAAAAGGGTTATTTGCAATATGCAGCAAAAACAGGTAAAAACAAAAATAAGGCCAGTAATAATGTTATAAATAATAATGCTTTGTTTATTTTTGTAATATATTTTGCATAAGTATTTTTCTGAATTTTCTTACTTTCTTTCTTTTTTTAACCTTACTGTGGGTCATCTTGAGCTGTAATATAAAGAGCCTTTAATTTGGTGTGGCATGAGTTGCATTTTGAAATAAACACACATGGGTATGGGAAGAGGATGAGGGAAAATGAATTTTATTATACATGTACATATAATTTCTTTTCATTTTTTACATTTATTTTGTGCATTTTTAAATTGTATTACACACTGTGAGCTGTCCTGCTTCTCTCTGTGATTGGAAACACAAATAGCTGAGTATGGGGTCATAGCCAATTATAAATAAAATGAGCAATTACCAATATTACAGAAAAAAAAGAAAACTTATAGTCCATCTTCTGTATTGTTTATGCGATGTATGCTAGTGTGCACCAGCCACATTGTACTACTGTTTTTAATGGCCATTTTCAAAGTGGTCATAGTGACATTTAGCATGATTAAATAAGAATTCCCTTCCATATGTTAAAAAGAGACATCAATACGCAGCATCCACAAATCGATTAGCAGATAAATTGAAAACAATAACCCAAGTGTATGCTCATTTTCCTTGTTTTTCTGATATGCAAAAGGCAGCCATTTGTTGCCGACCGCCCCAGGATTTCAGAAGCATTTGAGGTCATGGAAGGATGGAAGGACAACAATCAATAATGTGAATGTTTCTTCTTGTCTTATGCGCCTTGTTGCCAAACAAGCATTCTCCATCCAAGCTGTCGGTGGCCGAGCTGGCCGGCAGGTTCAAAGGTCATATACTACCCATGCCCGCTGCCCATGATGAGGTTAGACATGTTAAATATATTTTACTCACGTTCCACCAGCTACTCACGTTTGCATTGTATTTTTTTCCTCTTGTTTTGCAGTCACCCTTTCGACAAAAATCTCCATGTTCGCTGAGGCTTCCCAAAGATGATGTGCAAGAATCTAATGTGAGTGATTTTATGGCTTTCATGAACTGCCACCATAAAACTTTCGATTACGTCCCAAACATACTTCACCCTTGTTCGGGTCACATCGACCCGTTTTGACATCAAAAAAGAAAAAAACCCTTAAACGTGGTTAGTTCACCCTGAAAACCAGTGGGCATCTGATGTCAATTCAACATCAACATCATTCAATTGATGAACATGATTTTTATGGCATACTCACTTGCTCCTTTCGCTATAAGGACGGCTCAGGATTTCACGACACTACGCGCTGGCACGCATGGGAAATGTGGTTGATCATTGTCAAAACACTACCGCTTTTGTCCACATGGCGCCGCCATAATCAACAGAAACTGACATATGACATAGTGTTGCTTTAAATGTATACGCTGGTAGAGATTTTTACGGTCTATCTCACACAAGGACATACTTCGCATGCAAAGGGATAAGGGACTAAATGTTAACAGTTAGTTAACAAAACAAAATTGCTATCCCGGATCCTGGTGGCTGGAGGCTGCCGATACCAGCCACTGATAATCAAGGCAAAAAAAAGAGAACAAAATCTGAAATCAAGTAAAGTCCTTCTCTGTAGTATAGTTGGCATTACACTGCAGCAGTTTTTCACAATTTTTTTGTCATTGTGTTTAGTGAAATTTTATATTTCAAAAGTACTAGAGATATTGAAACTAAACGTGGTATCGGTGAATACTCGAAGAGTGAATACTCCTACTAGTATTGGTCTGAAAAAAAGTGGTACTACTTGATAACAGGGGCGGAGCCTCAGGTGGCCACCCAGATTGACAGACTGCCCACCCAATGAGATTCATGAAAAATATATGTACTTTGAAATTTTTAGTAAATGATTATTAAATCATTAAGAATGGCATAATTGTGGTTGTCCAAGGAAGTTCTGAACTTCACATTATTCAGTTTGTCATTTTATTAGAATGTACGATGTGTTGGGATAGGAGGATTGTGCTCAGTGAGGGAAATATTCAGGCCCACCCTGATTTTACCAGGCCCACCCATTAGCCACATTCTGGCCCCTTCTTGATAGTAGATACTTTTATGCAAAGAAAGGAAGTAAAACTGTAAAAAAAACATTAATCATCTGTTATTACGTCAGCTCTAGTATTACATTTTGAAAACATCTGTAGTTCACAACATAACATACACTTTAGGGCTTGACCCAATCTGCAGTTCAATCTATGAATCAGTCCCTGCAGGACTTTGAAGTGTGCGTTTGTTTTCCAGACGAACACAAATGGAACGCTCTCCACGAGTCCTGTTAAAATCAGGAAGAAGAAAAGCTCCTCCATCATCGAGAGACTTCAGGTACTGCACTGCTGCCACCTGCTGTTCAATCACCACCACCACTACGCTCTGTAGTCTTTCAAGCGGTTGAGATGGGGAGCACTTGTCCCTGTTGAGGTCAGATTAACGAGCTCATAATGGGATCACGGCCCCGCGGGGCCTCTAGCAAGGCTTGAAATCGCCAGCATTGTCACACGCGTCGTGTCAGCCATGGGACAAAAGGGCTGCCGCTTCTCCCTCTTCTTCTTCTCGCCTGTGCAGGTAGGACGGATTTATGCCAGTGGGCCACAATCTTAAAAAATGTGTGTGCTCTTTTTATTCACTATATGCATGTTAGGAGTGCTCAATTTATTGTGGTCACAGTCCACATTGTGGATGTGGTTTCCCTCAGAGGGCCTTTGTGACTGTAAAAAACATGTACGGTAAATATGTACTTACCCCATCGTATTATTACCCGTAAAAATAGACACTCATGTTGACATATTTATGTACCATACCACACAATATATGTATATGCTATTGAAATGTTGCTTATGTACTTCTGGTTTGGCACAATCTGCATTTAGTTACCTTGTACTTGTGGCTTGTGTAATAATAACATTTCATTTAATCTACGGTAATCCAACATACCGAACACTGTACACAATTGACCCGACCCTGACTGACATCCGTATATATAAGAAAGAATTTGGTGAAAAAAGTGCAAGGCTTGTAAAGACGATAGGAGAAGAAAAAACCCATTTCGCAAGAAACATGACGTTAATGTGCTTCCTTGCCTTGACACGTGTATTATCAAGGAAATAGGACTGAGTTCCAGTGATCCAATTTGTTTGAGTGTTATCTGTTCATTTGTGTGAATTCTCGTCTCAAGTCTCAAGTGTCTCCCTCCCCATTTCCACCATAGGCCAACCTCGCTTTGTCGCCAACTACCCTGCTACCATCGCCCAAGGGCGCCGAGGTGAATCGACAAACTGATTCACCGTCTCCGCCGCCCCCCGCCGCCATCGCCACCACCGCGGCCCCGCTGAGCCCCACCCTGCAGCCCGCCCAGCTGACCGTGGAGGACGAGGAGGAGGATCAGGAAGAACCCGTCAGCTTTGACAGCCCTGCTGAAGCGGCCTCGCTGCCCACCTTCCACAAGGTGACATCACCCCGCCCACCTAAACATTATGTAACCACGTTCAGAAATACTAACCGACATTAACGACATAAATTCTTATATCCGCTCTATGAAACTGTATCAAATTATTCCCAACAGTCTATTGTTTTAATTTTGTCGTGTTTATCTTGGCTGCGTTGCTTCCGGTATGTATATGTGCATGTTACATTTTTTTTCTCCAGAATCAGATTTCAGCCTCTCTTGTGTTGCCAAGTCAATCTAATCTGCCCAGGGCCTTCAGGATCAATAGTGCTGTTCGATGTAGCTCTTTTTGTGCTCAGACCAAAGCCCTATCTCTTGTAAAAGTAGTGTTTTGAAGCCATCTTTTGACATCTAATTGCCAAGGAACTATATTGGACTGAGGTCAGGAGCTTCTTTGAGACAGGCCTAAATCTCTTATGGTATCTATTGCCCAGTTCTCGGGGAGGCCGCCAATAACTTGCATTTTTTTTGCTCTCGGTGACAGGGCTCAGTCCCTCAGAGGGCCAGCTCACTGGTCCACAGTATGCAATTCAAAATAAGCATCTCTCTTAACTATGATGCATTTTATTTGCGATCCTTAAATGGTTTTATCAGGTTATTATATAAATATTGACTCTGAACTTTGCGTCGCAGTTTCTTTCTGTTATATTACATTTTCATATGGTATTGATGGTATGCCCATGTGGTCATGGTGATATAATCAAGGTTAGGCTACTTATCTTATCTTATTTTACTTAGCGGTGGATTATGTCAGATTAATCCCCATTGAAAGCCTAGGTGCCAAAAGAATTGCCTGCCACTGTTTGATTTTGTAACTAATGAATTGCCCCGTCTATTTTAACTGCACACGTGTACTACTGCACTTATTTTCTGCTATCACCTTGACCGGAGCACTTCCATTCAGCTATTTGCAAAGCGAGCGGTGACGTCACGCGGCGCCCATGGCGTGTTAGCTCAGCAGGTATCGCGCGCCTCAGATTAGCCTCAGCGGCGCACACCATTGAAGACGTAATCCTATTATTAGCATTTAGTGTTACTATGGGTGAGAGAATTTCTCACACACAAGTGACTCTCCCTCAGTGAATAAGTTTACGCGGACAATGCATTGTAATGGTTAGTGATTTTTCTTTTTAGTCGGGATAACGTTACATTGTGAAGTGGCAAGGGTTGTCGCGGTATGCCAAAAGTCACGATTCAGTTCACATGGGGTAAGGGAAGAAAATTCAAAACATAAAAGTGCTTTTCTGTGGAACACAAAGATATAACAGCTACTTGTAAAATTGCTAATCAGTGAAAGAGTTTCAAATAATCGATAATAAACACAACAAACTAAACTAAAGAAACTTTTGTCGATTGAAAACGTAACCACCAACAATGGCTCACCTGTTTTCTGAGGCTGAGCCATGATTGGTCATTATCTGAGCCCTAAGCAACTGTGATGTCATTTTCGGTCGACAGCAAGTGGCAAAATGACGGCCCCCTGAGATGGACAAAAACGGCTGGATTTGACTATTTAACTCATATTCCACAAACACAATATTAATCAGAATGCCATGTTTTGACTAGTAGGCTTGCGTAGAGCATAGCCTTTTTTGAGGTTCACTTCCTCCTTAATATTTTCTTCTCAGGAAAACTCAAGTCTTCTTTTAAAGTGCAATTTGAATAATTGGTTGCCTTTTTTAGTTCAATGACACATCAATAGATTGTCTTCTTTTTACAGAAGTGTAACAGGATTTGTATGATAATTTGTCTTCATTTTAGGAAAGTGCAACAACCATTATTTATGTAGTTCAGAGGAAAGTGCAAAGCCATTATTTTGCCTTCTTTTTAGGCAAATGCAGCCTTAGTTGGTCTTTTTGAGGAAAGTGTGACATCATTAGTTTGCCTTCGTTTTAGTAAAGTAAGTAAACACGACACCCTTCATCTGCAGTTGAGTAAAGTTAACCTTTCCCTACGTCTGCCAGACTCGTGTACGGCTGTCGTTCAAGAGGCGTCCGCCCACGAGACACCACAGAAGGTCGACGGGGGAGGAGGCGGCGCTCTTCGGCAGTATCCCGTCGCCGTGTGAACTGCACTTGCCCCAAGTCAACGGGGACATCATTTTACAATGCCCGGACCGAGTCACCCGTAAAGAAGGCGACGGGAATGATGTTGAGGAGGAGGAGGAGAACAGAGACTGTGAGGAGGAGCAGGCGGAGCGAGCAAAGACCCCCCCAGAGGAAGAAGAGGAGACTTGATAAGGAGGAGGTGCGGCCGCAGCAGACCTATGGAGGAGATGCCGACGCGCGCCACTGATCTGTGAACAATGATTATGATCTCAGAAAACCCCACAGATTTTGGAATATTTAACTGCTCTCTCTAACAGGACAACTCGCCTACTCTGTCTCCATTAGCTGGCCATTTTTAGAACATGTCCACATGTATACGCATGGAAAAGACAGATTGCTGTTTATTCTTAGCCATGCAAGAGCACAAAGGAGCATTAGGGCCACCCTGAAAGTATCTATGATAAAAATGACACTCAGAGATTAAAGTTGTAATTTGACCAAAAAAAGTAGTATTTAAAGGTGTAATTTTAAAGGAATAAAGTGTTTATTTTTCTGACTTTTTTTCCTCAAAATATACAAATATATTTGCTTAATATTGCAACTTTGAACTTGAAAAAGTACTACTTTTTATCTACACAAAATGCCATTGTTTTTATTGTCATTGCATTACAATCAGAAAGTAATCAATATCAGAAATGAAACTTTTTGGATTGATGGATGAATGGATCCAACTTTTTATTTTTACATACAAAACATTTTTCTTAATAATGTACATTTTTGTTCATACAAATTTATTCTTGTATTATTGCTACTTTCATCGGAAATATACAACTTTTTTGCAAAAGTACACCAACTATTTTTTGAACATATTGTATGTGATTTAATTCTTGTAATATTACACATTTATGTAATATTACAACTTTAATCCGAAAGTATCTATTATGTTATTCTTGTAGTATTACAAATTGAATATCCAAATATAGCCTACAACTTTAATCTTGAAAAACTATACATATTTTTCCTTGAAAATACTTATTGAAAATACGACATTCTGTAATACATATTAACTTTTGAAATGTATACATTTGTTTTCTTAAAAATAGATTCAACTTTATTGTTGTAATATTACAAATTCAATCTAAAAAATACACAAATTGTTTTTGTAAAATTGCAACGTTGATCTTGGAGTGTAATTTTGTTGTCTTTTTAGTGTGGCCTTTATATTCCTTTGTAAAGAAAACTCCCATTTGTAGATATGTATTTTGTTTTACTGGGATAAATATGGAATTATATTTCGTAAATATTTTAGCAGGTATTTAAAAGAAATGACTAAAACAATCACCACTATTATATACTTCCCTTGAATATTTTTTTTCTGTGTGTTGTTTACTGCTTGTCTTTTATTTTAATGCACATCAGTCTGGACTCAGGTATGGGTCATTAAAAGCCATGCATTAAAACAAACAGGTTGCTCTTTCTGTTACCTTAAAAAAAAATCTGTGTTTTGTACATAAAGCAGACCTGGAGAAAGTACGGCACAGGGGCCACATCTGGCCGGCCCACAACCTCTGACCGCGGCTTGCACAGTGACCATGAGGTCAAAGTAAAACATAAAATATGTGCTTTTGTTTTGAAAGTTGTGCCTTTATTTTATGTGCACACATGTGGACGCTAGTAAAAGCAAGGTAGTGAGCACGCGCTTTCCAACTTAGTGAAGTTTTCACTATATTTGGTGATTTTTCTGATCGCTCTAGCAACTATTTTTTAAAAAAGAGATTAGCAAAAATGACAAAAGTGGTTACCAACTTTCTTATCTCCTGCATGGTGGAGGGAAGATGGGCCAAGAAGATTTGGCCTGCTAATACTGTACTCAAATCTACAGTTTCATATCATCGCTGTCCTGTGAAAAACACATATGTCCAATTTTGGATTTATTAATTTTTTTAATTTTCACGTTAATGCGATGTCTGTAACGTGGAAAAACCATTCACGTAAAAAGTAAGATAAATGGACATAAGTGTTTTTCACAAGACAGCGACAATCCACTATGTACTGCTGTGTAATATGGGGGCCGGAATCGAATCCATGACCTCCGAACTGTGAGGCGAACATGCGAACCAGTCGAACACCATGACTCCTAATTATACATACCATATTACTATTCACGTAGTAATTGATTGAAACAACTTTTTTTTTTTTTTCCTCAATACATTAACTGTTTATAGACAAAGTTGAGATTAGCATTTTGGCTTGGCCCTCGGCAAGTGTTCCAGTTTCTCATGAGACCCCTTTGCAAAATTAACTGCCCACCCCTGATGTATAGCTACAGTCCAGTAGTAGTTGACGATACGGAATAATTTGCGGCAATAAAGGTTAGACTGTTTTTTCTCTTTATAAATCATGGACTTAGCAAACAACAAACAAGCCTGAAGTTAAAAAGATTGAGCAAAAAATCTAAATAAAAATCAAAAACCGTCATATTACGCTTTGCATATAAACACGTTCAACTTCCGGAAAGGTGACCAATCAGAGCGCTCAGGTGTGTTGGGTGACAACACGGTGACCGAAACCTGCTCCCTGGCTCTCACCTGGCTGTCATTCGTCTAAAGTTGGTGATTCGGTGCAACGTGTTTCTCGTCGAGGTTCGAAACCTCTTGGCGTCTTCTTAGTCGGAACAGAGCCTAAGAGTTTTTGTACTTTCCTTTTATCTTTCGGCTTAGACGTTTACGGCCACTGGCGGAAATTTCGGTTTCATAGTAGTCGATACATTTCCGGGTTCAAATTCGTGTTTGTTTTTTGTTTTTTTCACCACTATTTGGGCAACATGAACGTGGACGTTGAGATGCAAGCCGTTAAAACGAACGGGACCAACGCCGTGGGACGTTTGGTGAGTAATTGCTTATTTATTTTCCAAAAAGTGCACAGAATGCACAAGCATAACACTTAAGCGCACTTCCAATCTCATAAAACGCACATGACGTCATCGTGTATCCAGTGTGATACTGCTGTATAATTGCAGTTTATTAATAAACGTCTCATTAGTGGCTTTTGCTGCAAAACAATGTCCTATATGATAATAGTAATAATAATAATTAAAACAAAACAAAAGGAGACTAGATTAAAGAGTTAATCTTATGATAAAAAGTATTATTTGAGAATAAAAAGTTGTCAACTTGTCATTCATAATTTTTATGAGATTTAAGTGGAAAATATGACTTATCTCTCAAATATACATGTTTATTTAAAAAATACGTACATACTTATTCACTTAACAATTCTGACAATCTTGAAACTACAACTTTTTATCTAGAAAACATGAATATTCTTGTAATATACTACAATTAAAAAAAAAAAAAGTATATATATATATATATATATATATATATATATACATTTCAGTATTACAATATAATGTTATTCTCAAATGTTATACAACTTTAATGTTATAATACTACAACTCAATTAAGACTTTGATCTTAAAATGTCTTTACTATTGCCTCAAATGTCTTACTAATGCCTCAAACATTATTTATGTTTTCAGAAAACAAGAGAAAAAAACAAAACAAATTCACCAAACAAAGTGAGCCCGTTTGCTTTGGTTCGAATATTTTCAGATTAGTGTGACCTAAATTTTTAGCCAGCAATTTGTGACAGTAAATTCAAAATGACTTTAGCAAACATGCTTTTAGGATAAAAATTCATTTCCTTTTTATTAGCGTTTATTCTTGAAAATGTCCGTTTGTTGCGAACCAGCCAGTGTTGTATAACATGGCGTCGTAGATACAACTCAAGTGTCATTTTCAAAAATGATTTGTTAGGATAAGCGGTTTGGATAATGGATGGATGGATTTGAAATGTAAAAAGACATGAACTATATAAGAACAAAACACTTCAATTTGACATATATTCTGTGTGTGTGTGATGCCAGGTGACTACAGGCAACGGTGACAATCACGCCTACAGATGCTGCGACACAGGTGACGAGGGAAGCATGCTGCTGAGCTCTCAGGTGGGCCGGACACAAGAAGTTGTCATATTTACAGGAAGTTGTCACATACAGGAAGTGGCCCAGTATAGGAAGTGGTCCCATACGGCAAGTATCCCCCCACGCTGAGAAATTTCACATGAACTGTGCAGCAGATGTTTTTTTTTGCGTGTTAAGACACATGATTCACCACGCTGACCAAAAATGACTTTTGTCATTTCAAAGAAAAGGGCGGTGCTTTGAAAGGAAGTGTGGTGTGTGTGTGTGTGTGTGTGTGTGTGTGTATATATACATATGTATAGACGTGTGTGTTTTGTTTCAGAACGGTCACAACGGCGAGGCGATGCCTTCAGGATGTGTGGCACCTGAGGTATTCTCAGTTTCTAAGGTTTGACTTCTATTCATTTCTGTATAATTATCCGTCAATCTGACTGTCTGTGCGTCCAACTGTCCCTCCTTCTTATAGGAACTGTGGTGGCTATTTTTCACATTCTCAGAGTACCAAATGTTTATGATGTTTAGATGTTTCACCATGGCGTGCCAAAGTGTGTTTCCTGGTAATAGATTCTAGTGGCAAACAGCAGCATTACCGCTCAGAATTAAAATGATAGCAGAATTGTAATAGTTTCAATTCAGTTTGGTATAAAATGTGCTTAAATGTGCATTTATTTGTTGCAAGTGTGCTGAGGTATTGGTGAAAGGTGTCTGTGCTTTTGTCAGGAGAGCGCGGCGTGTAAGGCGAAGCGGGAGCTGAGCGAGGCGGTGTGCGGCAAAGTGCGCCTGTGGATGCTGCTCGTCTTGCTGGCCGTCGTCATTGTCGTCGTCATCTTCATCTCGCTGGCCGTGTGCTCAGGTAACTCCCCAAAAGGCAAACTCAAACATCTCCATTTTATCTTCAACTTCTTCATGCGAAATCTCATGAGAGTTGGGCTGCGGAAACATCCGAAGCAGAGCTGGGGTCATTAAAAATGTCCATGTTTTAATGTTATTGTTTCAAATTGAATTATAGTAAAATACAATTTTTTATATATATATATATATATATATATATATATATATATATATATATATATATATATATATATATATAATGTAATATAATGTAATTTCTTTCATTTATTATTTGCAATAAAAATAGCCAATAATATATTTTTTATAATGTGAAAGATGTCAATTGATCTGGTAAATTGTGTTTTTTACTTTTTTTTTTTTTTTTTTTACAGTAAATAAATTAACCAAAGTTTTGATTTTAAAAAAATAATCTAAATGTGTATATAATTGTTTCATTTACTTATACTGTATTTGTAGTTTGTTATTTACAATAAATTGATTTTCCATATTTACATCATGGTATATATTTAAGTAATTGTAAAATTGTTTATTATCATGTTATTGTTATTTACAAAAAACGAATTAACCACTTATTCAAAAATACTAATAAAATATGTTAAGATATTACTGTATTACTGTGTTTTAAAAAAATATTTTATTGTATATATATTTTTTATAATAAATGAATTAACAATTTTGGAATAGATGTAATTTGAAGCAGTACAGAGAATAGATGGATGGATTGTAAAGTGTATCTGTAATATTGTTTACTACATTTTAAATGTATTATTTACATAGAATAAATAAATCAATTATTCAACAATAATAATAATAATGCACAATGTCAAATATATAAAACCCTTGACAAAATATATCTTTATGTGATATAAAATTTCCAAACTGCTCAGAGTGCGGTATATGTAAAAAGTTTTGAAAAAAGATTTGTTTTATTTCCAATAAATTAACCAAATATATGATTAAATAGAAAACATTTTTAAATGAATACGTACAATTTTTCAAATATTTTGATTTGGTACTTCAATTGACCTGTTATTTAATGACATACATAAATAAAACATGAATAAACACATTTGAATGAACCAATGCTAGGAAAGGAAAAAAATGTGATGCCGCCACAGAAGGTTGCCAGTGATGGCAGAGAGCAAATGAGTGAGGCTAACCATAGAACAGGACATGGAACTTGCCTTTCAGTGAAATCTGAACAATAACTGGATGTCGGGCGTGTGACGCGTTCCCCCCCCGCGCAGCCATTCACGAGGACCCCGACGAGAAGTTCAACCGGTCGTCGTTCCGAGTTGCTCGTCTCTTCAACGGCAGCTTCAGTCTGCCGGGCCTCAACTTCACCGCGGACCTCCTGAGCCTTTCGTCCAATCAGAGCCGAGCACTCGCCAGCGACCTGCAATGCAAGGTGAGCCTACCACCAAAACATTTGAATTTTTTCAAACTTTTTTTACTCCCCACCCCCAGGCTTGGAGTTTAGTTACCCACTAGGGTAACGTCCAAACGTTCTGTATGACATAAAAATGTAATGATAAAACTTCAAAATGTCATAACTGAGCTACAACCTTCATTTGAATTTACATACTATTAGTAATATTTCATTATTTTATTCATTGAATAATGCTGTGTTATGTGATTGAGAAACATTTAGATTATTCTACGTAATTTTATTGGATGTATACAAATATTTCATGCTCATAGAATGATTTTTGTTAAAGTGGTGGTAAAAGTATTAAGTACCGTGGTAAAGAAACTCAAGTAATAAAAGGCAAATAAAAGTACAAATATAAATGTATAATGACAAACATAACTAAAGAAATAACTATATTTGTTGGTAATTTAATTGTTTTAATTACTTAACACGCAAACATAGAGACGTAGAAAATGAAAATTAAATGAAAAACAAAAACTCCATCAAAGTGACGTAAATTTAATTGTACTGTTATACAGTATGCTTCTAATTTATTCAATTAATACCATTGCATTATTTTAGCAGAATTATTGATCGACATCCAAACTTTGTTGTACATTATTTTGGTTAGTTGACGATTTTGTTCTTTGGCGTTCAGACTTTTTCGAAAGGAATTTCTCATTTTCCTTAACCTGAGCACTTGAGACTTGCTCGATCGGCTTTAGCGCTATGCTCGGAATGCGCTGGCGAGCCGTTTGAGCCTTGCGTGTATGTTGGCGTGTCCCGACCTGATGACCTCCTCTCCTCCTCTCCTTCGAAGCTGTCAGACGTGTACAGATCCTCCCCGGCGCTTGGACGCTACTTCTCCAAAGCGGAAATTTACGCTCTCCGGTAAGCATGGCATCTCGCCGCCACCCACACCGGTTACCTCCATGTACCAGTGACCTCACTGGGGAGATTTTCAAACTATTGCCGTAGTCATCGCTCTAACAAAACAAGTATCCATTTTGCAGTGACTATAAACCTTAAAACCAGAAGTTTTAAGGTCAAAGTTGGTAGATGGAAACGCTAACGGAAGCCCATTTAAAATGATAGGCGGACCAACCTATAGGAGATTACTATTTGGTCCGGCTGGACAAAAAGGCGGTAGAGATGGACGGCGCCTGCAGACGGAAGGCTAATAAACGGACCGGGAAATTTTAGTATAATGCCCAGCTGTGCTTAAAACATCGGCGACTTGAACACAAGCAGTAGCAACACATGCGGACGGGGCATGGTCAACAATGCACAGGGGCATTTATGGGGCATATATTCTTTATCCTCTGTGAAGTGCGGCGATCATTGCTGACTGCAACTTTCTGAGCTGGCCAAAAGGAGCTGCGCAATGAAATCCTGATGAAAAAACTCTTTGATTCTTTACATTCTTTTTAATGATGTTATGACTGTATGTTTTTATAAATGCAACACAACTTTATTTGTATTAGCATAATACTGTGTAACATAATGGTTCAACCATCAAACACAACGCAAGTGTCCAGAACAACAAAACGACTTAAAGCCACTGTGACATTAGACACAGTTTGAATATTTAATAGAGTGATTCTTTCAAGTACCACGAGAGGGTACTCAACTACCACACTGAAGCTATTTCATTTTGGTCTCACAGTAGGCTTTTACTTACTAAATGCAAAACAGTGTTAATATCTTTTTCCCCAAAGCACAAGTGTCGAGCTTGTAGTCTTCTCCTTCCCCAGGAACGGCTCGGTGATCGCCGAGTACCAGCTGACGTTCGTTATGTCCGAGGAGCACCAGGAGCAGCTGAGGAGCTTCACGCTGAGCAGGGAGATGGTGTACAATGTTCTCCGGCAGTTCCTCCACAATCAGGAGGGCCGCGGCGCCTCTTTGTACATCGACCCCAATTCACTCAAGTTGTCATGAGATGGTGTCCACAGGTGGGTTTGCGTCACTTGTGGTTCTCCAAGGCGCACATGACGCCGCAAGTCCGGGGCAGCCACACAGTCACACATCTTCCAAGACCAAGTATTAGTGTGGCAATGTCATGATTCGTATTCGGGATGTCAATTAGATACGCTTGCACAGTGACACGTGGTCATTGGCAGCAGTCGGGTTGAGGTACTGCCTGCAGTGGTTGCCAGCTGATCACGGGGCAAACATGCATGACGCTCGCGTGGGTGACGGAGACTCTTCAAATCACCTGACATGCAAGTTTGTGGGTTTTAAACCCGGATCTGCTGACTGTAAGGCTGGCCTCCTCACCAATTTACATCATACTGACCATTTAAATACAAAAGAAATGAAATGAAATGAATGAATGAAAAAACACGGAAGACCATCAAAACAACTTTAATTGTATTAACAAAGCATACTGGAGTGCTTCTCGGATGTTTTGTGTTTTCTCCAAAAAATCATTTTGGTGCTCTTCAGTCGAGGGATCAGCGCAAGGGCTTCAAAAAACAGGAAACTGAGACACTCAAAATGATTCTGAATTAAAAGGCCTTTATTTTAACATGGCCAGTTGGAAAAAATGCCTACGCCTTTCGTAAGATCAGACTGAAGTTGAGGTAGAGGATTAGACTAGTGGTGTATAGTACTCACGGTTCTTCAGCTCTCTCATGGCTTCCGTGATGTACTGGTCCCTCCGCCAGTACTACAGCTCCTCCCTTGTCTGCACGTTTAATAACTATATCTTCATTTGTAAACAAATCATCTAGTTTTTTTTTTTCTTCAAAAGGTAGATTGTATGTAACTCTTCTTTTTGCTGTAAAGAGTTTAGCAACTTCATATGTCAATTTTTCATTAAAAAAAAATATTCAGGGTTGGGTTGTTGATATTGGGCACAAATATAGACTTGGTCATTTGGAAATTTAAAGAAGTCCACTTGAGTCTGAAATTCTTGGGCTTTGCTTGTTGGCGCTAATGTCCTAAAGTACTTTGGACTACACAGACATTTGAATGGGTGTGAGTTGCATATCAGATATATTGATCACTTGTTCATTTATAGAGTTTCCTGGTCTCATTGGCAAACTGGATTTTATCCCTTTTCTTTAAGATCACTTTTGTAAAAGGATATTGTAAATAATTGTATGTATTAATTGTGGTTTATTTTTAGTACGGCAGTTGTTTTGGAGTGTTGTGATTGGATATTTTGCACCAGCTGACTGCAATGTCCAGCCCACATAGACCGTGTGACCTACTTGTATAAAAACAGTACCATGCCAGTCCACTTGAGCTTGTCCCGATGAAGGCCTACCAAGGCTGAAACACTTCATTTTGAGTGCCTCAGTTTCCTGTTTTTTTTTACTTTTAATTGTATATTTGTTTTTGCTGTAAATATATGAAATCAATATATTTTACTTAAATTACTGAGTGACAAACAAGCTGATGGTGTTTTGTTGTTTTCGGGATTTGAACCCATTTCTATTCTCTGTGAGGCCGACCACTACAACTATATCCACTGTGATGCTGCTAATTAAAGATATTTTAAGTAATAAAAATAGTTGCTCGTTTTCCCAGGATATATGTGAAATTCTCTATCTGAACCACTGGTGTTTCTAATAATTTGGAGACCTCACTTCAATACAAGTCTCTCAGAGCCGATTAGATTGTGCAGGCGTACCTAATGAAATGGCCTAGGAGTGTATGGGACTGGGTGTTTGCAGTCACATTTGAGTTGCAGGTGGGATCACTCTAATGTAAAACACGAGTATTATTGTCTTTGTCAAGGCAAATTGTGTGTATATTTTACAGAATCATTTTTTTAATGATGTTAACTGGTGAGTGTTTGCAAGAACGACCTGGAGGAAATGGATAATGATCCCTCTTTTTGTTGTAAAACGGTTTACATTTTATCAGCCTTCCGGTGTCTTTCTATGTGTGAACAATAGAGGGCGCACATGTTCCTCCTGCACTGTTTTCCGACGCCTCTCGTCAGGCAAGATCCATGCTTGCGCAATCAGGCATGCCCGCTGCCAGTCAGCGACTGCCTCCTGAGAGTTGACACGAGTTTAGCGTAGCTAAATGTCCGAAATATAAACCAGTCGGGGTTCGTGTGCGCATTCATGCTCTTGTCCGCTTCAGCCTGTGTAAGTGGGGAAGCGATCACCACGGTATTTTTGATTTTGTGGTGGTAATCAAGATGAGATCACGTTTGTCAATAAATCCAAACTATTGGGCAGAACACTTTTACGCTTTCACAGGTTGAAGTGGACAAGAGTAGTAATGAGCATTTGCATTTTGGTGGCGACCAGTTGCCGTTTTAGACAACAGAACTGACAAAGCGAGCAATATTACCATCTTGCCTCCTTCCTGTGACGTAGACCGCTGAGATCGAAAAAATAACAAGCCGAGCTCCAAAAGGCGGCGGGCCAATTTGTCGTAAATCTAATCACAAAAAAGCCCTTAAATCACTAGAGTCTTTTGGCCGGGGGCATTTTAGTACATTTTAGCATTTAGTCATTTTTACATGCAAACCTATTATATAAGTGCCAATGTTAAGCTCATCCAAGTGTCTTTAACCAAGTATTTTCTCGATTTAGCATTACGCTTTGAATATCTTCCGGGTGGGGCGAAATCGTGAAGAAGGCCGATATGATGTCATCAAGCCACTTTTCTGACCTGCTGGCTGTGAAGTGTGCTCGTCTCGTCGTGGTTTTTCTTGTGATTAATTTCGTTTCTTCTTTAATTGAACAATAAAATCGAGCGACCCTTACTTACCGACAGCTTGTCATCGTCATTTTATAAGTCTGAAGACGCTGCCGCTGGACTAGCGACGTCACAGACGGACTGGGTCAAGTTTTCAGCATCTTTTTTGAGGCCTTTTCATTACGTTTTTACCATAATAATCATTGGAAGTGCATTATTTGTACTTGTTCTCATTCTTAAAAAAGTTTTGGGGGTAACTTTTTTTCGTGTCCCTTACACTTTAAATCCCCATTTTGTGAGATTGTTGTTGTTTTTTAATCACAAAATGTAGACTTCCATTCCTGTCCAGTGAATAACATGTTAAGTCCACATTTTGTGAGATTTTTTCAAAAAATGTCAATTTACATATTATTTCAGTCCAATGAATAACATACAAAGTTCATGTTGTAAGATTTTATATTACAAAAAAAAACCTGACAAAATGCAGGCATGCATGTTCTTCCCGTACAATAAATACATGATAAGTCCACATTTTGTGAGAATTTACTTTATATAAAAGGATTTGTATTGGCTGATGTGAGACTTTCTTTCCCATCAACATGTTTATCAGTGCTGCTAAGTGGATTAAACTTATTTGTGCCAAAATGTTGTGAACAAACACCCTGACACTATTTTGTGTTTTTTAATCTAATTACCTCATCGCTATCCAGATCAACTAAGGTTGTCCTTGGCACTTCCATTAAAGACCCTGTATTTGCTGAGTGTGTTTGGCTTTTTCTTTTTTCGCGACTAGTAGAGGAAATGGAGATCAGTACATTATACAAATATCAATTACAACAACACCTACATTTCACAGAGAAGATGCTAACTTAATAGGATGCAACTGAAAATACTAGCACAGTGGCTAATGACTAGCCTTCTTTAAAATTCTCTTCACTTTTTACACTACATATGAGGAAGCATTTGTTACCAAACACTCCTTTAAAATAAATTGAAAAATAGTTGAACAAACTATATGCCGGCTTTTGATTTCAAAACCAGTTATCGATCAACTTGTTGTGTATATGTGTTCATTTAACGCAATCATACATTTATACGGGTTCGCAGTCGTAACGGCCCTCCGAAGGACACCAAAACTATGATGTTGTCCACCACAAACAACGAGTTTGACACCCCGGATGTAGAACAACTAAATGCTCTACCACTAGATGGCAGTCAGTGCAGTTAATTTTTAAATTACTTGTCGTGCATGTTACCACGTAAAAAAAATACTGTGCATACATATAATATATACAAAATGTATACAGTATACTGTACTGTGGTATCATCTCCCTCGTGCAACTGGCTCCACCTTCCAACCGCAGACCTCTTGCTTTGTCTCACAGCAAAGTGATAATACATTTTGAGAAAGAGCGAAAAAGAGGAACAAGGTCTACTTCATTATCCTCGCATTAAAAAAAATAATTCTTTATTACTTTTATGTTCCATAATGTACAATTGTTTTTGGATGCCTGTAGTGTGTGTGTTAGGGTTAGTGTAATCCTGTATTTTATTACTTGTTAACTATTAGTTTTTTTTTTGCATGTGCAAACCATGCATGTACCAGCCGGTGGCAGAATTTGGTTTGGGGATCAATGTGACAGTTCTACAGTTGCACATTTGCTGACATTATTATGTCACAAAGTAATGCCACGAGTCTTTAAGTAGTCACTTATAGCAGACTATTATACTTGATATAGTAATGCGTTAGATTACTAGTTACTCAAAATGGTAGCCACCACAAAATGACAGCCTTTAATGCGTAGAGCGCTACTGGCATTATTGGTTACTAGAATATGTTTTATAAGTACAAAAACCTATTTTTCAAACAGGCGCCTGTCCCTAAAATAGGGGCCGGGTGTTGCTCAAAGGTACTTCAACAGCAGCCAGGAAGCATCTCTAGTAGTGATTTAAGTTCGACTTACAATGGAAAGGAAGTTTAATGCCAAACATGTAAGGGACTTAAAAGAAGGATCGCATTTGAGGAATCTCAGTTTGGAGAAGAGCTCAGCGTCTTACGGGTGCCTGGTTTCCAAAAAGCGTGACCCCACCACCCTCATCGTTGCGTGTCCGCGAGCTTCTAAGAAGTCTTGTCCCCGTTATCCCATTAAAGGGTTAGGTCTGCTTTTGGCTCCTGCCAAGATCAAGTAGATTAAGTTCACCTTCGCACATGCGGGAGCTTCGCAGTCAGTCGGCCGACGTCCCCTCGCTCGTTTGGTTCCTGCCTGGGTTCGTCTACCGCCGCATCCCGAGGAGCCCCCGCGCCAGCCAGCCTGCCGGCATGGGCGCCCACGGCTCCAACCTGGACGACATCATGGAGGAGGACATGCACCACTGGTACACCAAGTTCATGCGGGAGTCGCCGTCGGGCCTCATCACGCTCTTTGAGCTGAAAACGATGCTGCAGATGAACGGCATGACGGAGGAGGCCAGCAGCTACGTGGACCAGGTCTTTTTCACCTTCGACATGGACGGGGTGAGAAGAAGCAGGCGATGGAGATATATTGCGGGGGTGGGAATAACCCAAGATAACTTGTCAGGCCTTTTGCAGGACGGCTACATCGACTTTGTGGAGTACATTGCCGCCATCAGTCTGCTCCTGAAGGGGGAAGTCAACCAGAAGCTCAAGTGGTACTTCAAGCTCTTCGACCAAGACGGAAACGGCAAAATCGACAAAGATGAAATGGAGACAATCTTCAAGGTACTCCGTCTTTTCTCCGCGGCTCGGAGATTCCAAGAAGCGTTGCGGCTTAGTAGAAGAAGGGCTTAAGTGAATGAACTTGACACAAGGTTTAATCCAGGACTTGTTATTTTTAAACGCACTGAACTAGCCGGCGCCATCTCATACTAATGCTGTGAGCTACAAGGGAAACTCTAAAAGTGCCACAACTTGGGAGTTGAATTCAGGTTTGCACTTGCACTGCCGCAAGATCATGCCAACGTTTATTAAAATCGTGGTGACAAAAGTGCCGCCATTTGGAGTTAAATTGGGGATTGCACTTGCTGCAGAATTCCTGTTTGCACATGCTGAAAGGCCACGAGACCATGCCGATGTGCATTTGCAGTGGAAGTTCCTGAAGTGCTACAATTTGGAGTTTAATTCAATTTAAGTTTGCACTTGCAGCATGGCCCGAACACCATGCTCCAAAAGTTGTACCATTTGCATTGCACTTTTTCATTTTTATTTAACTGTTACTTAACCAGGTTCAAGCCTATTGATTTATAATAGATCTCCTTTTCAATTTAGGTTGACACTGTGCAGCCAAGACCATGACAATATGAAATTGCCATATGAAAAAAAACGCGACCATTTTGAGGTCAGTTGCTGCACAGCAATGAGACCAAGCCAAAGTGTATTAATGCTCCAAAATGGATCATGACAGAAGTGGTACCCTTTGGAATTCAAGTTTGCACTTGCAACACGGCCATAACACCATGCCAATGTGCATTTACAGAGGAACCTCCAAAAGTGATAACATTTGTAGTCGAATTCTGGTTTGCACTTGCAGCCGCGTGGCCGGAATTGCCGGGGAACCTTCAAAGTTCAGTGTTCCAAGTGTTGCCGCGCGGTTGTAACCGTGTCGATGTGGATGTAGCGTACCGTGTCGAAGCATGCTTCTAGCATCGGCATTTCCCAACAGGCCATTCAAGACATCACGAGGAGCTACGAAATTCCGCCCGAAGAGATCGTCTCGCTCATCTACGAGAGGATCGACATCAACGGGGAAGGTGAGATCAGATCACACCTCCACCCGTGCCTGTGCACCATCAGGCACGAGTGAATGCTGAGAGACAGGCAATTTTTTACCAATGCTATTTTGTTTTTAATACTGTGTAATATGTGAAAGCTGAGAGACAAGAATTTACACATTAATGCAATTATTCTACAGAGACAAACATTCATGTTATTGAATGCGGTGAAACCGATTCATACAGTATGAATGATGAAACGAGCAGGCAGTCATGTGCTACGATATGCTGCTCATCTCTCAGCATTCGCGTGAAATTTTGGATGCCATTTTGTATTGGTATGCGCAGGCGAGCTCACCCTGGAGGAGTTCATCAGTGGCGCTCGGGAGCATGCCGACATCATGGAGATGCTCACCAAGATGATGGACCTCACACACGTACTGGAGATCATCATCATGGGACAATGCAAGCAGGCGAAATAAGGAGCCGGGCGGGACGCCGCCCTCTTGAAACGCGTGCGTTGCCCCCTGGTGGAGGGAGGCCCAGCTTCTCACGGAAGGACGCCTTATTTTTTTAATCTTAGAGGTAGTGGTGGGCGATATGGCAAAAATATCATATCACGATTTAAAAAAAATTAAATCACGATCATGATTTTATCATGATTTTTTTACATCGTTTTTTCAGACTAATTTGCACATTTTTGACCGTTTTCCTCATGTTTGACATATAAAACATATTTAAAATGTATATAAAACTCTAAAAAAGAAAAAAATGACATTTTAAGCCAGCTAAGCTTTCTGAACAGGTTAAAACCTGTTAATTTGAATAGTGACAATTTTCATCAAAATGTGCAGTGAATGTAAACATAAAAGGTAACATAGCGTAAACATAAAAACACAGCTCGTAATGCGGGTCCAGTACTTTGAAAAGTCTTTTAAAGCCCTCATTTTCCACTGTTTAAATGGCAATCATGTCTTCAGCAAGGTAATAAGTCACTGCCCCAGTTACTTCTTTACACTGCTTGCTTGTTTTTTCATATGGAGTGCTCTTGTTAAATGACTGTGTTGCCGTGGGTTGTGTTAGCTTGGAGCTAGCGGCTACCTCTGGCTACTATTTGTCTGATCTCCGTTTGCTTTGGCCTTCGGCGTAGTTTTTTGTGTGCTGTCTCCGCAACTGATTAAACAGGTTTGTCGCGTTGCCATCTGACGTCCGAACCGAGTCTCTGCAAACTTTGCAAATAACTGGTTTGCGCTTTCTCCTCTGATGAAAAGCCAAACCAAATCGACACTGTGGATGTGGAGTTTCTTTTCGGGTGACCTTCCGCTATAGCTTCCAGCTATACAAACAAACATGGAGGCGGGGAGTGTCACGTACGGTGCACTATGCGTGCTGTGATTGGTTGGTCGGGTATGCGTCAGTGGTTTTGCGCCCCATAGAGCTAAACTGTTTAGAATGTGTCATGTAGACGATCTTTCGGCTTTATGAGATCGTCAACACGTTAAACCCCTCTAATATCGTCATATCGCCCATCCCTACTTAGAGGTTTCTTCGAAAAGACGAGAAAATGGCCACACGGACCCAAGAACGCTGCCAGTCTGCTGGACTGCTTTGCTACAATGTAATCAATAAGAAGCCTCAGAAGGTCAGAATCCTATTGATTTTGACTAAGGTCTAGGTGAAAGGTCAAAATGGGTTATTTTATACACCGGGTTCAAAATTGCAGGGGAAATTGATTGTAAAAAAGTGTCATTTTCCACCCGTCTTTAAAATTTCAGGGCACGGAAGCTTGAGAGCTATATTGATTTTGGGAGATGGGAACCCTATTGATTTTGAATGATCTCAGGCTGAACACAGTAGATGAAGGCACCATTTTCTGCTTGTCTTCAAATGTTCTGAGTTTTCAAGTTGTCCGCCAAATTGATTTTGAGTCATACCTGTTATAGAGAATTTCCAGTTGTGAACCCTATTGATTTTGAACAGTGTCTGAAACAAGATTCCCAAAGTGGTTGAAGTCAAATGTAAAAATAAATAAAAAGTAATGGAAAAAACAAAGGTACCATTTTTACTTTAAACCATTTTACTTTTTGACTGGAAGGACCTCTACTGATTTTGAAGGGTATCTGACACAAGATGGCTAAAGTGATTAAAGTCAAATGTAAAAAAAAACACACACAAAAAAAACACAATCAGTCATTTTCCACTTCTTACATTTTTTTCAGATTTCACATTATGAACCCTCTTGGGTTTGAAGGCTGTCAAGATGGCCAAAGTTATATGTTATGATAGCAAGTTTACATCATATTGCTTTTGATCTGGCACTGGATATCGGTGAAATGATTGTTGTTGATCAAGGCAAGAACAAGATTGATTATGAACGATATCTGGCTCCAGATTCCTGACATCATTGATCATAATCGGTGCAACTTATGTTGATTTGGAGTGATGACGTAGGTGACTTGACAGTATTTTATTGTATGAGATGATACAGGTGTATCTAATGTTGTGGCCGCTGACTGTATATGATCATGTGACCAAGTATGTGCTGTTTGTTTTAATGTCTTCTGCTTGCACTACTACAGTGTTGCCTTAACAAGACCACTCTTACAATGCATACGTTTGCTGAGTGTTTCTTACTTTCTTTAATTCTCCGCCAGACTGGAAAAGGAAATTTGTTTGACAAAACAGAACGCTTGTAAAAGTCCAACAGGAAAATCCAACAGGAAGCTGTACATTTTGTGTCAAATTCCAGATGGGCTTTAGCAAGCTGCTACTGGGGAATTCTTCCAAATGAGGTCCAACTGAAGCAAGGCAACACTAAATTGCACCACTTTTTTTTTGCCTATACAGTGTTCTGATGAAATTGTATTGTAAGTAGGGTTGCCAACTCCCTGAAAAATAAATAAGGGACACCTCATCGACAGACACGGCTGACCTGACTGCCTTCAAGCGTGACTTTTTTTTTTGTGGGTGAAACAATTTTTAACTATTTAAACCTGAGTTGGCGGCACAATGGGAAACTTGTTGGCACGTCCGGCTCACAGTGCAGAGGTTGTGGGTTCGAATCCCGCCGCCGCCTTCCTGTGTGGAGTTTGCAAGTTCTCCCAGTGCCTGCGTGAGGTTTCTCCGTTTACTCCCACATTCCAAAAACATGCATGGTAGGTTGATTGAACGCTCTAAATTGTCCCTAGGTATTATTGTGAGTGCAAATGGTTGTTTGTTCGTGTGTGCCATTTAGGGTTTATTCACACCAGAAAAGTCCTTCGGTCCGGGCCTAAAGCGCACTTCATTTTTTTTCATTTAGTGCAGTTCATATAGACCAGTGGCTCGCAACATTTTTTCAGTCATGTACCCACTTTTTCCCCCCAGCCAAGTAGCCCCTTAACCAGCACAAAGCGTTTTTGGTTGAGAAAAAAAAAAAGACTTAAAACAGAATGCTGTCCCATCAATCATTGTTTCATTCATTAAACTTTGGAACTTCATTTGTTTAGCTGTCTCTCTTGAACTCTTTGGAAATAAAAATATGTAACTAAAAAAAAAAGCATTGCTGGAGTTGGAGCCAGAGAACCTCATGCGCTTCCACCGGAGCAGACTCTTCACCTTCGTCAAGACAGCTGATGCACGGAAGCCACAGGCTAATGCAGAAGTACTTGGACATCATCAACATTTCCAATTAAATGGGAAGTTATTTAAACAGGTGCTTGAACATTTAAAAATAGTGGCACGTTGACTTTTGTTGTCATGTTGTCTTTTTTTAAGGGGCAGGTAACAGTCAGTGTCAAAAAGTGAGCTTGAACTGTCCCGAACTGTCTGCTTTTCCCACCACATTTAAACATGTTGGTCTTTTAAGCATCAGATAAAGTAAAATAAGAATGGTTGCACACACTAAAAACAAATAACAGAAGTAAAATATAAAAGAAAATACTTTCTTTTAGAAAAAAGTGAATTTGTCTGTATGAGTGAAGAAACATTGAAAACGAGACAATTGGATTATGTTAGTTGCTTTTACTGAATTATGTACAGAAGAATATTGGACAGAAAAAATGTGACATGACAGCTCAGCGCACAGGAATGAAAGGCTCCACAATCTCAGCAAAGGTCTTCTTTTCTGATGGGAAACAAAAAGAGATGTTGATTACTTACATAGCACCTACAACCAAATATGTTTTCTTTATTTAAAAAAACCCAAATCTTCCATCCATTCTCTGTACCACTTATTGTCACAATAACACAAGGCTATGTTAATTTATATACTTTAATATAAAATTAACATTTTAAGTTTTTTTTAATTTTATATTTAAGAGTCTCAATACATTAATGACAAATGCTGCACCAAAATGTAATTGACATTTTTTTGTTTTCATATTTTAATCTTGTGGTCTTCTTTCATGAAAACTAATTATTGTGTACACTACAATTTGTATTTAATTTATTTTTTATTTTGATACATTTCTATAAATGAATCCATTTTTTTCAAAATGCGTTCCTATAAAAAAAAAACCTTGCTCACGACATACTGGACAATAATATTTATATATTAGAAAAAAAAAAAAAAATCAAGGTCAAATTAAAAACACCAAATTAATCACACATAATGTACTACTATATATACATTTTCAACATACTTTGGATAACCTTATTTCAAATTATGTAAAAATAAAAAATACAAATATTAAACAAAAAAAAATCTACTTTGTAATTAAAATAACTTGAAAATATGGATAAAAATATCCATACAATTGAATTGAACTAATGTGTCTTCGTAAACCATTATTTTTCCAATTATATCGCTGGCGTCGGGCATTTTTATTCAGGACCCCCAAAAATGGCAAGTTTGTTCATCTATTAGCATTGCATTGTGGAAGACAGCAAGCCATTTTCAACACTTTAGATTGGTCAGTACTGTGTAAAAATAACATCCACGTGTGTGTGAACTGACCAACAGAATAGGTTTTTGGAAGAAAAAATAAATAAAAATAAAAAATAAATAAAAAGAAATTCACCGAAATATGACTTATGAGGTATTGGCTGGCAACCAATTTAGGGTGTCCCCCGCCTACTGCCCGAAGACAGCTGGGATAGGCTCCAGCACGTCCCGCGACCCTTGTGAGGATAAGCGGTATCGATAATGGATGAATGGATGACTTATGAGGTTTTGGCCCGACGCCACCGATATGTAATAAATACTAGGTCAATTAGGTAATACATATGACGTAGTCCCCTTAAGTGGGAAATCAACCCAAACACATTTCTTTTAAGGATATGTTCACAGCAGGCCCACTAGTTGAAACACAGCATTCTGATAAATATTGCGTTTGTGGAATAAGAGTTATTCCACCCATTTTTCGCCATCTCAGGGGGCGGCCATTTTGTCACTTCTGTCGAATGAAAATGACATCACAACCGCTCAGGGCTCAGGTATCGACCAATCACGGCTCAGTTTCAGAAAACAGGTCAGCCGTGATTGGCCATTACCTGAGCAGTTGTGATGTCATCTACAGTCGACAGAAGGGACAAAATGGCCGCCCCCAGAGATGGCTGAAAACGGGTGAATTGACTCTTATTCCACTAATGAAATATATTCTGGAAAAAAAACATGCTTGGGTTGTCTTCCTCTTTAAAAGGCTACCAAAGCTATTGAAGTCTAATGAGAGCCAACAGAAGCTTTGTCCACAGTAAATATACTCAACAGACCCTTGGCTGCAAAGTCGTCCGGGTGCAGTTTCATGTACTCGTTCATGTCTCGGTCCAGTTTGGCGTGCACGTAATTTTCACATTTTGTGAGGTGGTAGCCGATGAACCAGCCGATAGTCGCCAGCAAGACCTGTCGATGAGCTCCTGACAAGACACAATATGCACACAAATAAATGATTTTACATGAAAAACGTAGGTGAAATTGGAAAAAAATGGGAAAATTTTTTTTTAAAAAAAAACAAAAAATCATCTGCTTCTTAAAAAGGCCAAAATTCATTAGTAAATTACATGACTCAAATAAAAAACAAAATTTAAAAGCATATCATGCATATATCGATTCACTTTAAAACCATTCAAACATTTGCCTTGTCAGCCATTCGAGGATGTCATGATTGTTTAGTTTTTTCCCCTTGTATTAACTGTAAATATTATCAAACAACTCATTTAAAATGAAACCAGATGGTGAAAATTAAGAATATATACAATAAATTGCTTCTTATATTGTATAAATAAACATATTTAAAGAAAATGTACATTAAATAAACTTGCTTTCATTCATGGGTCCATTCAAGTAAGCAGATAAAAAGTGTAAATGGATGGTTGTTAACATGCTACGTGTGCTAACCTGACTTTAGCGGCGGCCGGTGGTTGATGGCGTTGTGGAGCATGGCGGAGCACCAGCCCACGCCGGCTAGCCACATCGAGTTTAGGTTGACGACGCCAGGCGGAGGGAGCCCCTTACCATCATCAGGAATCAAGCCCATGGCCCACAAAATCCAAAAGACGTCCTCCGGTCTTGTCTTGACCTCAGAGACTAGCAAACGGCGTCCATTAAACTTCCGCCTTCTGGAGGAAATCGGGGAGTGACGTCACGTAATGCAAGGCATAAAAGTCCGGCCAGAAGCAAGGCTGAGGAAATGTAACGTAGGTTCCGCTTGTACTGCATGGAAGCTGCAATGTACACGGTATGTTTCATCTTTTGTTTACATATTGTCACTTACTATTTTGTTTTTACTGTAATATTAATAACTGTGTTACGAAGTGTATGTAAGACATGTAAATTGTACTGTATTTATAGTGCATTTTTGTACTGTATACATTACAAATAAAATGTGAAAAACAAAATTCTTTAAATTTGTGTTATGTGTAAATCCAAGCAAATGCACTTATGCATACAATTATACGATTATCAATAAACTAAACCAATTACAGTTTTGAAAATATTATCAAGGCAGTCCTTTTGAAATGAAAAGAAAAGTCTGGAAATACGTTTTGCTGTTATAAAGTAAATATACTAATACAGATAACAAGTATGTGTATATATCCATTGGTCTAATTGTCTTTATATATGCAGACGAGTTTTAATCTATTTTCTAAAATTCAAAACATTTTGAATTTGGGTGTTTTGATATTTTTTAAATTCAAAATAATCTATGGGCGACTAGTTAACACATCCACCTCACACTGCAGAGGTTGTCCGTTCTAATCCGGCCTTCCTGTATGGTGTTTGCATGTTCTCCCCGTGCCTACGTGGGTTTTCCATGCCTGCGTGCGTTTTCTCAAGGTACTTCGTTTTCCTCCCACATTCCAAAAACATGCACAGTAGGTTAATTGGACACTCTAAATAGCCCCTAGGTGTGATTGTGGGTGCGAATGTTTGTTTGTCTCTGTGTGTCCTGCGATTGGCTGGCAACCAATTCAGGGTGGTCCGCTGATAGTGTAGTGGTACACACGCCTGAGTTGTGTGCGGGCAGCGTGGGATCGATTCCCGCTCAGTGACAGTGTCTATGTGTGCCCTGCGACTGGCTGGCGACCAGTTCGGGGTGTAGTCTGCCTTCGCCCATTGACGGCTGGGATAGGCTCCAGCAACTCCCCGCGACCCTATATAGGATAAGCGGTTTGGAAGATGATGATGATGATTTCCAATTCAGGGTGTCCCCTGCCAATTGCCCGAAGACAGCTGGGATAGGCTCCAGCACACCCGCGGCCCTTGTTAGGAAAATGGATGGATGGTCCGTTTATCGCCTTCCGTCTACAGCGGGGGTACCCTTTTGCCGTCTGTCTGTCCGGCATTTTGTCCGGCCGGACCAAATAGTAATCGCCTATAGGCTGGTTTGCCTATCATTTTAAATGGGCTTCCATTTGCGTTTCCGGCTACCAACTTCCACAAACTACCACTAGCACCCCCCTGCTGAGTGATATTTGAAACAAAAGACTCACCACGACCAGACTAAACGCATCTTCTTTTAAGGGAAAATGGACCCAAACATATTTTTTCAAGAATATGTACACAGCAGGCCCACTAGTTGAAACACGGCATTCTGATTAATATTGTGTTTGTGTAATATGAGTTAAACAGCAAAATCCACCCCTTTATAGCCATCTCAGGGGGCGGCCATTTTGTCACTTCTGTCGAATGAAAATTACATCACAACTGTTCAGGGCTCAGGTAACGACCAATCATGGCTCAGCTTCAGAAAACAGATCAGCCGTGATTGGTCATTACCTGAGGCGCGAGCAGTTATGATGTCATTTTCAGTCGACAGAAGTGACAAAATGGCCGCTCCCTGAGATGGCTAAAAATGGGTGAATTAACTCTTCTTCCACAAACGCAATATTTATCAGAATGCCTTGTTTCAACTAGTGGGTTTGCATGGAACATACTCTTGAAAAAAAAATGTTTGGGTTGATTTAGGGACCTTTTAGGGCCTTTATGGACCTTTGAGGACCTCGGCAGTGCCCAACGGGATACGGAATCCTCACAGCAGCCGTACTAAATGCATCTCCTTTTAAGATTTTTTTTGGACCTTTATGGACCTTTGAGGACCTCGGCTGCGGCCAACAAGAGGCGGAAGCCTTGCTGCTGCGATTGAAGCCTCACTGCGATAATAGATTATGTAGATGGGAAAAAATAAGCTTTCGATTATGCTTAGTCCGACTATATTTTTAAGTTTCCCATCTATCGTTTATCGTCGACAAAATGGGCGTCCGACAAAGGCGGATGGATGGACCGGTCTGTCACATAGGCGGAATGCCCAGCTCTGATGATAATTAATATTATGAGGATGATTATTATCAGTATCTATGTTTATGTTAATAATTAAAATATCTATATTAAATGAAATACATAATTTTAATTGTTTTAAATTATTTTTCGAGAAGCATGGGATTTCAAAAATCTAATTTCATTTATTTTTTTCAATTCTTAATATTTAATATTGTTATTTTTGTAATTTAATTTTTTTTACGTATTGTTAAAATATGCAATGTGCATATGTTTCTTTATGGAGCACATGCTTTTTAAAAATGTTTTCTTAGCTTCCCCTTTTTTAAATTGATGAGTTTGCAGTGCAGTATTCCGTTAGACGAAAACGCCAGTGAAGTGCAGTCGTCCTTCTCCTCCTCCTCCTCCCCCTCCTCCCCCTCCTCCTCCTCGTCCATCAGAAGGAGGACAGACACACACTCAGGATCTGTGCGACTTACTGCTCCGCAGCCTACCGTGCCGTACTGTGTCGTGTGTGGCCGCTTGATGAGGTGACCTATGCATCGCGAGTAGCCGTCAAAAGCGGGGCCATCCCCTGTTTTCTTTCTGAGGTAAGGGTCAGTCGTGTATTGTTTTCCTCCTCCATCGGGCTTCCATTCCACAAAGGAAAAGAGCCAAAATGGCTTGGATGGAGCCAAAATGGCTTCACTCGATGGTTAGCTGCTCGTTAGCTCTCCTCGCCGAAACGTTAATAAAGATGATAACCGTCCAAATTTCACTCTTGTATCCGTTTGATTCTGCGGACGGAGAAATAGTGTCAGGGAGTACCAGTGCAATGAAGTGACAAAAAAACAAACAAACAAAAAAACAATAACTGCGTGTGGTCAGTTTTATTAGCATCTTTCCTCAACATGTTTTGTGCAACGTTAGCTTCACCTGCTGCATAATACAACACTTGTTGCTTTAGAAAGATCATAGTACCTTGACGTACGAGTGAATTCGTTTCGTGACCAAGCTCGTACATCAATACACCTGTACTAATTTGTGGTTAGCATTCGGAAACTAGTTTATTTGGCCTTTTTTGGCCTCAGGCCAAATAAACCTCAGTCTGCATTTGGCCCCATCTTGTGGCATCTTGGTGCTAAGGAACTACAGTGGCACGGCAGTCGAGCCCTGCCGCCAAAATATGCAAGTAATTGACGCCTACCTAAAAAGGTTTGTACTTGCTTATAAAGGCCGCAAGATGGCGGCAAAGCACAAAATTGCACTGGACAAGGCGATTGCTTGACAAATGAAGCGCCTCGCCTCACTTCAACTAACACATTTTTTACAAAATATCCCCAAAGTATGTTTTTTATATTAGACATGGTTGGGGTCAGTTTAATACAAACATATACACACATGGAGTAGGTCAAAACCAATATTAGTTGTTCTTCGCTGAGGATAAACCATATATACTGGCCAGTATTAATACTCATCTCGTTATGGCTTTATTTTTGTAAATCAATGATATGCAATATATGTTATGATCTATGTTACGAAATTCAACTCTCTTAATTTAGAATTATATTTTTTCTTCCTGACAGTTTATTCAATTACTTTCATGAATTTATACTATAGCTATTTTTGATAGTATTACATAGTTATTAAAAAATTCCGACCCATTATTCCGCCTTTTTTTTTTTGTTTGACTTAACTCGGAAGGCTGCAGCATCATTCTGTGCTGTATTCACTGCCCTCAGTGTCTTCTTGAATATTATGTGCAGAACTGGTCATTTTACTAAAATTTGCTGGTGTGTTTATTGCCTTCTGTCTGCAGCATGGGTACCCTTACGTCATCCGTCTATTCACCTTTTTGTCAAGCCGGACCAAATAGTAATCGCATTTAGGTCGGTCTGACTATCATTTTAAACAGGCTTCCGTTAGCGTTTCCGTCGACAAACTAACCGCCCCACCAACCCACCCCGAAGCCGAAGCTTGTCACGAGCTAGTGTAAGCAGCATTGATCTTGTGCGACAGTGACGTCCAGCCCAGCAAAGCTTTTTGCGATCGTCTCCACTTTCCACGGAAAAACGTTCAAATCTGTGACTCTCAGTTTTAGTATTCAGTGTGCTTGATTGAATGTGCAATGTGCAAATTTTGACTCGCAAACTGTGATGCGAAGCAGCTTTTTTGAGCCTTGTATTGTAATACTACCACTGTAAGTGTAACATATAATACCTGCAATGCAGTTAAGTTCCTGTAAGTACTGTGTTTGCTCATAGGTTAGAGAGTTGGAGCGATGAGCCAAAAAACAATAAATCTCACTTCAGCCTCCCAGGATTTAGTCTGATCCTCATGTCCCTCATTCCCTTCGCTTCAGCCAACACCCCCCCTTGCACCGTGATTGATAAGAAATTACACAGTTGTAGTATACACAGGCTGTTCCCAGAGTGGGTCACACAGGTTTAGATTGTTCCATAAAGCTCGGCTCTCGGAGGGTGGAGGCGAACATCAAATTGCGATGGGCTCCCATAACCCCCAAAAACAAACAAAAAAACAAATTACCCTACAATTTAATGGGCCCTGTGCATGTCTTTTCACTGTGCTGTCCTCTATATATTAGACACACTGTGCTTCACCGTAGCTCCAATTCATTTCCATTCGACGCTGCTACGGCTATCCTTGGGCTCCTGTCCTAAATGAAAAACTGTACACACGTCTTGTCATCGTATTATTACAAAATGGCCTCCGCATTTCCAAAGGCATATGGAACCGGAGTTTAAGGCATAACTTGTTTGCATTTTGTGTAAAATTTGCGCATGAACATGTATGTATTATTTTCAGTCCGAGTGTTCATTCTTTGAGTACTCACTGATACCGAGTACCGATACTTCTAGTACTTTTGATATATAAACTTTAATTTAACATAATGACAAAAAATGTGAACGATTCTTTCTAACGCAAATGATGATTTGCCAATGTGTCAAAATGCTGCAGGAAAGGAACCAACTACTGCAGAAGAGGACTTACTCAATGTCAGATTTTTTGGGCGTTAAATTAGTGCTGACAGCAGCCACCTCCATGAGTACCGGACATCTTAAAATAAGGCCGGTCCGACTATAATTTTAAACGGGCTTTCGTTAGCGCTTCCGTCGACAAATTTCACCCCCAAGGAGCGAAAATTTAAACGAAAGACTCGCTGTGGCATGGAAGCAGCCGGACTAAAACGTCTCCTTTTAGGACCCAGAAGCTGTCAAAAAGCCTCACCACGGGAAACGGAAGCCTCACCGTAGCCATAGACGATAGACGATTACATAGACGGAAAAAATGTGCTGCCGCCTATGCTTTGTCTTTCTGTTTTTTTTAAGTTTCCCGTCTATCGTTTATCACCTACAAAATAGGCGTCCGTCATAGGCGGATAGAAGGACCGGTCCGTCGGAGAGGAGGAATGGCTAGCTGTGATTATGTGATGACAATTCCATTTTGTTCATTTGTCTAGTTGAGCATGAGCATGGAGGATTATGACTACCTGTTCAAAATTGTTCTGATCGGGAATGCTGGAGTTGGGAAGACATGCCTCGTACGTCGCTTCACTCAGGTTGGTCTGATTTAAAATAAATCAATCAATCAATCATTCACATAAAACATTTCACACATACTGTGTGTATGTATGTCAAAATCTTTTTTATTGTACTGTTTTTTAGACACGCTTCTCCTTCCACATTTCTCCACCATTCCAGCTACAGCATAGTCACAAAAACAGAAATTTTCCACGTTTGATAAAATCCCCACTTTTCCCACGATTACACATTTTGCACACACAAAAAAGGAACATTTAAAAGAATGAAAAGTTACCCATCCCCTAAGGTTGTACTTTTCTCAATAATCTCCCAAAATGTTCACAATAAAATGCTCAAATTAAGAGAGATTTTAAAAATGTATCTCCTCCTTCCACATTTCTTGACTGATTCAAACCACATGGTCTCACAGTCAACATTTCCCCCCATGTGAGTTCTATACAATTCATTCCGTTTTTCCTGAATACAATTCCCGGTGAATTGAAAAGCGACATTTTCTAAACATATATAACCAATTCAAACCTTTCCCCATACCTTTCAACCCCGGTCTGAGCTGAAAGTTGTAATTTGCCCGTACATTTCTGTATATAATCTTACACAGTATTTATCGCTCAGCGGGAGAGGTGAGGTAAACGGAACGGATATTTCTATATAGAATCTTCCACAGGGTTTATCGCTCAATGGGTGGGGGGGAACTTTGCTCGTGAAAGTCGGCCGAAGTTTGCAGTCGGAATCGCTAACGGACGCTCCGGATTAGAGCCGAAATGGGCAAGACGAGATCGGTCTAACAAAAAACGACTTAAATGTTTTTTTTTCCCGTACAAAAATTGTTAGACGGTGTACACAATTTGAAATGATCAAAAAACGTATAAAATACGGGGAAAACGTACCAGTTGACAGCTATGATCTCATTCAGGACATCTTGGGAACTATTTTTTACATTTGCCAAATTCCCACATTTTTGGAGTATTCCACATTTTTCCACATTTACAAATAAATGCAGATGTCCTTCCTAATTTCTTGACTGATTCAAACAGTTCTAACTTCAAATTATTACTCAAGACATAGATGGAACTATTCGTTGCCTTCTCAAAATTGCCACATTTTCACACTCGTATTCTTAAAGTATAAATGCAAATATATTGAAGTGAAAAGTGAAATACAACTTATGTTAACTTTATTTTCGTTTTGTACTTGGGCAGTGATTCACTTTACTGAACTTTTTCTCTGCTTCTTCCCAGGGCCTTTTCCCGCCCGGACAGGGGGCAACCATTGGGGTGGATTTCATGATTAAAACGGTGGAGATTAAGGGGCAGAAGGTGAAGCTGCAGATATGGGACACTGCGGGCCAGGAGAGGTTCCGCTCCATCACTCAGAGTTACTACCGCAGTGCCAACGCCCTCATTCTCACCTATGACATCACCTGCGAGGACTCCTTCCGGTGCCTTCCCGAGTGGCTGCGGGAGATTGAGCAGTACGCCAACAACCAGGTGGTCACAGTATTAGTCGGTGAGCGGCCTTTTTATTTAAAAATAAATACATAAAGAGCAATTAAGTTATAAATGTTTATTTCTTGACATACTATTTGATTAGTATGTTTTTATGGTGTGCTTTTATTCCAGCAGTTACTGCACATTGCTATTTTTCTTTTTTAGCTCCTTCATTGCGCCGGGCATGTCGAGACAGCAACTGCAATCCAAGCGTTTACTGCCACAGACAAATATATTTGCGAGAAAGTCTTTCGTCGCATCGCTTTGAAATTGAGATCGGCACAGCTTTTGAGTCGAAGATGACGATTACGGGGTATAACTCGGCTTGTCAAGTCGATTCATGAGATGACAAATGCTAACACGTCGGGAAACGGACAAGTTGAGGCAATTCGTGTCAAACTGCAACAGGTTAGAAGCAACTACTGCCAAGTAGGACTTACTCAATGTCAGATTTTGCTTGTCTTAAAGGGGAATGATATCACAGATGCTCAGGTAACAACTGATCATCATGGCTCATCTTCAAAAAAACAGGTGAGCTGTGATCGTTACCTGAGCCCTGAGCAACTGGGATGTCATTTTCAGTCGAGAGAAGTGACAAAATGGCGGCCGCCTGAAATGGCTAAAACGGGTGCATTTTGCTGCTTAACTCATATTTCACAAACACAATATTAAATATTAATATATGTTTAACTTTACAACAGAGAGAAAAGACGTCAAAAATCCGCCTTTTTTGGGGGGGAGGGGTCTGTCATTATCTTAGTGTTAATGTGTGAAAAAAAAAACCCCGATATCAACAGATTATATCCAAAAAAATCCTACCAATGAACGGAAATGAGGCAGAATTTATTATTATTTTTTTTTTAATCCAAATTGCACCCTTTGCAGTTTGAATATTGCAATCTACTACATTGCGATGTCCATTTGAATTTGTTTAACTGTTCAGCCCGACTAACACGGTCCTCCCGACGTGACGGCCAGGTAACAAGATCGACCTGTCCGAGAAGCGTGAGGTGGCGCGGCAGCGTGCCGAGGACTTTGCAGAGGCGCAGCGCATGCTGTATCTGGAGACCTCCGCCAAGGAGTCGGACAACGTGGAGAAGCTCTTTCTGGACCTGGCCTGCCAGCTCATCCGCGAGGCCAAGCACAACAAGCTGGATGACAACGATGCGGCGCCCGCGCCCGGCGAGGGCAAGACCATCAGTTACCTGAGCTGCTGCAGCCTCAACTAGTGCGGCGGCGGCGCGGCTTCCTCTCCCGTCGCCGTGGCAACCAATCACGCCGCAAGTCTCGGTATTCACCAGCAGTGTTAAGAACGCTCGGCCAGGTGGCATTCTGTTGCCGTTTACATTGCAGAATGTGCTTTCTTTCCTAATATGTTGCACAATTGTCTTGCCCACATGGAAAGCCATAGCAGGGTTTAGTTGATATCCTACACTTCCGTGTACTAGTATTCTCTTTGGCTTCACTCGTAAGACAATTCAGCACACTGGCAGAACCACTATTATTTCTCCCACTACTTTATGACATCTCTGCACACTAGTAGGACAACTGAATGTTACTAGCGAGGCAAAATTGTGCACTTGTTGACATCTGTGTGCTACTAGTACCAGTGAAGCGCTAGATGTTAACTCGTTTAGTAACATGGCGTTTTCCTACCACAGTGTGTGTACTATCTGCTGCTAGATGTCATTAGTATCCATGTACTAGTATGCTCTTTGTTTTCACTAGTAAGATAATTAAAAAAGTGTACTAGTAGAACGACTATGCACTGTAGTGCAATAACTGTGTCTCACTATTTTTCATTTTTCCACAACTAGTTCCCGAGATGCGCTACTGGTGCACTGAATTATTTTAATGGTGAGGATTAAGAGCATACTAGTACATGGAGTTTAAGATGGATGGCAAGGATATTGACTACCAAGGGCACTATTATGCTCTATGTCCACACTGGTAAGACAATTCAGCGCTCTAGTAGAATGGCTGGTTTTACTCGTAACATTTTTTTCCCACTACTGCCTTCCACAACTTTCTGACATTACTCACATTACCAGGACAACTTTGGCGTTCTACTAGGACATATCCTATACAGTATATATACACGGTATATGCGCACCTAAGGTCTGTGTACTAGTCCATGCTTTGTCATCGTTATTAAGACAAATGAGCACACAATTAGGATGTTGAGTAACCTGTTAGTTGTACTACTAAAAATCTACTAGTTATCATCTTGTGCTTTGTAAGTTGTACCAATAGCACGCATAATGTCAACTATTGCACCATTTTGCCTGACAGAAGTTACTTGTTCTACTAGTATACCAAAATTCTTCAACTACTGTGTTTTTTCTCTTACTAGTGAGGACAAAGATTGCTAGTACCTGGACCTTAAAATGCAACTGTTGCCTCCCTAGTAACATGTTGTTTTACTATTATGCCAAAGTTGTCTTACAAGTGAGGAAAAAGAGTGTCCAACTGCATGAACCTCTAAATGGATAGCAAGGGTGGCATTTTAGTAGAACATCAAGGCTGCACCTGTAGAACTGTGTCTTATAGGAAAGCTTTCTATTGTGTATGACAGTTTTGCACACTAGTAGGACAAAAACATGTTACTAGTGAGTAATATTTTTCTTTCAACATCAGTCATACTTGTACTACTTTTGACATTATAAAAAAATATATATATATATTGTTAGCATCTAGCCCTTCACTATCTGTACTAGTAGCACACAGACGTCAACTTGTTCTGTTTCACTAGTAACCAAAGTTGCCCTACTTGCATGCAAAGATGTCATATGGAAAGAAAGGTTATTCGTAAGAGTCGTTCTCTGAACTGTTACTAGTGAGCAGAGAGCATACAGTACTAGTACACGGATATGGCTTTCCATACGCCCTTGCGCCTCGACAAACTGTGAAATATTTTGCCTCCTACTTGCTGCTACAGTTTGGTTTTAGCCAGCGTGAATCAGCATTTTATTCCGTTTTTTTGTTTGTTTTTTTACATTTTTGGGGTGAGTTGTACTGGCGCTCTGGAAAGTTTTAATGAACTAATATTTGTTTTGACGCCAAGGCGTTGCTTTTAGCCTCCTGTTGTGTAGTTTGTGTATAGTTGTGTTTCATGCGCTTCCCAGCATGTTTTTCTCCAGAACTGCGATGTAATGCTCATGTATTTATCACAAGTGTAATGTACTGTACTGCACACACATGCCGGATAACTGCACACTTCATATTTTGTTACTGTTACATTTTTTTGTTGTACAAACATAGCACTTTGCTTTTTATACTTTATATGTTTTTAAAAAAAATGTTTTTAATCTTTTTGTTGACGTTACTTGTTAATGCATTGGATTGTGGTTAACGCAGTAGGAAAACACTACGGGGAGGTTTCTGTCTATAAAATATACTCTAAAGTACTCTGTACAATATTAAATAATCCAACTAAGTGGTGGTCATGTCTCCCTAGAAAGCTTTATGAGATAGTCTTTGTGTTTATTGGTTTGATTTTATTTCACAGAGGTTCTCAAACTTTAAACCCAGTAGCACCATTATGACCATAAAAAAGGTAAAATTAATTATTTGTAATTGTATCTCTACATTTAATTTAATTGTAATTAAATGAAATGTACATTTAAAATATGTATAATTTTATTTTTTAAAGTGAATCATTACAGTAATTTTGTTTATTGCATTAATCTTGGCATTTTTGTTATTTGTTTAAATTGGTTTATTATAAAACATCTAGATATACATTTTAAAAGTGCTTACAAAATAAGTGGATCATCATAATTATATGAAATGTAATCATAAAATGTAAAGCATGAGAATCAGTTATTTTAGTATTATAATAAACTTGATATTTTAGATTTTTTTTTTCCACCTGTACCTCATCAAGCTGGCCTTTGTGTCCAGTTATTTGTTTATTTATTTTTTTTAAAATCAAACGTTATTTCAGGAGCACTTACTGTAACAAAATTCTGTTCATAATAAGAACATAAAACACAATAATAACAATAAAAACGCTAAGTACAATATTATTTTCAAATAAAAATATATTTCTTTAAAATCAAACCCCTTTAGACCCTCTTCTGTTTATGTTGGCTGCCTACTGTTCAAAGAAAAACTCCCTTCACTTCACCTATGAAGTTATTAATAGGTTCAAATAAATATAAAAAGTGTGACATTTTAACGTTCAACGTTTTCGCGGTTATTTGCAGAGCTGGGCATCACCTCACCGCTACCGCGTTCCGACCTGCATATTTAATCGACCACATGGTCCCGTTCCATCCCTCGTCAGCGACAGCCAATCGGCGGAGAGCACGTGTTTACGTCACACGCAGGCGCCACATAAGCAGACACGCCCCCAACGACAAAATATCAAAAAACAACAGACACACACGCACAGCGTGGTGATCGGTGAAGTAAAAACAATATGTGGCACATGTCATTGCAGCTGTAGGACAAGGTACACAACACTGTTTTATTTTTACTTTTTTCCTTACCGGGCCGAGAGTCAGTAGTGCGGCACCTGCTTGTGACGTGGTACGGGTTAAGTCTGACTGAGACCACGTGCGTCGATTAAATATGCAGACGGGAAATAGGCGATGCCCAGCTCTGGTTATTTGTTATTTCAAAGAAATACTGTGCTCTACTTAAACATTTAATTTTGAAAAAAAATAGCCCCCGGATCGGATTTTGGACACCACTCCATAAAGAACTGCAACTCCTATAAGCCTATGCGGTTACTGAGTTTAATTTAGCCACGTGCTTTGCTGACTGCTAACTACATTGATGATGAAATGGGAACCAGATGGAAGTGTGGAAAACGCTGAGAGGAAGCTAACACTGTTGTTTATGCTGAGTAGGTGTTCCCATGAGATTTGTTGTTGCTTAAATTAGAACAACTCTGATGTCTGCTGACAGCATGGACTCACTTCCTCCTTCCTCCTCCTCTTTAAGAGGCTCATCCGGTCTTCTTTCCCCAAAATGTGCTGACTATAGGCGTGTTGACAGCACGGCAGAAAGATGACGTTAGGAGCCGGGAAGACACGTTCGGACAAAGCTGCAGTTACCTGCGTGCTCTTGTTGTTTGTTGGTCCTTTGCACGCTTTCAAAACGCAACTGTTCCGCAGGCATGGAGGCTCCTTTCACTCCCCTCAGATCCCCGTTAGCTATGAAACTTTTTACTTTGAACAGAAGGTGAGTCGAACCTTTCTCAATGCCGAATTCTTCCTTGTGTCAGTGTAAAGTGTCTAACTTTTCTTTGCAAAAGCTAACCGTGGAACCTAAAGGGTAAACTAAAATCTGAAATTCCTTTACGAGGTTGAGTTTGAATGCTGTGGGCAATCACAACATATTATAGCATTCTCCAGGTACCACTCACATAAGCAAATATGATGGCGTCAGTGCACTCAGATTGGATTTCCTTTTCTTGCCTTTGATCCTTTTGGGGTCACTGTCAGATATTGCAGACCCGAGGGTAACGATAGCACACGATAGCATGTCCTGAATACTCATTTAAGTCTTTGATTTTAAAAATATCTTATGAAAAAGCACTGCTCTTCTGCAGCGGGTTATCACATTGAAATATGAGATAGTTATGAAACGTTGTACATTGTACACCAAAAGCTTCTTAAATGTTTAAAAGAAACTGTGTCTTCTTCCCAAAAGTTAACATTTAAACATAATGGTTGTAATAAAAAGCTGCTATTAAGCAGGTTTGGTTTGTATGCTGAGAGATGGTTGGTGTCACGAGAAGGGAGTGCCATATTGTTGTTTCTTTTATTCAGCCTCAGTGCAACAACATATAACAAAAGTTTGCGCTTTTCAGTAGTTCCTCACATACTTGCTTCTACGTCACAATGACGTCTGAGAGTATGGTAGCCTGGAATAAACATTAAAAAAATCTCACAAACATTAAAAAAATCTCACAACAGTGGGCTAACTATTAATTGAGGACTGTCATGTGTGACATTTACGTCTATCCAATTTGATTTGATGTGATGTGACGTAATCATTATTGTTTTTTTTTTCACTGCCTTTGATATAGATAATGGATAGATAGATGAACTCATAGTGAGAAAATGCCTAATGTTCTGTACATTTCCTGAAACATTACACATTACATGACTGAGACATCTTGACTAATGACTGATTAGACTGTTGAGCATGTTTGTGGTTGGGTGGATGTTTGATTAAATCAGAGGATACAGAAAATAGGCAAACCCATTTTGAGATTAGAGTAAGCAACAGTGGAGTGTTTTCCATCATGTTTTGTGAAGCCATTGCCACGTGACTTACAAATGTATAACAGACAAGCTCCTAGAACTATTCTTTGAGAAACTACTGTGTATGCAGCCAAAGGACAGCAACGTTTAGCACACTTTAAACTTCATTGCCTGGGAACCCACCGCCCGCCATTGTATTTGGTGTTCCTATCACTGCAGCACTTTCTCAATGCTCTTAATATTGTTGAGGTCGCACATGTGTTGTGTGCGCACAATAAAGTGTTTCCCCTCACTATTTCCTGTAGTGAAGAAACCGCAATCAGTGTGTTGTTGTTCCCCCTGGCTCACTGCCTAAGTTTACCCGGGGGGATTGAGAGGTCTTCATTCAGGCCTTGACTGCTAACTCATGTCGAGTTACATAAAACAAATGTTTTTAGTTTTTATGACATGACATATTCTGTGTTTCTGTGCACAATTTATGCTAGCACAGTATTTTGCACCGATACATATGGGACAGCCCTCCCAGTTAGCATGCATCTTAGATACAAATAGCTGTCAGTGGCAAGGGATGAGTTTTCAAAAAGTGAGATTAATAACTTAAAATGTATTGAAAATGTACGGGAAGCATATTGTAATGCTTTAATTATACAAAAACGAAAATGTTTTTATATTGTCTCTTTATCGTGGTTATCACAGGTTGGTCCGAAATGTCCTTCTCATGATGAGCAGGGTATATCACTGGATATACGTTTTGGTGACATTTTTGATTGGAGGTGTGCGGTGGGTTTTAGCCATAATGCATACACTCAGATAACCTAATGCTTACACGTTAAGGCTAACAAAACTATCGTAGATGTTACGTGAATAAACATAAACATTTAAACAACTTATATTTGAACAAAAGCAGTCATAACATGCAGACAGAGCATAAAACAGTCACAGGCATATGCAGGAAGTCCTTGAATTACGACGTATGCGACCTACGACATTTTGACTTTACGACGCCCGTGCCTCTTCCGCCATTTTGTTCCCAGCACCATCGTGCTATGTTTACATGCAGTCAATATTTGGTTAAAGGTCAAAATTCTGATTTCTGAAATATTCGTAATAACCCGTTTACATGATTGAGTGTTATTGTGGTACCGCCTCGCACCACACGGTGGCGCCTCTTGGGTTTATTATGTTAGTTGTACACTTTTTGTCATGGACTCTGTCGGGTGTGCCCGACTGCTACGTTCTTGAGTAACACGCGGTATGCTGGGGAAGTATTGTTTTATTGCAAACTAAACAACGGCTTGTGGAACATCAAGAAGTCTTTGCTCCTTCGGCTATCCAACTACACTCGTCCATGACGAAGTATTCCCACAGCTCACTACCGCTCGTTACAAGTGTTGCTCCGGCGTTTGAATAAGCCACTGTGACGGCGACGCATGGCATCGTGTCTCTAAGGACGTCATTTCCGCGTATTACTTTCAACTGTCAATAAAATACTTGATATGATATTCATTTCACTCACCACAGGAATGAAGTAGCCAGTTTCCTCCTCGCCCCAAAAGTGTTCTTTTGTGGTGCGTCTCTGAGATTGTTATCTCTGCTTGTGTATTTGCGGTGAGTTGCGCTCCAAATACCGCACTTTCGCATGAAAGCACTTCCTGCACTACAAAGACCAGGACTCCTTGCGGTTGAGCATGTGCAGAGTGTCTCGATCATGCTGTTTTTGCTCTCCTCTCCTTCTTCTCTATCCACCTCTCAGCAGTAATGGTAATTACAGCATCTTGTGTTTTTATTTTAATGTATTTTCGTTTTTTTATACCAAGTATTTTGATGTAAATTTTGGCTTTAATGGTGAAATTCGACATGGAAATTTGGGTTACATCGCCAGTGTAGGGAGGGGGCTGGTTCGTAAATTGAGGACTTCCTGTATTTATTATCCTCTGCGAAAAATAAATCCACATGTAGTATGGCTGTATGTATTATACTGCCCCCTGGTGGCCAAGGCTTTCACACCAGAAGAAGCCGCACATTGTAGCATAAATTGCTTAATTCTTTATTACCGGATGTTAGTCCAAAACTGCAGTGCTATTTTTCTTATTAAAAAAAAACCTTTTGTTGTTTTTAGGGGGTGTGGAATGGATTTAACAGCATTTCCATTTCAATGGGAATAGATGATAAGTCAAGACATTGTTGTATCCCTCATTTTTTGTGAGTTGTTTTTTATCTGCTTGGTATCGTAAGCCTGGGGTGCAGGGCAGGCAGCACACCTGCGCCACCCACCCTCAGTAGCCTTCCTCATCAGTGCGCCCATTAATAGCACTTCCTCCATCCTGATGCACATTGTCTTGTCCCTCCGCCACGACATATCTGATGCAATTTCCATTCCCAGGATCCACAAAAAGGGTCATCGGTCATGCCGTATTCTTCTTCCCACACTGTCTGTGAGACAGCGGGTCACAAAGTCATTGCACTTATCCAAACGGGAAATCCTCTTGACCAGCGCACAGCAAATGGACAGATTTAGGTAAAGCAGTAATTCTCATAATGACCACACAGTGGCACTACTTCTCAGGAAACCAAGTGTGCATGCTGAGTGGGTCATTTTTTTTGTAGGGCAACGGGACTCGGAACACTCAACAGTTTTTTAAATCATTTGTATCCTGGTTAAAAAAAATTTGTATTTTCAAAACTCACTTGGTAGCGTCTCTTAGAAAGTTAGAATAAAAACAAGCCCTGAACACCATTTTTTATCAGTTGATAGCAAATGTCTGTCATCATAACAGGACGCAAGCTAAAGTGTCAGGGCCCCATGTCAGAAATTGAACAGGAATTTGGCCATTTTGGTTGAAGAAACCATTTTGGGTCAATTCCAACCCTCGAAACCCCCCCCCCCCCCCGCCCAAAAAAACAAACTCTACTGTACAGTGTTGTTCCAGGCAGTTAATAAAGACGGCTCCATGGTATCGTAGAAGAGAACAGTGGTCTTTCTTTTTAAAAGAACCCAATATAACACGTCCATTGGTGCTTGACCCAGTCGGGACAATTACAAGGATGGACGAAACCCACTTCCTTCTTTGCTTAGTCCAGTGGTAGGGAACTCCAGTTCCTCGAGAGCCATATCCTTCCTGTTTTGGATCTCTCCCTCCGACAATACACCTGACTCAAATGATCAGGATTGTTTCCGACTTCTACCGAGCATGCTGATGAGCTGATCATTAGAATCGGCTGTGTTGTGGTAGGGAGAGATCCATAACAGGGAGCATATGGCTTTCCAGGAACTGGAGTTACCTACCACTGGCTTAGTCCGTCCTTTCTAAAAAAAAAAAAAAAACAACAAAAAAACCCGTCTTGTCCTCTGTGCCCCAAAATGGGCGACGGACGGACTGTTCTGCCTACTTCTGATAAATGATGACACACATTGAACTACTGCTAGCACAAACACATATATGACAAGGATTAATGTCCTTATAACTTAATTAATTAAATGCATTGTGCTACGCAGTGCATTCTGGTGACCTAAAGGATTTAAAAAAAAACTATATTGATCCTCGCTATTTGCAGGCAATAGGGACCAGGCCGGCCTATGAATAGTGAAAATCTGTGTCTAAATGACAGCCATTGAAATGCATTGCGGCGAAATGTTGTTTTATATGCATTAGATATATGTTTGAATATTGCCACAATCTTTTTTTGTTTTTTTTTGGGCCAAAAATCAACACCGGTCAGGTGCTAGCAAAGAGATGCATACAAGCAACAGACAAAATTACCGCAGCATCTTGTCATTTCTATGCTTTAGAATAATTTCACTGAATAAAAAAGGCAAATCACTGCAAATATGAAGCTACGAGACCTTTTTAAAAGACAATAAATCAGAGTAAAGGACATCATTTAATGATTTAAAACCTCGAAAGCAAAAAAAAAAAAGAAAAGGACCTTTTAAAGGACACACATCCACATTTAAATGCTTTGTTCACACAATTACACTGCACATGACCCCACGGGAGTATGCTGCCCTGCCAAAGTGTTTTTTTTTTTTTCCCCCTTTTCCCAACGCTCTTATGGTACGCCCACATGCTGCCAAGCCGAGGCTGAATGGATGCCTTGAATCTTTCTGCTGTCATTGCCTGCTAAATTTACTGCCTCCTTTTGTATCCACGGAGGGACTAAGGATGGTGGTTGTTGGCAAAATAAAAACATTTATTCTGGGAGTGTCCAGGATGTTTGACAACTATGTGTCATATACAGTGGGTTGAAGTCATTAGTTGATCCCCCTGCTGAATTTATAAATTGGGTTCATCATGTCTTAAAGAGCTCCAAATTCAGCATGGGATAAAATAACTTTCACCCACTATATATCATCCTTATTATATATATAATCCTGGTCTTATTTTTTACCCAGATTGATCATTTTGGCTTCCTAGAAGATGGCACTTTCAAACAGCGCTACCTTGTGGCCGACAAGCAGTGGAGCTCGCCGGGTGGTCCCATTTTGTTCTACACGGGCAATGAAGGCGACATCACCTGGTTCTGCAACAACACTGTAAGTTGACCTGTTAAATCATGTCATGTCATTAATCCACTTTAACCTACCCACCAAAACGTCAGCTCCGGACAAAACAGGGCATGTGTAAATCCAGGTACAACTGTAAGAATATAATGTACAACCGACTGTCCTTATTCTTTTCCAGGGTTTCATGTGGGATGTTGCTGCAGAGTTGGGTGCCATGTTGGTCTTTGCAGAACATCGCTACTATGGAGAGTCGATGCCATTTGGAGCGGACTCTTATAGCGTAAGTAAATATGCTCATGAAAACGCTAACTCTTAATCATTTGTAGGTGGGACTACAGGAGTCCTTAGTTGGCCAGACATCTTGGGCAATTCTATGGGAATTAAAATCGTGAGATGCGAGTGCTTCGGTACACAAACAAATCGAATCGTTCCACTGTAAAATGTATTGTGCTTGAATCGTATGGCATTCCATGTATCGAATGGTCTTTTATAATTATAACAATTATCTGTCGTTTGAAATTAGAGGCAAACCGGCCTATAGAAGGATGCTATTTTTTCCCCCCAGGTAAAAAGAAGGCGAATGATGGACGTTCGAAGGGTACCCACGCTGCAGACCGATGACAAATAACGGACGCTCAATTTTTAGGAAAATACCCATCTGTGTGTGTGTGTGTGTGTGTATATATATATATATAACATTTATGATGCTCGTACCATTGAAAAATTGGGTGCTGTATATTAAGAGCATGTATTTTGCACATATTTAGATGGCATTTTTTTTCATACAACTGTTTAAGAACTGTGTGATACGCCGCTTCCACTGATGGAAAAATTGTGGCCCCCTCCATCATTTAAGTTGCCTATCCCTGATGTAGATATTAAAATCTACTCTTGCTTGTCTGCAGGACAGCAAACACCTGAATTACCTGACGGCAGAGCAGGCCCTGGCAGACTTTGCCACCTTGGTCCAGAATATGAAGCTCAGCAGAGCCGGAGCCCAGCACAGCCCGGTCATCGCCATCGGGGGGTCGTACGGGGGCATGCTGGCCGCCTGGTTTAGGATGAAATACCCCAACGTCGTTATCGGGTAAGGACAGCAAGTTGGATAGACACAAACCTGTTCCAAATTAGTAATCCCATCATGATTTTATTAGTTTTTTTTTTTTTTTCTTCTCCCAGTGCTCTGGCCTCCTCCGCGCCAATATGGCAGTTCTCAGGTATGGTGCCATGCGGAGACTTCAACAAGGTAGTCACGCAGGACTTTGCCAAAAGCGGACCACACTGCGATGCAAACATCCGAGCATCATGGAGGGCCATCAATAACCTCTCCACCACTGGTAAGAGATTACAATACGGCTGGGGAAATTGACAGATGGGCCACGTCACTCGAAGGTGACACAAAGAAAAAAAGAATGCAAAATACCGTACCTCATTTTATGATTTAAATTGTCCAAATCCTAATTATTTGATAAATTTACTAAATATTCTCTGATTTCTGTAGTCCTCCTTGAAAGCCGACTTTGTGTTGAATCAAAATGAAACAATTACAAACATCTGCTTTAACTTTGGAAAACAATGATCAGCCTTTTTGCATTTGCCCATTGCATGACATTGAATAAAAGCTCTTCTGGTGCGCAGCGTCGGGTCTGGAGTGGCTGTCCGAGGAGTTCAGTTTGTGCGTGCCACTAAAGAGCGACAAGGATGTGTTGGCCTTCAAGAGTTGGCTCCAGGAGACGTGGGTGAACCTGGCCATGGTGGACTACCCCTACGAGGCAGACTTTCTGCAGCCGCTGCCCTGCTGGCCCATCCAGGTACTGACGCGAAACAATCTTGGCGTCGGGTTAGTATCAAATAACATCCAAGTCATAAGGGGTGGTTGGAAGTACAGTATTGTAGTTGGCCCAGACATCCTTATTTAGTGCTGATGGACCAGCCAGGACATCGCTCCTGTCCTGCTAGCACTAGCTTTAGTGCTAATAATCCTTTTCAGGCTGTACTGTAGAATAGTGCCATGTGGCTATATTGTAACTTGTGTATTTAGTATAGTCTGTGTGTATTAGCACAGTATGTTGTGCAGTGCTTCTTAAACATTTTACACCAATTACTACCTCACCCCCCAAAAATGAGCTCTCCATGTACCTCCATCACGGCATTAAAAATACATTTGCATAGCAGGCTTAAGGATTCATCAAAAATGACTCAGGTTTTATTCTTGAAAACACATGTACTTAAATCATTATTGAATTAACATCTTTGCATGAAAAAAGTTAAATAAAATAGTTCCTAAAAATGATTAAAATCTTACATGCAAATGATGACTCTTAAATGTTTAACTAAACGGAGCCAAGTAATTGAGCAGTAATTCTTTCTCGTACCACTAGAGGGAGCCTGCGTTACACTTATGATGCTCGTACCACACTTTTAAGGATCACTGGTGTGGTGTGTGTATGTAATGTAGCGTTGTACGTAATGACTGTGTACATAATGTAATGTAATATGTTGCTGGAGAGTAGTTAATGTGGCCACATTTTTGTGTGACATAGTGAATTTGTATTAAAGCGTGTGCACGATATGTAGTGTTGTGAGTATATAGTTGTATGTATTTAGCGAGAAGAGTGTAGAGTTGTGTGTATGCAAAATAGTTTAGTTTGGAAATATTGTATTGTTGTGCGCTTGTGTAGTGTTTACGTATTGTAGTGTGAATTCAATGCATTCTAGTGGTGTAGTGTGTTATTTTAATAATGTTTTTTCTCTTGGTGTTTTCCACACAGTGCTACTATTGTGAAACTAAGTGTTCACGTAGCTGTGTGTGTGTGTGTGTTGTTACAAGAAGGCGTCCAAATGCCTCCTTGTTGTTGAGCAGACTTGTTCTATGGCGGCCTGTAAACGCTTTTGTCACATAAAATGCGCTGGCGCCTGATTTGCATGTGAAATTCGCCAGGATTTATGGCAGCCATGTCGGACCAAGGGGAGGGGCCGCGCGTTGGCTTTAGCATCCAACCCGATTAGAATACAAGAAAAAAGCTCTTTGGTTTCTGTCCATCATGGCCTGGACTCAATGTGTATCCCACAAAATACTCACTTGTTAACTGTAGGTTACTCATATTTAATTAAGTATATATACGCACAGCAGCATCAGTTATAGCTTTTTTAAGCCTGTCTATGGCGTTTTGCAGTGTGTGTTAGCATTATGCTAGGAGACGTTTGCCAGTTTTGTGCTATTTGGTTAACTCATTCACTGCCAGACATTTTCAGACCCTCTTTTACCCTAAGGTTTGAAAAAAATATATAAATAAGCTCTTGGGATTGAATGGCTGGACTGTGAAAAGACAAGTAAATTCGTCAATGGCAGAGAATGAGTTAAAAAACAGCTTGAACACTTTTTTTTTTTTTTTTGAAGAATTGTTCGCTACCTGCCAAACTGCAGATTGTCCAGAATTTTGTTGTTGCCTTATTGTGCTCGTACGCAGATTTTAGACAAAATGTGAATTTACCAGAGCTTATAGCTTGTAGAAACGCAAACGCAAGCCCGTTTAAAATGATAGGCGGACCGGCCTATAGACAATTACTATTTGGTCCGGCCGGACAAAAAGGTGGATAGACGGGTACTCCGGCTGCAGACTGAATGCGATAAACGGGCCGGGATATTTTGGTAAAATAACCAGCTCTGGAATTTACCAATGCTGAAATGTGAATATGTGAGACTTCACAGTTTCACAGTTATGGCAAGTCAAAGAGTGAGTACATTTTTTGGGGGACATTTTTTTTCCCCGTTGCTTTCGTTATGGTTTCCCAGTTGACCCCCCCACACCACCCCTCAACCCCCAAAAAACGGGGTGGTGTTTTCGTAACACAGGCTTACAAAAACAACAGGGTGTTGTTACTGAGGCTGTTGTGTGAGGACTTGGTAGTGGTCGATGGATGAGGACGGCGGAGGACATGTCCAAGCGAAGATTTACACCATGGAAGAAAAAAACAAAAAAAAGAGCAGCGGAAGGGTGGGGGTGGCATCTTCTCCTTACTTTTCAGCCAGGATTAGCTTTATACATTCGTCTCTGCCAACACCCCTAAGCCCTCAATGGGCCCTTCTCACACTGGCTCACATAATCACATTAGCTTTGTCATTAAAAAAAAAAAGCTTCTCAGCCTAAAGCGCTTACACCGTCCATAGGGGTCGCATACATTAGAGGAACCTCCCAATGACCGTTTAGCTTTCCTTCTGGAGACATGGAGCCTTAGGGAAAGTAGATAATAACTGTTGAGTGGGACGTCGGGGGGGTCAACGGGGAGGGCAACGCGTGACGAGGCGAGGTGGAAACAAGAGGCATTGAGGTCAATCGGGAGGAAAAAAAAACAACCACAAAGTTTTGCAAAGAAAACAACGGTGAGCTATTTGCAGCGGATAGGGATCGAGCTCTGCGGCGGATAGCCAAAAACAGCAAGCAGTTGACACCCCCCACTAGAAATGTTAATGATTGCTGAAGGGTTGAACAAGTGCGGAATTTTTTGTTATCACCTCTGCTTTAGAAGCCCAAAAATATATTCAAATGTTCATCCTTACCCGTTCACAACCTAACAAAAAAATTCTCTACGCAATTAAAGACTCGGGCCCGAATGTGATGAATTTTTGCAGGCAATTCTGATTTTTAGCAGGATAAAATTCTGATAATAATCGGTTGATTAATTAAAAAATATTTAATGAATAAAGTAAATGTATTACTGGCAAAACATTTGAGTGTTTTACAATACTTTGTCATTTAGTATTTGTTTCCCTTTACGGCAGAGGAACATTGGCAAAAATATGCTCATCTTTTATTGGCGGCCGTTATTTTGGCACTGAGGAATGTTTGACTGCCATTATCTTTGTCTTATGTTGCAGTGTTTTTTAATGTGTTAAAAAAAAAAACAAACACATTTTTATTTTATTATTTTTTCAAGCACACGATTTCTGCTGATTTTAAAAGAACTAACATCAACTGTTGATTAATCAGTCTAGCCTTAGTAAAGACCAAAGAAAATGATTCCCGAAAACACTGGTACAACTTGTTAACTTAACACTCAAAGATGATGACAACACAAGCTGATATCAACCATTGAAACAACAGCAGGTCCCCGGGAACTACAGTGATTGACGTCCATGTAGGTTTCAGTCTCGCAGGAAATTCGATTAACGTCAGGGTTTTTGTGTTCTCCAGCTCGCGTGCAAGTATCTGGCCCTGGATTTGTCTGCGTCGGACCAGCAGCTCCTTCACGGCGTGTCCCAAGCGGCCAAGGTCTACTACAACTACACCGGAAGCTCCTCCTGCCTCAACACCTCCGAGACGGCCACCAGCAGCCTCGGCATACTCGGCTGGTTCTACCAGGTGAGGGGCGTCCATTTTGTCACAGCGCAGAGAGTGACTTACAGTAGGACTTTTTTTTTTTTTCCCCGCGATCTCTGTGGCCCTCAACCAAATGGGTCGCGGACCGTTGGTTTGGTCACTAAATTAGATGGCATGTTAAACGAGAGGCTTCTCCTCCTCAGGCTTGCACCGAGATGGTGATGCCCATGTGCGCCGACGGAGTTCGTGACATGTTCGAGCCCACCGAGTGGAACTTCCAGGCCTTCTCGGACGAGTGCCACGCCATGTTCGGCGTCAGGCCACGAGCCGACTGGGCTGGCGTGGTTTTCGGCGGGAAGGACATTGCTTCGCACAGCAACATCATCTTCAGGTATACCGAGAAGAATCCATTTTGTTGAAATATTATTCACACATTACAGCAGAATAGTACACAACAGTATCGGGCAAGGCATAATCAAGCGTAACTGCAATGCGCCTTTGGCCTATGCCAAGTCTGGAAACAAAAAAAAAAGTGCAGCTCAGCTTCAGGCTAGCAGATGTCATGGCTCTCTATTGAACGAGACAAGTACGCAAACACTCGCGTCAAAACAAAACAAGTCATATTAGCACTGTTTGTACCGAATGGTGACAATAATTGATCCTGCTGTCCTGAAGTCTTAATCCTCTGCTTGCGGTGTCCCAGTAATGGTGGTTTGGACCCGTGGTCTTCCGGCGGGGTATTGCACAATGTGTCCGACTCCCTGGTGTCGATCATGATTCCGGACGGAGCGCATCACCTGGATCTGCGCTATGCCAACGATCTGGACCCGCCTTCCGTACGGGAGGCCCGCATGTTGGAGCTGAGATATTTTTGGAAGTGGATCAGACAGGCTGCTAAGTGGCACCAAAGGGCGGAAAAGTCTGGCTAAAACCTTCCAAAATGATAGTTTTTCTCTCTTGTTTTTTTTTTTTTTCCTCTTGTTTTTTTGTTTTGTTTTTTTTCAAATCTGAAGGAAAGCTTTAGTAAATCCCCCAAAATCATGATCCATTTGTCAATTTTCTATTTGTCCTCATTATGGTTGCAGGCGAACTGCAGCCTCTATGCTGACTCCAGCAACACGGCAACAAGTGTGTCACTTTGTTTTTCTACCCTCTACCTTGAATCAATTCTGCACACACACAGGTAGAAGATGGAATAGTCCATTACATAAGAAGGGGGTGTGGAGCACTCAAAATAATCACGATCAAGCATTTGTATGTCTTTAAGCATGTGAAATAAAACTAAAATAAAGGATTTAAAACAAAGAAAAAAATATTCATCCATTTTTAATCAGACATTCAGGGGCTCCTGAAATCTTGATTACCTACCCGATGTGGACTTACTTGTATCGATATACAATTATGAGCATTTAAAATCAGGCTTTTCTCACTATGTTTGCCAGTGGTGTAGTCCAGGGTATACTTATTTTTCAGTCAACATTGCGTATAACCACTTGTAAATCACCCCTGATGTGCATCGTTCAGGATTATCAGTGAGTCACATTGCCCATTTTTTTCGTTTTGGATGGTGAAGCCATGACCCACCCTCCTAAATGTCAACACTTATCCCCTAACCCAAGGGTAGGGAACTCGGGTTCGTCAAGAGTCATATCCTACCTGTTTACTTCAACACACCTGACTCAAATGATCAGGATTGCTTCAGACTTGAATACTTGAAGAGTAGAATATTTATTTTAAACTGTATTTTATTTCCTTTGTTGTACATATTTTCAATTAAATAAATTCTTTTCGTTATAGTTACTGTATCACTTTTATATTCACACTTACTACAAACTGCTCCTAATTAAATAAGTAACTGATAGTTTCCCTGACAATGATGCCCCGCTTGTCCGGTTTGTTTTCATTGCAATTTGTTGGGCATTGTGTCCTTTTAATAATAGTTGGCCTGGGCAGATCTTTGTCATATTTGAAGCATCCATAGCAAGCGGGAACAATGGCACCAACATTTAATAAAAGTCCACAGTCGGAGGAGGCCAATAATGCGAGTGGCGGGAGGTTATTGCCATCTGACCCCATCCTGCGGGATCCCTCTCCCCGATGACCATTCACTCACCCACCGCCTGTTTGTTCCGCCTGCTAGCGATTTTATTAATACCGCTCCCGAAGGGGATGATTGAATGTTAAAAGTGAGGCGGTTATGGAGTGTACTTATGTAAAATCCTCTCCTCTCCCAAGTTATTCAGCACCAAAACAAATACCTGCATTATTCCACCAACCTTTTTCGTAATTGAGCTGCTTCCACATTTCTTATCAAAATTCAAAACACTGTTGAAAATTAAGGAAATATTGCCAGTATTTCCATTCCAGTGAATGAGACATTCTCATTTCAAATTCAAACCGTTTAGCTCATTCAGAAGATCTTGGGAACTATTTCAAATACATCGCCAGTAGCCACTTAAAATTATCTTCATTAGTTTGGCTTCTTTTAATTATTAACCATGTCTACCTGTGTCTTATACCTCTTAGTCAACATTTTATTTTAGGACAACATAGATGAGTTAGCTTGTTGTCATTTGATGACACTTCATCCATGTTGGGTGTGAAACAGATCAATGTTTTCATATACAGACAACTTGAGGCTTACTCCCGCGTCGGCACGGGCGACAACTGACGCAGTGCATCACGTGACAGAGAGCTGCGTGACATGTTGGCGGGCGGTCTGCGACACATGCCGCGCTCGCGTCAGAAATTGTTGCTTACGTATTCGACACAACGCGCATTCTCTCGAGATTGGTCCGTTATGTCACACGTTGCGATAACGTACACTTTTCCCAGGCTCGGTTCTCTATTGCTAATTTATTTGCCACACCGGTGGAGACGATTCACAACGCAGCTTGTTGCTGCTGCGAAGCAAACTTGTTTGGCAGCGGCGTGGGTGCTATGTCACGTATGTACGTGTACGTAAGCTTACACACGCACATACCACCTTCGCTGCCACCTTCCAGATCATTTTCACAAGACAATTAAATGCATCGTCTTGTCATCTTGGTCCTTTTGTTTTAGCAGGCACAATATCCATTGTGTTGCTGTCTTTTTGATCGTTCCTTGACAGTAAAAACGCCGACCGTGAAAGGAGGAGGAAATAACGCCCTGCGTTGTCCTCGTCAGTATCATCCGCAACGACGCCCCCGACTTGGAGTGAAACTGCAACACATTTTCAAAACGTCGATATCGTTTTTACTGGCGTTAAGCAACTTTGAGGAGGATGGGAGTAATCCTGGCACCCCCCCCCCCCCCCCCCACACACACAAATACAAATGTCCTGAATTGCTTTACGGCATACTCCTTTCGCTATAAGGACGGAAGTCGGTTCGAACGTCTATGCGCTATTACTGGTGTCATGGCAGAAGCCCCAAACAAACAAAAAAACAAAAATATTGTTTAAACAAAATTTGATTAATTACCTCATCGCTATTCTAAATAATAGCTATAGCAAAAATAATAATAAAAATGTATGGGAAGACTGATCATATCAATCGTATTTCTCACAATACTTACTAAACAGATAAATATCAATATGCAACACTTTATTCCTATAAATCCCTTCCACTGTTCCACTGTTTACATTTTCAAATGATCAGTTATGCAACATTCCTAGAAAATCACAATGCCCCATCACTGGTGAGCTATTTCTGGAACAGGCCCGCGGGCTGCTCATGTGGTCCTTGAGGGCTACTTGGTGCCCACGAGCACCACTTTGGTGACCCCTGCGATAGTAGAACCTGACATAATGCAGATGGGCAACAAGTCAAGTGCTGGTATGTTGCATAATCCCCCACCCCGCCTCTCCCCAAAATAAAAAAACAGAACAAAAAACTGGACTTGTCGCTGCTTTGTCACGAGCTGCGCTGACTTTTCAGATGGCAAGATATACTGCCCACCGCGGGGGAGGACCGTCGGGGTGCCCGCCACCCAAAGGCCCTCCTTAAGGGGTCGTTTATTCTGCTGGCGTCTGACAGTGACCATCAATCAAAGGTGTTATTTAGTATTCACCGAAGGCCAAATGCGGGAGTGCGTCGCGTTTCGTGGGGGGACCACACACACTCACATACACACACACACACACACACACTATAGGAAGAAATTAAAGCTTGAGGTGCTAATGTTGAACAATATTGCCACAATATGGATGTGTGCCTTAAACAACTTTGTGTTGTTTGTTGGGGTGTGGGGGGCATAATAGTGGCTCTCAAACTTTGCAAACCATAGTTTGGGGGTCCACAAAATAACAGTAATTCATGTGGTATCATTTAAAGTATATACCTACATATTACAATTATTGCTCCCTTCTTTAACTTTAAACATCGCTATGTTTGTGACGTATCATCACAAAAATCAAGCGCTCTCATGCTGTTTTGTACAAGTATAAGGTGACCCTAGCAAAATATTTTCAGCTTGTTACCGTAGCACATAGCGGGTCAAAGGTTTCCAACGCTTGGGTAAGTCATACAGTATATGGATAAATTACTGCTAAATATGTGAATGGACAGAAAACAATGTGAAAATGATTCCGCTCCCGTTGTTGTTTCTTTGTGGAAATAGAGTCACTAGTTGCATTTTGTAAAAATAGTAGCTGGAAGGGTGGGAAAAGTTGCTAAATACTGTATAGTGACCAAATGGCAACACTCTGTTTTTGTAAACTCTTCTTGTAGCCCATGTTGTTATTGGAAGCAGTGCACATCACTTAGCGACAATATATAAGTATTTAAAGTAATTACATACAATTTGAAAATAAAAATTAAGCAAGAACATTTTTTTATTGATATTGTGACAAGTTATAAATCACTTAGGCAATCATGCAAGTAAGATAACAAATTTTACTTCCACCTTTGGAAATAAGAGGAACTGAAATTTTAAACACTCCAAAGGATTTGAAAAAATTCCTCCTTCCCACAACAAAACCAAAACCAATCCCGCACCCTAACCTGGTGCCCTTTCAGCAACAATGGCAGCTTGTTTCCGGGACGTGTGCGTCTTGCTCCACCAGTGTCAATGACCCACCAGCGCAAACCCCCAAAGCCCCCGTCCACAGCAAAAAGACTGGCAAGATGGAGGTGGTTTGGTTGGGGCGGGATTTTAACCTCTGTGACCGGCGACCACAATGAAGCCATTTTGTCATAATCCTGTCAGAAGGATTTAAAAGAGCATGAAGTGGCAACTATACCATGTGTGCATGAGTGGCATAACCGGGAAAAATAATCAGATGTTAATTCACAGACTAGATAAAGCTTAAATTTACAATTTATATACATCTACACAAAATATGTTAAGATCGGTGATTAAAAAAAAACATAAAAATCTTTTCCTGGTTTTAAGATGGCCAATTACACAAGAGAACTTGAAAACAAAACGATTAAAATTATGTTGTTTTTATTAAATTCGTGTTAAACAAAGGGGAATAACACATTTTCCGTAAATGGTTTTTTTTCTCCCCATTACAGCTGAACCCCCACATATTTGCAGTTTGGTATTTACAACTTTGCCTAATTGCTGATATTTTTTCTTTGAAGAACATAACCTCTATTATTTGCTGATAAACATTTTACTATTTTTGTACACAAGCAAAAACATATCTAGTATAAAAATATTGCTCTGGTGCCATCTGATGTTGTCTAGTGACTAGATTCAACTGAGTGGAGGGGCTTCATCTAATCAGGCCTTGGACTTGTCTAATAGAAAAACGATTGCACTATCGCCATCTTGTGGCACCTATATGCAATTACAGACCTTTGTCGGTGGGCGTCAGTTACGTGCAGATTCACAGTATTTGCAGGATGACTCAGTTACCATCCTGCACGAATAGCAGGTGCTACTTGTATTTTGGTGGCAGTACATATTCAGAAATAAAAACTGTTTCAAAGCATATTTGACATCTGACGAAATAAAGCGAATCCCAGACGGGTGGGGGGCGTTAGGGGGCGGGTGGGGAGGAGGGCCGGGGGAAGGGTTTGAAAAAAACCAAAACATCAAATTAAAATCGGAAATGAGATTTTTTTTGTGAAAAAAATATCCACATCACACCCCTAGATTTAATTACATCAGCACCATCACTTTCTCTCTCCTGCAATTAGCATGAGAAAGAATGTTTAACAGCCTCACTCCATCCCTCCAACTCCAAAACACCTCACCTCAAGATGCACTGTTTCCAAGGGGGAGCCAGATGAATTATTCAACGAGTGACTGGCACAAAATAGTTAAAGTGCATCTTTAAAGCAGGCTCCAAGAAAAAAATAAAACACGCCGCTGGCAAGCAACATGGCGGCCCCTTTCAATGGCTGGCAAGGCGACTTCCTGTAAAGACACCCCCGCCGAGGCTTCATACGCGGGATTTTTGTCAAAGTCAGCCTCGGCACTCTTCTGGCCTGCGTTCCTCTTTTTTTTTTTTTTAATTTAACAGCTCCGGCAGCTTTTCCAGTTAAATGGACTGTTCCATTATTGGAGAAGCATTTTAGCGAGGGGCTGTGAGGTGCAATTTAATGAATCTCTGGCACAAAGCTCCCATTCACTGGGCCTGACGAAGAATGGGGGCTATTTAGACCCTGTAGGGCTTTATGTCAAAGGCGGCCCCATAATAGTTGTCAGGCCGGGGCAGAAATTCCCACTGGCATGGGAATGCACCAGAAATCAACTTTGTCACCGGCAGATTAAGACGCAAAATGTTTTGGGCCAAATCGCCGCATCTGTTTGGGCGCTCAGATTTTCCCACGATGAGAGGCCTTGCTTGTTACTGATTTGGCCAGACCCAAAGATACTCAAGTTGTACTCTATAATCCCAACAGAAAGAGAGCTTAGTTATGAAAAGGATGGAATTTTATTATTTTTATTTTATTTTTATTTTTTTATGACGAGTCACACAGTTTTCCTTTGGTGTCTTTTTGGCCACATCGGGATGAAGAGCGATCTCATCAGCTTGTTTGTGTTTTAAACGATAAAATGGGCCGTTGACCACATAATATCAGCATATACATCATATTAACATGTAAAAATTAATGTTTTGTCCAAATCGTATCAAAGAGAAGCAGAGCTGGGCATTTTACTAAAAATTCACGGTCCATTTATCGCGTTCTGTCTGCAGACTGGGGTACCCTTCCGCCGTCCGTCCATCCGCCTTTTTGTCTGGCCAGGACAAATAGTATTCGTCTATAGGCCGGCCTGCCTATAATTCTAAACGGGCTTCCGTTTGCGTTTCTGTCTACACAGCAAAAATTGGAGGGTAAAAATATTGGTCTTAAATGTTTCAGAGTTTATTTCAACCCCCAAATTGTATTTTTGAGATTGTCCTATTTAAATGGAAAGTTGGTGTTGGAGTTATTTGACAGATGATTTATCTAGAATTAAACCAACTCTGCATAGAGTTAGTCAAAATAAGCTCTGCCTAGTCGATTAGAACGTTGCAAAGATACTGGAAGTGCAAAGTGCTACATTTAAATGTACATGTTCTTTTTTTATTAGTAATGTTATGTTCATGTGTAATTGTTAAACAAAGACGTGTTAATTTTACTCTTACATCAGAGTTTTAGTGTTGTTATATTAACGGGGAACTCTGACTGAAAGTGGCAGTGCGTCAGATGAGTTCCTGCCACACAACACTAACAAGGAGAGAATTCCCAGGTCATATTTTTAATGTTATTTGTTTAAAGAAGACGTTAATATAAATGTAATTAAAGCTAATTTTGTGTAATGGGTGTTCTTGCAATGAACCCCCCCAAATATAATCACACTTATGGGTGTGAAACTAACACTAACCAGTATATTAAATATATCTCAGCAGTGTTACCTCTCTACTCCCATAGTTTTGTTAAGTAATTCTGGCACAACTCTGTAAAATGGCTAACTATTTACAAAGTTCAACTCTGTAGAGTGTGGAGCTATGTAAACCTGAAAAAAGTGTTGAAATCGAATTATTTGAAACGAAAGACTCACGCGGTCAAACTACATACGTCTCCTTTTAGCAGCCAGAAGCTGTCAAAAAGACTCCGCCACGGCCAACGGAAAAACTAAATCCTCCGCGCGGCCATTGAAGCCTCACCGCGAAAAAATAATTTTTTTCAATTTTCCTCTGAATTCTAATACATTGGCCCAAAAGGGATGAAGAGCAGTTAAGTTCTTTGTAGTCTTTCGCCACATGATCTTTTTAGAACGTTTACTGGGTGTGAGTGCGCGCAAACTCAAACGACAGGGGAGTGTTCCTAAGCGAGATTATTGTCCTTTGCTCAGCATGGAATCTCAAACAAAATCCCTCTGGGGATGCAGGTGGCCCCAGGACAAGCAAAGAGTTAAGTCCTGCTCTCTTTGAAGGGGGGAAACACTCCCTCCCTCCTTCTGACATCACGGGGTCCAGCCCCCTGAAAGCTCCCTTTACTCAACTCGCCATCTCGTCACTTGTGCTCCGGAATGTTGAGCAGCATCAGGACGGTGGGGAATATGATCTGACGAACTTGTCCGGCTTGCGGCGGGTGAGGAATGGCCGCCATCATGAATCCGCAGTTCATGAATTTCTGCTTCCCGGGCTCAGCGATAGACGGCGGGCTCCTCGGGGAGCCGGAGAAGGAAGAAGACTACAAGGAGACCACCAGGGAGCTGCTGAGTTTCATGGACTCTGCCTCGAGCAACATCAAGCTGGCCTTGGACAAGCCGGTCAAGTCCAAGAGGAAAGTCAACCACCGCAAGTATCTGCAGAAGCAGATCAAGAGGTGCACCGGGATCATCAATGTCACTGATGCAGCCGGGAAGGGGACTGGTTCCTCCCCCCCTGCAGGCAAGACCGTCCCCAAGCGCGACGGTGTCCAGGCCAGCCTGCAGAACCGCAGCCTGGTTGCCCTCTTTAGCCCCGGCAAGGAAATCCGTGGTGAGAAAGCCAGGAAGCCGCCCCTGCGCCACCGCAATCTGCCACCTTCTTTCTTCACAGAACCGGCCAACTGCTCCAAGGTCAACCCTGTGGCAGGAATGTCGCTACGCGATCTGGAGCGAGCCAACCCGGAGGCGGCGGACTTCTTTGACCTTCTGGGACCCGACTACGTCAGCGCGGCTGCCGAGCAGGAACTCTACCAAAGTGTGCCCGGCCCAGAAGCCACCGCATCTACCTCCTACGACGGCCACCACTTTGTCGGGGGTCTTCTTTACCCGGAGTCGTGGACTAGCTGTTCACCTCCGCTTGCCAGGAAGCTCCCAACTCCCGCCCAGCCCCCGCTATACTGCCACCCGGAGGCCGCCGCCCTTCAGGGCGTCGAGGATAATGCGTTGTGCTCGTTAGCCTTCTCCAACTTTTTCACAGACTGCTCCGTACCTCAGGTCAACTACGACTCAAGCGGCGACTACAACAGGACTCATTATTCATCTCTATGAGAAAAGACGTTATCATAGAGGGGGTCCTCGTTTTTTTCACAAGAGTTCCGTTCTTATGGCGACCACATAGCACAGATCAGTAGGAAAACATTGTAGTCTATAACTAACCTAACATGTTAACGTATCAGTCAGTATTTGTATGGAAAAACACTTAAAGAAAATAAAATGAAAAACAGTTAGTACAGCCTTAAATGAGCGTGCCACCTCGTATTCTGTTCTTGAAATTTTGTATTTGGGGGGGAACCACTTTAATGGCAGAACTCAGGAATGATTGAGGGTGTCCGGGGGTATTAAAAGCTAGTGCAGGGGGCCTCGGTTCAAGACTGCATTCCGTTCCTGGCCAGTGAAGTAACCCAAATTTGTACGCAAGTCATAACGTGCCACAGTGTATCACTAACGCAGTAGTTAAGTCACAATTACGGTAAATATTTGGATGAAAAAGACCTGGAGGCCATAAATATTCAACTGAATGGAAAGCAGTAAGTACGCATGACTGCGGAATCCTATCCTGTGCAAAGTAGTTCATTGTGTGCCCTTCATAAATTCAAAATGTCTTATGTATGGACCGTCGTAAAGCGAGGACCCTCTGTAGTCATAACACTGCACAATCTGCACAGCCCCAAATGATCAATATAGAATGTTAAATGAACATTTGAGTTTTAGTTTTTCTCGGGACGATATTGCACAAGTTGTTTCTCATGTCAATTTAAAATCACTGAGCTATGTTTACGATGAGTGTAAAAAAAAACTCAATGGTGTGGCCACCATCATCCCCTGATCTCAACCCAATAGAGAAGAACCTTCAGAGCATCCTTAAAAGGAAGATCTATGTGGGTGGCCAGTGGTATAAAGGTGGCTCTTGATTTAAAACAGTGATGTACCTTAGACAAATTCATACCGAAGTCGGAAGGAGCCGTAGTCTACCGTTAACCTCCACTCATAATAGATATTTGTAGGAAAAACACCCCTAGTCCATTGATGTGAAACAAATGGAAAAACAGTAAGTGGGTCTCTTCTTGACTACGCATTCTTACAATGCTGCACTAAGTAGTTCACTGTGCATGCACCATTTGTAACCTCAAATGACATGAACGTCGCAAACCTGCAGTAGTACATTAGAACAATATGTAACAACCTCTTTAAAATCACAGCTTCAAAGGCATGTGAGTGCTCTACTAGCTTAAGAATTGTCATGGCAGATCATGGACTTGGACCAGACAGGACGCCTCTTGTCTTGGTCATGTACTTTGGATTAGCCAGGACAAATATTGTGATGTGTTAGCATTAGCATCACTGCTGGCTGCTGATTTCAGTGTTGTGTACAAACTTTGCCAACGTATAATGTTTATATCAAAACACAAAGTTCCAACCTTCTGTCACACATGTCATTTCAAGATGCTACATGCAGTTAGCATTTACATTCACGTCCTTGAGTTTCTTCAGCTTCTGAGCTTTGACACTTAATAAAGGCATCCATTTTGGAGCTACGCACGTCTTGAAACCAGGGGTGGGCAATTCCGGCCCTCGAGGGCGAGTATCCTGCCTGTTTTCCATCTCTCCCGGCTGGAACACACCTGATTCAAATGATCATATAATCAGCAAGGTATGCAGAAGCTGGTTAACGATCCTGATCATTTGAATCAGGTGGGTTGCACCAGGGTGACAGAAAACATGCAGGGTACCGGCCTTCGAGGGCCGGAATTGCCCACCCCTGCTTTAAACTGTCCTCGTGCCAAGGAAACCCCTTCCCCAAGGTATTCCCGACCGTGGCTTTAATTGCTTGCATGTTTGACAGTAGTATGGAAATACTTGCTTCTTTACCCTTGACAATTCTAACACTTTGAATGAATGAAATGGATGATTAGGCGACATATATCACACACAATCAGATCACAATAAATGTGCCATTTTGACGAAGCTCTGTTGCGGAACACTTTCAATTTTGCTTTATGTGGTGACGATCAAAGTTGAAGTAAAAAAAAAAACAGGAAGAATTGTGTTAAATTCATTTTTAATCTATCTTAGATATTATACCAAGATGAAATAAAGCTGGTCTTTATTGCTGTGAAAACTGTGCCTGATTGTATTTTTCCGCCACTCAACTGCTATAAGTGACAAAGTACCACGGGCAATGTTCATAAATCATAGACACATTTACGCAGCTTAGAATATTAGGTTTGTTTTGTATTTGATCGGCACGCTATGTGCAGTTAATTTAAGGTCACGCAGGCACACATTTAAAACAACACAGACTTGAATTAATTCAATTGTAATATTATGACAAGTACATTTATACTGTATGTACAAAAGACTTTCCGAGCTGCCTTTGTGGATTAATCATCTACTACTGGAATGACGCACAATAACCAATTAAAAGAGTAGTCTTCTAATGATGGTAATTTGGATGTAAAAGGACAAAGCAGTGACTGTTAACGGACTGTAATCTAACCATTAATATGCTGTTAAATGGAGGTCTTGTTTAGCTTGTGAATGTATAAGTACATGAAACGGCACCACTGTTATTGGCAATTAATACTGAATACACTTCAAATGGTGACGTTTCCGAATCAAAGTCCTAATTCAACAGTTTAAAAAAAAATAAATAAAAAAGAGGAAGAAGAATGAGGCTGAAGCTCAAAACACACCTGGGAGGAGTCACCCAAGAAGTTGACGAAGCAGATCACATTCATCCCACGAATATATGACGCCCCCTTCCATCTGCTTTATGGAACTACAGCAAGAGGCTAAAAGATGATGACAATAATCTTGTTTAACATATTTTTTGTATCTTTAAAACAAGTAAAATGAGAAAAAAAAACATGATGATGGAATTTAATTATTAAAATTAAAAAAGGGTTAATGTTCATTTATTGTTTTATTCATATTATGTATTTATTTTTACTGGTTCAATCAATACTCCTGCTAATATTTAAAAAGGATACAACCTCCAATGAACAGTTGTAAAATACCCCAACACATTTGCCCCCAAAGCACATTCTCATTAAAACAATTTTTTTATAAAGCACTTTTCATACACAAAAATGCAACTCAAAGTGCTGTGCAATAAAACCATCCAAAATGCAACATATACATAATATAAAATGATAAACATACATATAAATAAAATGTGAAAGTAACTTTATATTTTAATAATAACAATGAACAGATAGGCGGCACGGTGATTGACTGGTTAGCACGTCAGCCTCACAGTGGAGAGGTCGTGGGTTCGAATCCGGCCCCGGCCTTCCTGTGAGGAGTTTGCATGTTCTCCCCGTCCCTGCGTAGGTTTTCTCCGGGTACTCCGATTTCCTCCCATATACCAAAAACATGGAACGTAGGTTGATTGATCACTCTAAATTGCCCCTACGTGTGATTGTGAGTGTGTATGTTTGTTTGTCTCTGTGTGCCCTCCGATTGGCTGGCAACCAATTCAGGGTGTACCCCGAATACTGCCCAAAGACAGTTGGGATAGGCTTCAGCACACCTTTGACCCTTGTGAGAATAAGCGGTTTGGATAATAGATAGATGGATAAACAGACACAACTCGAGGGTCTAGATTAGAAGAACTGTTAGAAAAAGCAATACTACAACTACTAATTTATCATATGCATCATATGGACACTGTTAGGATACACACACGCACACACACACACACACACACATACATATACGTAACCCGACAAATAAAGTACATTACATACATGCATAAATATGAAATGCAAAATATGGGCCCTTGTAAAACTAAAATGGCCACTGGCCACTAGGTGGCAGTAAGATTCCATATGAAACTTGAACCAACCCCCATGGAGGTAGAAGTGCTCGTGTGCCAGATTCATAGACACAGGAGTTGCATCCTTACATAAAGCCTACTGTATATATATTTTTTGTTTTATTTTAAGTATTTATTTAACCCCCCCTCCCGACACACCTAAATCAAGCCATTTGCAGGTCTAAAAAATGTAATACGGGAGGGATATGGCTTTTCTGACACAGGCTATTGGGATGATGTGATTTACGGCATACAGGAGAGGAGGTGCTTGTTAGAGCGATTAACCAATAACCTAGATGTTATAGCTGAAAAACAAGACCTGAATTCAAGTTCAGTTGATTGTGTTTACGTAGCATCATTTCACAACAGAATAGACGTCTTGAGACACTTGATATATATGGAGTGGGTCAAGAAGCACAATCTTCAATTGCGAAAAAAAATACAACAAAGAACGGAGAACATGCTAAAACTGTCTACTATTACAAAAAAAGGAAGATATAAAAATATTTTATGACAGGCCATCATTACAGAAATTTCTAAATTAAAAATGTCAGAACTGCCCTCTTCATAGATGCGAAACGAGAAAAACTGTCCATCATTAAAAAGTAAAACGAGAACATGTCATAACTGTCCATCATTCCATAGGTAAAATTAAGGCACTAAGAGAATATCGTAACTTCCCATTAACACAGACGTAAAATGAAAAACCATAACGGCCTCCTCATCAAATAAGGAAAATGAGAAAATGCTCTCTCTCTCGTACTGTAAATCAGCAGTGGTTCAAATCAAGTAAAATATCATATGTTATTCTTGACTTTGAAATTAAAAAAGAAAAAAAAATGTTCTTTTTCAGCCGATACTGATCAGCTGACTTGATTTCCTATCAAATCGATCAGACCAGGACTACTCTTGCATGTGATACACACATTTTCTTGATATATCTATATCTATCTATCTATCTATCTATATATATATATATATATCTATATCTATATATATATATATATGCACCCCCCCCACACACCCACACACGCACGCACGCACACGTGCATACACACAGTGGGTACGGAAAGTATTCAGACCCCTTGAACATTTTCACTTTCTGTGCCATTGCAGCCATTTGCCAAAATAAAAAAAAAAAAAATCATTTTATTCCACATTAATGTACACTCATCACCTCATCTTGACAGAAAAAAACTGAAATGTAGAATTTTTTGCAAATTCATGAAAAAAGAAAAACTGAAATATGGTCATAAGTATTCAGTAATAGTTCATATTGAACTCACATGCTGTCCATTTCTTCTGATCTTCCTTGAGATGGTTCTGCTCCTTTATTGGAGTCCAGCTGTGTTTAATTAAGTTGATTGGTCTTGATTAGGGAAGGTCTAAATAAGACCTTACAGCTCACAGTGCATGCCAGAGAATATGAGAATCATGAGGTCGAAGGAACTGTCAGAGGAGATCAGAGACAGATATTGTGGCAAGGCACAGATCTGGCCATGGTTACAAAAGAATTTCTGCAGCAGTCAAAGTTCCTAAGAGCACAGTGTCCTCCATAATCCTCAAATGGAAGAAGTTTGGGACGACCACAACTCTTCCTAGACCTGGCCGTCCAGCCAAACGCGGGAGAAGAGCCTTGGAGAGAGACTCAAGATCATTGTGGCTCAACTCGAGAGATGCAGTCGGGAGATGGGAGAAAGTTCCACAAAGTCACTGCAGCTCATCTCCACCACGGGGCTTTATGGCAGAGTGGCCCGACGCAAGCCTCCCCTCAGTGCAAGACACATGAAAGCCTGCATAGAGTTTTCCACAAAAAACACAGGAAAGACTCCCTGACTATGAGGAATAAGATTCGCTGGTCTAATATATATAGATATATAGATAGATAATGTTAAAACAGTTTCTCAGATAAATTCAAGTTCAAGTTTGACGTTCTCAGACATTCAACAGATGGTGTCCAGTCTATTTCAGGTTTGTTGGGTCGCAGGCTGTCAGTTGCCCTTTAAAGACCTTCAGTTCTTGTCCTTGCGCCCTCCCAGAAATCAACAGTTAGCCTGGGCCATCATTAATATTCCTTTAGCGGCCCACTTTTTATTTTGTCAGGCTGCTATCACAGCACGGAGAAAGTGTCTCACAGATTCACTCCATTTCTTTCGTATGCATTTCATGTCTGGCTGCCTTTCATTTGCGCGTGTTTTGGTCCTTGAGGGTGTTGTGGAGACACTCACCACCTTGTTGGTGTGATAACGACGACAACTTGAGTCATGTCTGGATCTATAACGGCGAAAAAGTGAGACACGATTCAATGGCGCAGTCTGTTAGTTAGCCAGCGGGCTACTTCCTGGTTCAAGGAGGAGTTAACCCTATGGATGGGTGACGCCGTTTGAAAATTTTGGGGGAAAGTATTTTTCACTTCAATATAATTTCAAACTCATTGCCCTTAAAAATAAATGGCTTGCAAAAGATTTGATGGGGCGCGAATGCATAGAAATACGGCGAAAATTACCTGCAACCTTGGCTAACAATGCACGCTAAATTTAGCTTCTCCCCAACATGCACTTGAGAGATTATTATGTATTAATTCAACATACTTCCTTGACACCAATTACCAGAGATAGAACATGCAGGTCCAGGAAGTAAAAAACCTGCTAAAGTTTTGCTTTGGCCACAGGTGCTTCTACTTCACTGGCAGGTAAACGAGCTGCCTGAGTAGAAGCACCTGTGGATAAAGCCAAACTGTGGTAGGGTTTTTACTTTCTGGACCTGAATTTCCCATCTCTGCCAATTACTACTCTCTTGACAAGCATTCGCTGGTCTGGAGCCCTCTTGTGGCACTTTGGAGCATTACAGAAAGAGCCCAAATGCGATTGTTGAATTTTATGAATTGCTTACCGTAGCTAAGTGGGTGTTCACTGAAGTTTTGTTTTGATATTTTCATATTTGCTTACTTAGCTCTTTTAATGAACACTCCCATTCATCCCGCTGTCCGTCCGTCCATCTTGAACGCTGTTCAGTCAGGTCCGGGTCACGCATGGGTAAAGAAGTCGGGATACAATACGTGTTTCTCAAAGTTATTCTCCACGTTGTTGGTCACGCTCCATCAGAGCAAGGAAGTTTGAAATAAAAAGGAATTCTGGGCCCCCAAAGCCAAATAGAAGCTTTTGGCAGGATATTAATTCACCCCTGGAACATCCCAGTTGCTCTAAATCTTTCCTTTGAAATTGTCAGCGACCTGCTCACACATCAGGACGGCATTAGCATTTTCTCTTAACCCACAAATTGTCACAGAAAAAAAGGAGATTTAGCTGAAGTTGACAGCTGATTAATTTGTTTTTCCATTTAACTGCTAATATTTCCACTGCAGGAATGAGGACGCTTGGTTTGCTGGAGGCGTCACAGTTCAAATGTGTTTTTCATTTAGTGTTCTGTTCACGATGACAATAACAATTCCTGGAACAATTGATAGTTGTAGACATCACATCCATTCCAGTTCCTCTTGTAAGAATACCGTCTAATAATATTTCGTTTTAGTTAATTATGATCTAGTGCAGTGAGTCCCAAACTCTGTGATCAGAGTTCAACAAGTGTGCTGCGGGAAACCATTCACTTCCACTTAACTATTTCAATGCCAGCCATTTAAAAAAAAAAAGAGAACCTCTTGAGTGCCATCCAATTTAGAGCATTGTGACTGATTGTTGCAAACTCACAGAATATTGTGTTTTATGACTAGAGTATTTACACACAAACTAACAAAATTAATGAAAGCTTAGAATGTCTTCTTTCAGCACAAAAAGGTTTAGTTCTACCTTGTTCCATTTTTCAGCAGTAAACCATGAGTTGGTTTCATCCAAATTGCCTATTTTGGACCAAAAAACCTCCACAGAAATCAAGCTTTTTGTGAAAACATATTTTATATACACAACATTAACTTTGATGCTAATCATTTTTGCTTTAGTGATGCCTCTAACATCTGAATATTGCTGTCCTTGCGTAAAATACCAACAACAACAATGAAAATGTGCTTTTGATGGCATAATGTATTTACAATGAATCACCAGTGCAACAATTTTACATTTGACAAACAAACTTTTTGCATGCTATTTAGTGGTAGTAGTATTTAGTAGTGTGTGTGTGTGTGTGTGCACATGCCATGCATGTACAGTATGTGTATATGCAGAGATGAGCACTTTACCCTATTTTGCTGGTTTTTCCTCCATCCGCGACATAGGACATCTCCGTCATTGTCCTTCTGTCCTAATTCATAAAAAATAATCATTCTCCGACGCCGTCCATCCTCAACCTTTTAAAGCGCTTCCGTCCTTACATTCAGTCAGTTCATCCACCCCGCCGCCCCTCAAAACCCCCCAAAAACCAAACAAAAAAGCTTTCCTGCATGATGGTAGAGGTTTCATAATTCATAAACGTCATGTAAAGCTCATTATCTGCCTAATTTCCTATTCACATCCTCTTACCGGCTGGGAGTATTGTGAGTGGATTGAATTTTTTACAACTGTTTAAGTGTCAACAAAGATAGCATTTAGCTGCCAACACAATCACCATCAGTCACCTGACTACGGAGCCCGCCAAGAGACATCACAAGAATACAGTATTTAAGATTGCGTTATAACGCAATACTATTGCATTTTATAAATATAATATGTAAATATTTATTTACGGCAGATTATGTACAGTAAGCCCTCGTTTATGGCGGGGCATATGTTCCCCTGTTGTCATCTATGCAAAAGTCTCTGGTATATGTACGAAAATGGCATTTTAATTGTATTGCTACTACTGTACCGAACATTAATTGCCATTTACTGTTCTATGATCATGATTATTTTTTTCTTATCATATCATGAAGATGCCAAAACAAAATTCCAAAGGAGATTTGCACGTCTTAGTTCCATCACTCCTGTCCTGTCACTTGCAGGATGCGAGAAACACGGCTGTCACCTCAGCAGAGGCCCGGAGGTTGGCGTCGCCTTGTCCGCACTCGTTGCTGTGAAAGTGGCGACGTGATTGCAAAAGTTTTGCCGTTAAAATAGACACGACCTTGCCAAAAACATCATCAAACTAGTCTGCCGGCTCCGGTGTGATGCGGTTATGAGCCGCGAATGTCTCGACGTGTGTAAAAAGTTAATTTGGAGCGGCTGCTTCCTGAGACGTCTTCCAACGATATGCTCTATCATCACAATCATTTAAAAATGTTGCAGAAATGGACTGTTTGGCAGGAACCACCGTAGAGCGCAAATTAAACCTGATTTAATTCGCTTGCTGCCTACATTTTCTCCATGCAAAAAATATGCATGTTACTGACATAATTGGATATATCAGTAATGTAAAAAGTCATCAAATGAACCATGTGTCACAATAATACACTAATACAAATCATGGGATTTCTTTCCTACCTTCTGGCATTAAAATAAATAAATGATAAATAAAATTATAAAGCTATATAGCATTGCCAAATGCATACAAACATACATAGATTATGATTCAGTTTATGCTTTTGTCCGGAAAATTTAAAAAAAGTTGATCATTGTTTTAATAAAATATAATGAAATAAAATAAAAGCAGATGATTTCTAATGTTTTGTTTTGATTTAACACAAAGATAACAAGTCTGCTTTAATGGATGGCTACAGAAATAGTGGAATATTTACTGTTGAGAGGCTGAAATTATGGGAATTTGGACAACATTAAATAACATCTCAAAAGGTTTAACAGATTGTAAAGAATAAATCAATTAATTTGATAATTAATTAATTGCAGAGTGATTAAAAGTCTTCAACCTAACTTGCATGTTTTTGGAAATGTCCACGCAAGCACGGCAGAGCCGAGAAAACGAACCCAGAACTTTGAGGCAGATGCGCTAACCACTAAGACATGCTGCCCTGAATAATACAAGAAACAAGGCCGAATACAAATATTAGAGCTCTTTGAAAAAATGCTTTTCTTTCTCTTTTCTGGCATCTGGAAATTTAAAAACAAACTTTCCCAGTGTAGCACTCAGTGAAATCCCGACTCCCAATGATGAAGGAGAATATTTTGTCGTACAACCTGAGCTCCCAAGAGAAACATAATAAGCTTCAAGCTAAGAGGACATGAGAGGGGGGAAAAAAAAAAAAAAAAAAAAAAAAACATCATGGCTTGCCTCCCTCATAATTGCAGGAATGTTTCCTCCGGGAGCCAAGGACACCAGCCGGCCACATTGATATCCGACTTATCACCGGGAAGAATCTAGGGGACGTCTATTTTGGTCGCCTCCGTCCCACAGCGAGGGTCGGCCTCTGTCACTCGGCCCTGAAGTAGACGTTTGATAGAATGTGTTACCGTGGCGACGTTGGCGTTTGATGCTGCTGAGAACAAACGATCACTTCAGTATTCACTTTCATATATTTCCACTTAAGAACATCTGTGTCAAGGAGGGTTATTTTTACTTGCCTTGTCTGTCTTGGAGGGAAATGATACTTCGGAGTCAGGGAATCAACGTGACCGAAATGGAGCAAGTTTTGCAAGTGTATGCGATTCCATAGTTTTGTGGTTCAAACGTGACTCACATGGAGACCCGCGTCCACAGATCTCAGACTTTATCGGGCACATGAAATGCATGGAGGGGCCCAATTATTACCATAAAGAGCGTACTTACTTTGCTCCATATATTTGATGCTACCATTAGCAAAGGCAATATTTACATTTACTCTATATAAGCCGCACCTATCTATGTTGAAAAATTTGATAGTTACTGCATTTACAGAACGATGTATGTACCTGAACAGATTCTTTCCTAACAGTGCCCTTTAACAGGGCAGCAATTTTGCTGATTAAAACGGAACAGAACCAAGAGAAAATAAACAACTCTTCATTTCATTGCCCGTTGCCACTCCAGTTTGTCATTTAACGTCCACCTTTTATTTTTGTACTTCCGTGAAGCACCTAATTCATAACCTAGTGCATAGCGCCCTCACCTGTTGAACTCCTCCACCTGCAGTCACATCCTGTTAATGGCAATTGTGTTGTATTGTATTGTAATTCCGGTTAGACCGCCCCTAGCGGTGGAAGAAAAATCCACAGGATTGTCGCACCTTTATATAAGCCGCATGGTTCAAAACCGATGAAAAAAATAGCGGCTTATTGTCCGGTAAATCTTTGAGGGTAGTCGTACGTATCAGAGCAAGCAAAGCGACAAAGAGATAATTTAGCACGTCATATTCTTGAAGTTTGGCTTAGGCAGGCATTACATAAATACACAATTGGATCCCAATGTGTTTGGCGCACTCACACTCCATCACATGTAGTCACAAATTCTAACCACTGCTACCATCTGGGCATTGTTATGGCATTTTTTTCTTTTTTTTTTTTTAATGGCGACAGTGTCTCCTCATGTCCATGCTGGTTTTGGTGCTATGCTAATGTATGCAGATGAATGAACATTAATGTCTTCGTCCCGGGAGACGCGTCTGCATGTTCGGATTGTAATTCCACGTGGACCGGTCAAGGTCTGTCTCCTCACCTGCAAAATGTTCCATTAGTCATGAGAAGCTTTCCCAATAACCAGAGTCCACTGTCTGTATCCATCATTATCATTTCATTTAGTCCAATGCACAAAATGAACCCACTTTTAAACAAAACATAACATTTGGTAAGACATTGTTTGTTTTTATTTACAGCCATTTTTTTGTCCCTCCCCCAAAACCGTTTCGGGACAAATCTCGCAGGCCGTCATCATTCTTGTTGAGCATTGAAAATTATGTAATTATGTACATTTGTAATGTTAGACATTACATATCATTTTGTTATGAAAGTACATATTGTTCACAACTCCTAGGCACTGGTAAATGTCTGTACTAGAGCCAGGGGCGGAGCCAGAAGGTGGCTAATGGAAAAATCAGGGTGGGCCTGAATATTTCTCTCACTTCACACAAACCTCCTGTACCGACACATCGTATGTTCAAATAAAATGACAAACTGAATAATATGAAAGTCAGATCTACCTTAGACAACCACAATTATTCCATTCTTAATATTCAATAAAATAAAAAACACAAATATTTCATAATTTACAAAAAAAGTAAAAGTCTCTATTTTTTCATGAATCTCATTGGGTGTTCAGTCTGTCAATCTGGGTGGGCCTGTGCATACCCAGGCCCACCCTTGCTCCGCCCCTGACTAGAGCTGTCACTATCAACTACTTTTTGAATCAATTATTAAATCGATTGATTGAATAATCGGGGCAAAATTTGATTTTGCATTAAACAGTATTACAAAAACATTTTTTACCACATTACTGTTTATTAACCAATTAATGTTGTTTATTTGGGATTGTTTAGGGATTAGAAAAACAAATAAACAGCAATATTACACATGAGGGAGTGACGTACTCACCAACTTTTTTTGAAACTGATTCAGCTACTTGTTTTGTATTTTTTTGTGTTTTTCTACTTGTTTGTTCTATTACTTATCTTTACGAATTGTATTTTCCCTAAATATTTGTGTATTCTTCTCTAATATCTTAGTCTTTTTTGATGAGAGGAAAGCTTAGGGTTTTTTCTTATAGGCGACTTGACTATTGTCCTTACTGGACATTTTTCCTGCCTCCTGCGAGCGGAGGTGGACTGACCCGACTGAAATGTTCCATCATTTGTATGCAGATCGTCCTGTTTGCGTTTGGCGTCAATAGAAAGCATTAATGCACCCTCATGTTGGGGATCAGATGCTGTTGGTGTGAGATTTGATTTGATTAAGCTTTCCACCAATTTGAGATGAAGCATTATTGACGCGTCAATAGTGACGCCTCCGTTGCATATCAATACAAGGAAAGATTCATTATGGCAGATGCGCTCACATGGTTTTGAAGTCTCTTTTGATTCTGGCTTTTAATACCATCCTGTATTAATTGGCTAGGCATGAAACAGTCAGACAATGTGTGGAAAAACACACAATTTGACTACTTTACAGACTGCAAAGGTACTTAGATGTGCCACATGAAATGAAATATCGTTCAAAGTAAGCACACAAAGATATACACGGAAGCTTGGTTTCTAAAAATATTTTTTCCCCGAGTGGAAGTAGTTAATTAATTAATTCTAGATTAGGGCAAACGATTATGTAAAACAATATAATCACATTTTTTTTTTGCGATTGCGATTTAATATCTGATTATTTTTTTCAAGGTCCTCTTCTCATGTATTTTGTAACAAACACAATACATTAATTTAAATTTATCATGCATAAATATTTTGCTCTTATAGGTTAGTCTTACGCTAAATAAAGGCAAATGAATCATGAATTAACACGAAAGATAGTTTGTCTACAGTCTAATGTTGACCCGCACGATGTGACGTCACGCGGCTAAAAATAGCAGTTGTGCTGCAGGCTATTAGGACCCATTAGCTGACCAAAAACATGCCTGATGTAAAATACAGGAATCAAGCAGCAAACTTACCTCAAAGGAAACAATAATCATCAATGTCAGGTTATAGACGATTACATAGATGGGCGAAAATCTACTTCTCCTTATGCTTAATCCATCTTTTTGAAAAAACTTTTATCGCCTGCAAAATGGGCACCCATCATAGACGGATAGACAGACTGGTCCATCGGCTAGCCGGACTGCCCAGCTCTGCGATTACAGTTTGGTCCGGCTTGAAAAATAGACATATTGACAGATGACAACCGACAAATGCCCACCTCTGTTTATTTATGTATTTATTCTGTAATGTGTTCTCTAATATATTTTCCCTAATGTCTTTTTGCTTTCATATTTGTTCCTCCAGTATCTTTCAAAATTTAAAAAATATATATTTATCTATCTTTTGTATTATTCTTGTCATTTTATTTTTTTATTTATTCCCTCTCTGAGTACGAGAGTGAAGTACACGTAGCGTAATAAATCCTTTGCTGCATATGCATGTTTAAATGTATGCGCTCAAGCATTAACTACAGTGATTGCGTTGTGATTTCATTTAATGCAGTTTGTTGGTTTGTTTGTTTGTTTGCTTGCTTGTCGCGGGTGTGGCAGGGAGGCCTGCGAGCTAAATGCACCATTGCACCCCACTCTCGGATGAATGTGATTGCTGGTAGTAGAACAGCTGTTAGCCATTTGTCTTCGTTTGGTCAATGAAGCGATTTGATGGCGGCCGTTGGGAGGATTTCACCTGTTAGGTTGCGCATCTGTCTCGCACGCCTTTCACCTTGCAGCGAAAGTTTTTTTGTTTTTTTTCCCAAACATGTACACCTGATTGGGATACAGATCAAATAGTATTAATATAATATAATGTTTATTGTGAGCAAAGTGACCACAGTTATTAATATCACCGTCAGGGATGGCAAGAGTCAAAATATTATTAGGTACACTAGCACACTAATGAGGGCCAAAATAGTTTGGTTCAAAATATATCCAAAATTACAAAAATAGTAGACAGAAAACAAAAACATCTTTGAAACTAATTTTTTTTGAAAAAAAAAAAAAAAAAATACACAAATTATATATATATTTTTGTATAACATATAAATAAATGTAATAATAATGTCAAATGATGACAAAGTGAAAAATTTTGGAAAGTTCAAAAAAAATGTTATAGAAAAACACTTAGAAGAGTAGAACGTAAGGGGAAAAAAATCACATCAAATGAATACAAAATAATTACAAAAATATATCTAAAAATAGTACATAAAATACAAATATTAAAAAAAACAAAATTAGAAAATAAAATGTTTGAAATAAATAGAAACAGTAAAAAGTACTAAAAACATTACAGAAAACAATAGTAATTTTAGAAAAAAATAAAATAGCAGAAATCAGTACAAGATAAGGAAAAAATAAAAATATTAAAAAGTACATCAATATTTAAAAAAAAAAAACAGTTGAAAATAATGAAATTAGTCAAGAAGACAAAATAGAACAATTAGGGTAATGTCAAAAATTGTAACATAAAACATAAAATATTAGGTAATAGTACAAAACATTTAAATGAAACATACACACAAACTGTATTAAAAGAAAACCAAACTTAAAAAAGAAAAATGAAAAACAATACAGTAACAGTCCAGCCAGGAGTCTCCTCATTTTGGAGTCTGTTCCATCTGAATTTGGGCAAGAGGCGAGCTACACCCTGAACTGGTCGCCAGCCAATTGCAGGGCACCTATAGATAAACAAGCATTCACACTCACACCCGTGAACAATTTTGGGTCTTCCATGAAGCCAACATTTTTGTTTTTGGAATGGAGGAGAAAGCCAGCTTACTTTTTTTGTTTTTTTTCCAAGAAAGTCTCCTCTTATTAATATTGACTGAAAAGTAATTGAGCGCACGTGAATAAGCACAGCTCAGGTTCTATCAATCGCGACAAATATTACGAGTGAGCGTCTGCTCCTCGCTGACCTTTTCGGAACACATGATAGCCTCCGTACTGAGAAGGTCACCTCTTCAGCCAGGAGGAGGAGGAGGAGGAGGAAGAATGACACAATGGGGAGCTGCCACTATTCGGGTGTTAATTAAAAAGGCTCAAGCGACATCGGGAGACGCAAGTGGTCACAAATGACAGCCAAGTGATCTGAGAAAGCTCATTCCTCGAACCTTATATTGGGATTTTAAGGGGACATACAGTGGTACCAGGACTGCAGACATAAATACAAGAATACACAATATGAGATACAGACATACAGTATGCAAGCTGGCTGAAAAATAACTGTAGTGAAGTAAAATATTGCTTAATATAACATGTCATCCCAATGTAATGGACATGTATTTTTAAAAATTTCATAACGGTTTGATTTTGCCGGTTTTACTTTGAAAAGCTGCGCGACCAAAGAGGAAGTGTTTACGCCGCTAACTTTATGAAGTCGGATGAAATAAAAAACGAATGCTTAATGCTTAACCCGAATTTTCAGATTCGAGTAAGAACAAATCATAGCAAATTGACGTGTGTATTGTCACAGAGGAACGTACACCCAGAAGTGTTTCTTGTAGTCTGGAAATTGCTTAAAAAATAGCCGGATCTTCCCCAAGGAAAGATGCCAAGTGGTTGGCGGAGGAACTCAGTGTGTGTGGGGGTCGTGGTAACATGTAAATTACTTAAATTTGTTCCACACCGTATGGCAAATTTCAAAACAGTTCACTCACAGGCACAGTTTTACAAATAGGCAGCTCGCAAAAGATGTACTTAATTGTGCAATTTCACACCTGGTGAGTGGGCAGGCACCCCTGGGACACCCCTATTTTCTAATTTATGCATGTTTTTCAAGTAATTAAAAAAATCTGTTCTAATATGTGCCCTTAAATGTCGGCCGTGGGTGCTCAAAGTCGTAAGTGAAAACCTGCCAAGTGCTGAAACAGTCACATTTGGCATCGGTACAAAAGAAGCATGTGGTAACTTTTGCCAGCTGGACTCAAACAGAAGCCTGCTGGCTGGCCTGACGAATGGAAAAAAAACAAAAAAAAAAAAAAAAAAACCACATGTTAGAATAAACCTAGAAGGAACCCCTGTGAAGCACAGCTGCATCATCACAAAACTGCCACTGCAACCAATTCAAATGAGACCACGGTCCATGTGACCACAAGTTCCATCTAGAGCGGGCCTCCACGGCTGAGCGCCATTTTAACCTGAACTTTCCTAACAGTACGTTGCTAATAAAAGCAGCTTTAGCGCCTTAGCAATGCCCGGATGCAAAATGTGACATTTACGCGGTGGAGATTTAGTGAGCTCGCGAGAAGGCGCTTTAAGTAGCTGACATTAATGAAAAGGTTTAAATGCACTACGAGGGCCACGTCCGACGTCCGTTTCCATCGTGCGATTTGTTTTATTTTGAGCTTTTTGAGGATGTAATTAGATTTGGCAAATGTCAACCTTCTACAGCAAATATTTTACCAGCCCGATGCATGATAATGGTGGATTGTTCTCTCTTCTCTGGCTTATCGCATGCTTTCACATATGACAATGAGAGATATTCACATACTCGTACATGTTAACTTGACATTTAATGTTGGCGAGAAACACAGTGGCAATTTTGTGGCTTTTCACATTCGCTGTATTATCTATTGCTCGCACTTAAATTAGCACCTATGATTTGAATAAATTACAACACACTTATGCTGATAAATATAGAGGCTGCCGGGCTAAGTCATACAACTAAAATCTTTAATTCAGAGCCTCCAAAGTCAAAACACAATTTTCTGTAACATGCAGGGTGTTACTTTTCCAACATTTTAACATTCTGAGTCAAGATGTATCCTTGACACCTTTGATGTACCATCCTCCTATTTTAAAAGGGCTTTGGCGGCATCCTTTGGCACGTTAGGCCTGCCGCACAATGACCAAGGTGGCCGAATGTGAAAAAAAAAAAAGATACTCTTCGCCACACACCAAGTAATTTAGTACTGTAGCGACTGAAAAACTGCAACACTTTATCACGTTCGGAGGCTCCAATTGATGACGTTTTCATCGGATAGCTGGAGTTACGAGGTTTCACGGGATAAACATGCTGAGGGATGAATTCACAAATAGTGAGCCACAAATGTGCATTTGGTTGCTGCATGCTGTAGGTAATTGCAAGGATCCAAATGTTTTCTTTGAGGAGCAGTTTTGCTAATTAACGACTTCATTTGCAGAGCAACTGCCAAGAGCGGCAAGGAGGAGGACCTAAATGCAGGGAGGCATGAGGTGTTGCGCTGAAGAATAATTTATTAACAAAAACACTAGCACAGGTAGTGTGATAATAGCAAAAACAACAAGACTCAAATGAAACTAAACAAACACAAGGACTAGCACTTGACACCTGACAACAAATGACAACAAACCAACGCGGCCTGAAAGAAAGCAGGGAATAAAATACAAACAAATTGATTGAGACAACGAGGAACACCTGGACAAGACACAAAGGGTTGGAAGGAGCTGATTGGCTAACGCTAGGGACTGGGATGGCAAGCACAGGTGGACCTAATAACTCAACGAGACAAACAGACAAAGGAACGCAAAGAAAAACAGGAAATTAATGTCAAAAAACAAACTCAGACAGACCATGACAGCAACTTTCAAATTTTGAGGGATAATTTTTTGCAGGTTGGTCCCGGAGACCTGAAGCAAGGGCTTTATTAAACAATAGAAATATGAAAATACAACAAATGTATTTGTTTTAACATATTTAATCAACAGTTTCTGTTTCCTAAATTCACATGAATAGTGAATAGCAGCAAACTGTAGTTGTCATTTTCAGTAGGGCCATTTCAAACACAAATGTAAATTTCAGTTTAATGTACATTTCTGTTTAAACTTAATATTTGTAAATGGGTTATATGGACCTTCAGTGAAGCTAAAGTGAGTTAAAAAAAAAAAAAGGTCTACTGTATTTGCAGATCTCAAGAGTCAAAATTAAAACTCACTCAAAAGCCAACAAGCAGAGCTGGGCATTTTACGAACATTTGCCGGTCCATTTATCGCCTTCCTGGTTTCATATGAGGTTTCATATGAGGTGACATAATCGTCGCTGTCCTGTGAAAAACACTGTCCATTTTTTTCCTTCATTTTTTCCTTATTCTTACGTGAATGTGGTTTCAGCATTAACGTGAAAATTAGAAAAAAAAATCCAAAAGTCATACATCATGCTCACACCACCGTGGCACCGTGCACCTGTCCCTTATTTAGGAGTGAGAAAGTTGGCAACCCTATGCGGGTACCCTTCCGCCGTCCATCTATTCGCCTTTTTGTCAAGCCGGACCAAATAGTAATCGCCTATATATCGGTCCGCCTATCATAACGGGGTTCCGTTTGCGTTTCGGTCTCCAAACTTCGGCCTCCGCCGCCACACTCCCAACGCCGCGCCGATCGTCTCCACTCTCCACGGTAAAACGTTCAAATCTGTGATTCACAGTTTTACCCTTCAGTGTGTTTCATTGAATGCGGATTGTGCGCATTTCGACTCGCAAACTGTGATGCGAAGCCGCTTTTTTGAGCCTTGTACTGTAATACTACCACTGTAAGTCTAACATATAATACCTGCAATGCAGTTGAGTTCCTGTAAGTACTGTGTTTGCTCACAGGTTGGAGAGTTATAGCGATGAGCCAAAAACCAATAAATATCACTTCAGCCTCCCAGGATTTAGTCTGATCCTCATGTCCCTCATTCCCTTCGCTTCAGCCAACACACCCCCCCCTTGCACCGTGATTGATAAGAAATTACACAGTTGTAGTATACACAGGCTGTTCCCAGAGTGAGTCACACAGGTTTAGATTGTTCCATAAAGCTCCGCTCTCGGAGGGTGGAGGCGAACATCAAATTGCGATGCGCTCCCATACCCCCCAAAAACAAACAAAAAAACAAATTACCCTACAATTTAATGGGCCCCGTGCATGTCTTTTCACTGTGCTGTCCTCTATATATTAGACACACTGTGCTTCACCGTAGCTCCAATTCATTTCCATTCGACACTGCTACGGCTATCCTTGGGCTCCTGTTCTAAATGAAAAACTGTACAGACGTCTTGTCATCGTATTATTACAAAATGGCCTCCGCATTTCCAAAGGCATATGGAACCGGAGTTTAAGGCATAAATTGTTTGCATTTTGTGTAAAATCTTAGCATATTGTATGAATTGTTGTTTTTTTTCCTTCACCATCTTGTATTTATTATTTTCAGTACGAGGATTCATTCTTTGAGTACTCCCAATACCGAGTACCGATACCTCTAGTACTTTTGAAATATAATATGTCATTTAACATAATGGCAAAAAATGTGAACAAGGACCTTTCTTTTTAATGCAAATGATGATTCGCCGATGTGTGAAAATGCTGCAGTGTAGCGCCAACTACTGTCGAAGAGGAATTACTCAATGTTAGATATTTGGGGCGTTAAATTATTGCTGGCTGCTATCAGCAACTTCCATGAGTACCCGATACTAATAATTATGTAGTAATTATTTTGCATGGATGTCGGCTAATGACAAAACAAAATGTTGATATTGATGCTTGAATATGACACCTGGCCATTAAATTACCCCAACTGTGAATTTAATTCCCATATTTGCCATGGATTATTTTCCAATTTGGAGTACTTCCAAAATCCTCCATCTTAACTTTTCATGGATATGTACTGGAATTTATCCTCTGCAACACTAATACTGAAATGTTGGCATATTGCATGAGATGTTAGCATATCTATGTGATTAAAGACCCGAAGAAACATTGAATTTTACACGGACACCTTAATGTTGTAAAATGTTTTGCCGGCCACACAAAGAACTTTTTTGCACTAAAAGGGAGTACAATGGTGGAAAAACAACATCGTCTCAATGTCACGCAACTTGTGGAGCTATTGATGGCTCTCACAGTGTGGACTAGGGTTGCCAACTCCCTGAAAAATAAATAAGGGACACCTCATCGGCAGGGACGGCTGAACTGACTGCCTTCAACTAGGGATGGGCGCATCGATACCAAAATATTGCTATTCTGATGCAAAGTACTCAATTTTAAGTATTGATCCTCAAGATAAAGTGGTGATATTTGCAATTAATTCATATGTATAATATATTTATTAATCTATAATTTAGAAGGTTGTATTGTCATCCAATCAGAATTTTCACTGTGTTGCCAAGAGCAAAGAGCTTTCTGCCTTGGCCGAAACGTCTTTGACTACTGCAGACTGAGCAAGACATGACATAGTTGAGGCTCAAAATAAGATCATCTTTAATCAGTTCAACAGAGCATTTTCACACATTTGTCCACTTGCTCTTCATAAAAGAGAGAAATAATGCAAATATTTTTTTTTTTACTATATTTATAGTAAAAGTGTAGTATATCGACTGCCTGTACGGTACAAATTATGCACATCTGTTTGAACTTGTAATAAATGTAAGGCTGTGTGTGTATTCTTTATCTATTATTCATCAATGTATTACTTTTATGTATTATTAATCTATTTAACGTACTTGTCAATCAATTGTACTTGTTTATTCCACCCCAAAATTATGATATGTTGTTTGTCCATAAAATGCTGACATTCATTGCACATTCCCGTATTAACATTGATCGGAGGGTTAAAAAAAAAAAAAAAATCGAATCATTCTTTACATACCATATTAACATAATGGCAAAAAATGGCATTGCCTGGTGGACAACAAATTTGTCATGCTGCTTTGTTGACTTCCGCTATCTACTTTGGCAAGCGACATTACCTCGACCAATAAGATAAGCGGATTCTATATCCTGATATGTACGAATGCGCTGTCGCCTCATTGGTCACAGAGCAGGGGAGGGCCTTGGTCCGTTACCGCAAATTGTCATATAAAGGGAAATGTTGTTCATTAATTCCATTGACATTTTACTGACAATTTTTTTTACTCTGATGGTATTACGGGACAAAGTGCGTCTCTTTACAACTCAATACGGGATGCGCACTTACATTTCTAAATACGTGACGATTCCGTTTTTCAAGGGACGCTTGGCAACCCTAGCAAATAACGATTGATCAACCAAGCGCACCAATGCAGGCTAGTGTGGCTTTTATGAGGAGGCAGAACCTCTGATTTTGCTCCGTGTCATTTATCAGCACAACGTTCCCTCTCTGTGATGAGCCATTGGCTCATGACTATTTTCTATTTCTCCTCAGCCAAACATCTTTTTATGTTTATTGCACTAACCTCAGGCGTGAACTTGTCAGTCATAGTTTGGAGTATAAATACACTAGCGTGGTGCTATGCTACACACTGAGCTGAGCTGCTGAGGTCAATTAGCTATCCCTTACTCGTCCACAACGTATTGATTTTTCTGTTCGACGTGTCTGCACTCTGGTTTGGGTTTTTTTCCCTCTTGGTCTCCAAATACCTCCGCGCTCTCCCAGGTGTGTTTGTTATAACCTAAAAAAAAATAAAATAAAAATGAGGCTATGATTAGAGGCACCCTTGTATTGTAAGCAGCAACAAGACAGGATAAGGACTCTTGATGTCAAAAGTCCTGTTGTTTCCTTCTGTGGGGATTGAGGATACCCCGTTATGATGATTATTATTTTGACGAGTGAATCGCCCTTAGGGGGCTTCAACGTACCTGAAAATTCACCAATTATTTGCAAGTATGATGCTGAAAATGTGTGTGGATGCAAGGGTGTGGGGTGAGTAAAAAACAATTTCCCCTTCACGTCAACTTCAGTGATCGAAATGAAATTGGGTGAACATGGTTATCTTAACAGAATATATCAGCATGTCCGTCATGTGGGAAATTGAACAGGAATTTGGTTTTGGTTTTAAGTGGCCATTTCAGACAAATTCCATTGCATTTATTTGAATTAAGTTCTACAAGGGGATTTGCCTTTAATGAGCCCCAATTGGAAGCAGGTAGATGTGTCATGCTAAATAATAAAGCTTGGATGAATTTATTTACTGCCATATGTACCAGAACAAAAACTAATCAGCGATTCATCAACACCATACATCTGTTGTGTACACAATTTTATGAACCTGTTACACCTACATGACTGCATTCCGTACCTAAACTGTCCAAAGCAAACAAACCACCTTCTCATCAGGCTCATTAGCTAGCATGTTAGCCTGAATAACAAGTTACCACAAACTGTCATGTCATCACACATGGACAAACAACTACTGTACACACACTAGCACTTTATATAAACTCACTTTTTGCTATACTGTATACAGACAATGATAAATGTTAGAGAATACAGGCAAATTGTAAATGACAAAAATGATGCGCTTTTGTTTCGCTTTGACTGCAAATGTGCTTTCAGACTGCCATCAAAACAGTTCATCTGAAAAGCAGACTAAAAAAACAATAATAATGAATTTAATCTAACAACATTACCAGGATTCCACAAGATGGTGCCAAAGTAATATGTTTAGTGGTTTGGTGTGAGCACAAAAGCAATGGCTTAGCGAGGTTTTAAGCCAGCAAAAAAAAAGGAAAGAGGTGAATTAGCGATTGCCGAACCGCATATATTCGGGGGTTCATCATACAAACTTATGTTGCCCTTTGCCCCTGGTCGAAGGTGATTACTTATCATTCTACTTGAAATGACTTTTCTAAGAAAATTCTCTGTATTGTACGAATAGCCCATATAGAACGACATCTTGTACTATGTGGACATGCGTTATTGGTGTCTTTGTATTATGAAGATTTTGTTGAAGATGAAACCGTAATTAATCACCAGCTAGAGCGACAAACTATTGAGTTGTCGTTTCATCCAGTTGGAATGAGAAACCAGAAAATGTTATACATACAGATAATGTTTAGTCATGTCTGCCATTGTGGACTTGTTTTTCTTCAACCGATTGATTTTCTCAAGAAAGTCTCTTAGGTTTCATGAGTCGTCTCCTTGCAATTGAATTGAACTGATGTCCCTACCGATTTTTCCTTTTGCTTTCTGTTTATTGTGGCTGCAGCAGAAGCAGCGGCCTCAGCGTAATGATGACCATTCATAAACGCATGGATCCAGTAAATGTTCCGTACGACAGCCGCGCTGCTTGGCGAGGAATTGGGTCGTCTATTTTAAATCTGCGATCAAGTGATGGCATTTGTTTGGTAGCAAACTTTTCGACCTCTACAGACACTGGCGGACTTGTTTACATCAGTCCTTCACAAACCCTTTTGTGCTACTTGTAGAAACAGCTTTTTGTGTTCAGCATAAACGACACCAACACTGTATGGCAATTTTCTACCTCCAGAAATAGTATCGAAGGCCGCAAGAGGACTGCAGCCCCATTCACATTGCCTTTGTCGAAAAATTGGCTCGTAAAAAAATCTGTGCCATTAAAGAAAAACTAGAGGTTAACAACAAAACAAAACAGTTGTGAAAGGGGCTGTTTTTGAAGATAGTTTTGTCTGATATTGGGATTTTGATGTGTGTAAGTGAATACCGTTATGGCAATATCCCGCCTTCGTTATACCGCTGACGAATTTCCCGGGAACAGGGGTGTGAATTTTGAACATCCCAAACCCTTCTACCTCTGTGTCGCGTTGATATGAATTGTCGTTGTCTGACAAGTATTGACCTCATCATGAGTCTAATTATCTGATGGTGGGTCGTTGTGTGAAAGTGCACCTTATCCCACCTTGACAGGATTCTGTGTAAAAGGCAAAGGCGGATAAATGCTAGATCCTCTGCTAAGCTACATCGTTGTGCTCACTCTTGGGTAAATGATGGACTGGTGCGTCATCTGGATACTTGTTGAATGATGCGTTGACTCTAATTATGAGTCAATTATCTGAATTATCTATGCAGAAAATGTGACAGTCTTCTCTGTCTTTGGCATTTCTGTCACGATCAGACGCTTTGTAATTGAGCGGGGTTTTGGGGCCGCACACGGATCGTTGCTCCCGGCTGATTAAATGCTGATAGGAGGGACTATAAATCAAAGGCAACCCACCCGACTAATTAGCTGTTGTAAGCGTTCTAACCGCTAAACAACTACTGGTGGCGCTTTCGCTGACATAATCAACTTATTTGTGCCAGAATGGAGCAGACCCCGCTGGAGGAAGCTCGGAGCATTACGACAACAGACTCATTGCGGCCGTCATTCCCAAGGGCGAACGCACAAAGAATGGGTCATTTCAATTAACGAACGGCCCGGGCTTAATTCTAACGCGTCTTTTATATCAATTAATAAACCTCGACAGCAGCGTACATCGCGACCCAAACTATGAAGGACATGCTTTGACTTAATTTAATCACAGCAATCCGCGGCGACATTGTGCGAATACAAAACAAGTCCGTTCGCTTTTGTGGGGGTGCCACTGGGGAGAGAGAGACGCAGAGATAATCCTCAAAAACAGCAAAAAAAAAAAAAAAGTCGATCGTCTACGTAAGAGTAAAGATTGCGACCTGAAAAGGTTCACCTTGAGAATGTGGTTATTATGTTGGTCCCGATACGGCTTCCTGATAGTAATCGGCGTGTTCCGTCTGCGCTTTAAGGCAGGGAAAAATGTGCTGATGATAGATCCGCAATAAATGATGCTTATCACCTAATGGCATCTTCCCGGCCCACCCGGTGACTTGTCAGAGAAAGCCCTTGCAAAATGTCACGGACTGGCCGGGTTCACGTGTGAGGTAATTAGAGAGGACGCCCTGTCGTCCGTGCTCAATCGTCGTTACCGTAGTAAAAAGAAAAAGCCAGGACATTTAGAAACACTGCACACATTTTGGATATACGTATGTCAAAATATTCAAAGTGGTGCTCAAGTGCAGTGTGGGCTAAGGAAGGATGGGCGTTATCATCGATCAATGTCAATTGTATGGAGTTGATTAACTGTGATGTAATTGATGCAAAATTAGTACTAAAGTGCACCTCCATTGGCTTGCCGGAAGGATTCACTGGCTGATCTCACTCATGGATGATCGGAATCGGTAGCATAAAACCCTGTTCGTAGCACCCCTAATATAATAATAATAATAATAATAATGTAATATTTGTGGTTCATTATTCACAAAGTCATCTATTTCTGTTTTACATGGAGCAGGGCTCATCTAACTTTTTTGTCATGACAAAAAAGCAATCGCACTGAAAATGACATCGCAGTTGCTCAGGCCTCACGTAAGGACCAATCCATCTTACGAACGTCACATGATCAAACTCAGAAAGCAGGTGAGCCGTGATTGGTTGTTACCTAAACCCCGAGGAAGTGTGATTTAAAGCGTTAATATGTACTGTACATTAATGAGGCAACGCTTCCAACGTGTCTATCATCCAAAATATTTTCATTCAAATATTCTCAGACTATGATTATTGTATTGATACCCACGTACGTTTTGGTGAGAATCGGTCACGTTTTTTCAATGTTGTCACTCTAAGAGGCAACTATGGACAGGTAACCTTACGACGTGAAGTGAATAACAAATATTGCGAGTTTCCTTCTAATATTTTCAGAGAATGATTATTACATGCCTACACTTGCCCACATACCTTTTGGTGACAATGGGTTATGGTTTTCTGACATAGCGTTTTCATAGAAGCGCATTACAGGCTGGCTGCTTTGTCAGCCATTGCGCTTTTAATGCCTCTATTTTTTTTCCATTTCTCCAAGGAATTACATGAAACATCAGCGTTAAAAGTGCTATCTAAACTATACTCTTAATAATACTTGATGACACCATCCGGCATTTTTATATCACAACAGTCCAGGAAAAAAAATTGAACAGTCTAGTGTACAGTGTAGGGCTGTTCGATTTTGCCTAACAAAAAAATCCTGATTATTTTCTCTCAAACCCGATTTTACGATTATGATTTCTTGGTAAAATAAAAAATAATGAAAAATGATGTATTTTGAATGTCTTTTATTTTATCTTAATTTTTCTTTCTTTGAACTCAATATTCCAGTCAATTTAACGTAATACACACAGAACAATCCATTGGGATTCACAGCATTTTACTTACACAATAGATTTCAGATCTGTTCTTCATCAAACCAATAATGTAAGCAGAAAGTGCATATACCATCTGAAACGAAATCGTCAACATGAGAGAAGGTAGACAGTCAAGTCTGTAAACCAAACAGGCTGTCAGCAAGTCATTTTGCCAGAGGCTGGTGACCAGCCTTTCACCTTTCTCCCTGGTCTTACTTAAACATAAATCAATGATTAGTGCAAAACTGTCACTCAATAATACAATGCACTGTCAAGCTTAGGTACGTGAGCACCGGGCTGGCCAGAGGTACGTTGTAGAGGAGAAAAAAAAGGGACGCCTTTCAGACGTTGAGTTACTTGCTCATGGGTTGTATTGTACATGCGGGGCACACACTACACTACAGATCTATTTTTGCCCGATTTATTAACTAAACGCTCACTTGCCTGAGCAAATAGCAGAATCGCCGGTAGCCATGGATGCTGTCGTTGTTTCGGACTGCGCGCTCGTGAGAGGAAGCGGAAATGCAGAGGAAACTACGGTGGCTTAGATACACCAAAAATTAAAAAATCGAACGTGCCGATTTGAACATCGTTTTATCCAGAAAATTCGGTTTCGGTTCAAAATCGCTTAATCGAGCAGCCCTAGTACAGCTCGTCATACGTTATGGGGATGACGTGAAGCAGTCCAATAAATGTCCAATATGGTAGGGTATGTCATTATTTTCACACTTAATCGGCTCAAACCTTTTTTGCACTTTTATCCTTTATACACTCCGACTAATCGATTGCTGGAAAATGGATTTTGACCGGTCAGTCTTCTTTGGGAATTATTTGTTATTTTTTCGTTCTTTATCAACTTTCCGTGGGATCACAGACAGTGACCGATAATCGGGTTAGGGAGGATCCAACAATAATGACTCGTTGATGAACCTCCCCCAGGCTTCGCAAATGCGTTTGTGTCCAAACCTGCCATCTTGTTGGACAGACGTCACCCAGACCGGAGCTAAGTATGCGATCGCTCATTCTGAGTAATGGCACAGGTGAAATGTAAGTAAACTGTGAATGCGAGAGGCAGATGTTCGCGAGCGGGTGCCAAGGTTGACGCGTGAGCGACTCATTAAGCCAGACGAGCCGGAGCCTCGGCCGCAAAATCCCCCGCCCCCCCGCACCACGGCCTTGGTGCTGGCTTCCTGACCGTCATTGGGGAAGCAGCCAGCTGGGATGCTTCCTGGTTCATTATGGCTGCGAAGAGTGAAACAAAAAAACAGATTTTCTAAAATAATTACCGATACATTCAAGAACAGGACTATGGGGAGGGATCGGTGTATCATTCATTCATTCTTCAATTGGGAATCGAAAAGCCAAAAATGAGAAATAGTACTATTTTAATCAAACACAAAATGGACAAATGACAGATAAAAAAATACAAAACGGAAAAACGAGCCACAAGACTGTACAACACTGTATGCCAATACCAAAACTGTGACTCGAGTATATCTGCATAAAGTACCTTGATACCGGCACTGAAACGATACAATGGCAACAACTTAAAACGTCAGTGCACTAATAGCTCACACCTAAGCAACTTCAAATTCTTTTTATTTAAATTAATTCAATCATCTTTTAATGAATTCAGCAAGTTACTTTTTACTTTACTTTGTTTTTAAATGTCTTTAATTCCTTTGTTTGTAAATGCTTTTAAATGTTGTACTTGGGAAGTACATTGACTTACCTTGTGTATGAAATACTCTATAACGCTGCCTTGGCTTGGCTTGCCCTAACCTGACGCGCATCACAGATGGGCGTGGGCCTTCTGTGAGACAGCTGACGAGTTGCGCGCCAGCCTTGTGATACAAGGTTGTAGCGCTTTCGCTGCATTTTTCTTTTCCAAGTACCGGTGTTTTCAAATTATGCTATTGCATTATTTTTGCTCCTAAAATTCACAAACCATTACTGGCACGGGTACTTAGTGCAACACTATATACTTGGTCAGCAAACTAATTACACTCGTAAATTAAGGTTTCAGTTGAAATAAAATCCAACTCAGTCCTGTGGCCTCCTCTCAACCTGAAATTGGATTATTTTAAAAATAAGTATATTTTCTTTTTTTTTTTTTGTACAATGAATAAACAACAAAATAATCAGTCACTTCTTTTAATGTTTGGATTTTTGATTGCAAAGTGAAAATGGAAAGAACGAGGGCTGCAACTACCGATGTTTGCAATAGTCATTTAATCTGTTGATTATTTTGTCAATTAATCGATGAATAGGATTATAAAAACAAGTTTGAACTTCCACTGCATATTCAAAAACAAGCCATTATTTGAAATTGACAGTACAAAAAACATGCGCAAATGTAAATAAATTAAAATTCAGTTTCTGGTTTGGTCGGTAACATGTGTGAAAAAAGGCACAATGATTACTGTTTTCCAAAGTAAAAGCAGGTGTTTGCAAATGTTCTATTTTGAAAAACAAACATAAGAATGATCAGTCTGCTTTGATGGAGCGACTACAGAAATTTTTGACTATTTACGTTTGAGAAGTGGCATTCAAAGGATTTGGATTTTTAAATTGTCTCAAAACAATGAATAGATTCTCAAGAATAATTATCAATTGATTTGATAACCGACTTGTTGCCGATTCATCGCTGCACCTCTCAAAAGAACGATTGAAGCGCGACAGTTTCCTGGAAGCAGCAGATAATGAAAACAATTACCGTAATGAGTCTTATTGAAGCGGAAGGTAGCCGGCAAGCTGTGTGCATCTGCTCGCCGCATCTGGCTGCACGGGGCACGGAATCCAGCTGGGCAGACGGTGAGGCATTCATTTACACCTGCTACCGATGCACAAATGTCGCGTTGGCAAATGCACAATGAACACCGAGCGAGGCCGCAACCGAGTCAGATGAGCGAATCACGTCGATTGGCTGGAATTGCATGTTGCTCTGTGGCATGCTTATCCCTCGCTATTTTCCACCGTTTGTTGTTGTTGTTTTTTTTTTTTTTCATTGAATTCTCTCCCCACCATGACATTTTATTGGCCACAATCCACAGCCTTAGCTCTGTCAATACCTCCACCATGGGGGATTAGGTTGTTTGACTGTTAGTTGGATTACGCAAACTCTACCAAACGGATTATACCAAATATTTAACAAGACAACACAGTAAGCCTAGTTTTTAGCACGTCTGGCTCACAGTCAAGAGATCCTGGGTTTGAATTTCGCTCCGGGTCTTCCTGTGTGGAGTTTGCATTCTTGCTTATGATTTCTACCGCTTCCTCACACATTCCAAGAACATTCATGTTTGGTTCACTGATGACTCTAAATGGTCTGATTTGGACTGGGGTCTGAAGTACCACTCTCCTGGGTCCACCCTAGTCGTCATGGTAACCAAAGGAATACTCTGCATTGGCCCAGCAGTAGCGGGAGATGGGAGAGCAGTGGCGTATTGCACTTCTGGCATGCCATTATAAATATGATTTTGTTGGTTCTTTAGCACACTGTCAACATTTTGACTGGACATGCAGGGGATAACGTCAGAAATTTGGACCCAAATTTCCAGTCAGATAGCGGTGAGATGCTTTAAATGACCAAACAAGTTTGTTGTTGGTCTGTTTTTTTTCTTGTGGTGACAGTTTGTATCACTTTTTTATGTCATCTTGTGGACATAAACTTGTTGACAAAAATGACCATAAAATTGAAAAAAAAAAAAAAAAAAATTAACCTGATCTCCAATGACCAAAGGCATTTTTTACAGCTATATTTCAAATTATACTAAAGTTTCAAGTACTTGCCTAATGCAGAAGTCATCATCTCTCTTTTGTCTTTTCAACTGGACATGTTTTAATTGTTTCGTGCTTTAATGGTGCAACAGATAATAATAATAAAAAAAACCCAATCTGCTTCTGTCTCAACATTGCCAATCTGACGTCATCATCAATCAGGCAAATCATTTCTTGTAATAATCATATGACAGGGGCGGCACTGTCATTTGAATAACTGCTGTATATAGACCTCCATTGTGTTTTGACCATAATGAGTTGCAACAGGTGATGATCGCAACAGCTGTGACATTTCTGACTTATTAATTTGACATCACGCCTATTACCAATTCCCACAGTATTGAGTCATCAAGGCGCCCGGTAGGCCTCTTCATTCAGCAGGTGGGATTAAGCAACGCAACCTCGATAAGATGTACGTACAGTAAGCCGGGCCTCTCCAAGACGGATGGCCCGGGCTGTAGTCTGGATGGAATGCCTCCACTGGGCCATTTGGGCTGGTGGAGCCCATCAATCAGGGTGGCACCAGAGGTCTAGGCCGAGGCTGTGTAATGATGCAAGCAGCATGTGGCCAAGCCATCCCTGGCTACTGAGGTGGAAGGGTGTGCCCTGTCCAGCAGTCCTTTCGGTTCCCCCGTCGCCATCATCCATCATAACGCCGGCTGCATTCACGGCGTACAACACATTTTTTTTTTTTCTTGCACGTTCGCTTTGATGAGATCTGCTCCAAAAGGCCAAATCTGTAAATGGTCTAATAAAAAAAAAAAAGAAAGAAAAAAAAAAAAAAGACACACCTCTTTAATGATCATACATTTAAACGCCTCATTAGGGAAAAATTTGACGGAGCACCAGAAAGGGACTAAATGGTAAATGAACCGCAATAATGTAACACCTTTTCTGCCTTCAAGCAACTAACACACACATTCGCCTCTTACACGGCGATACTGCAACATTTCCAAAGAGCTATCCGGCTTTTGTCTGCCTGCGCCTTCAATACGATACTCAGTAGAGCAGAATATTACAATATATTAGGATTTATACACAACTACGGAGAGTTAGATGACTGTGTTTTCTGGACTACAAGCCACACCTTTATATAAGCCGCACCCACTCTATTAAAAAAAAAAAAAACAAATATGAAGGTGTGGCCTGTATAAGCCGCACCTATCTATGTTGACAAATTAGACATGTACTGCATTTACACAACGAATTTGAACTGTAAATGTACATGTATGTACCTGAACACATCATTTCCTAACAGTGCCTTTTGACACGGCGGCAACTTTGCTGATTAAAATGAAACAGAACCAAGAGAAAATAAACAGTATTTATCATCATTTCACTGCCAGCTGTCAATCCGGTTTGTCAGTTAACGTCCACCTTTTATTGCTGTACTTCCGCATACCACCTAATTCATAACCTAGTGCATAGCGCCCCCGCCTGTTGAACTCCTCCATCTGCAGTCACATCCTGTTAATGGCAATTGCGTTGGATTGTTTTGTGATTCCGGTTAGAGCGCCCCTAGCGTTTGAGGAAAAATCCACAGAACAGCCGCACATTTATATAAGCCGCGTGTTTCAACACCTAGGCAAAAAGTAGCGGCTTACAGTCCGGAAAATACGGTACTTGAATAATCTGTGCCTGTGAATATTCTCACTCATCCAGGTCATTTCGTTCTCAGGGCATTGAATTGATCCTAGCTGGACTCGTCTGGTTCTCTTTGAGGACTTGCCAACAAGCAGCATTTGGAAGCTAGTAAACTTCTTTTAAATACACGGGACCAAGTATTTGGTAATAGTACCTGCCTAATAGCCCCAAGCAACAGCAACTCACTATTGTTCCTTGCCGCGGCCATCGAAGCCTCGCCGCGAAAAATCGACTAAAGACAGACATCAGAGGAAAGACGGATTAAATCGATGGGCTCCCGACTACGTTTAGTCCGTGTATTATAAAATTGTTCCCGTCATTCATCAATCGTCAGCAAAACGGGCGTCTGTCATAGGCGGAGAGACGGACCGGTCCGTCACATAGGCGGAATGCCCAGCTCTGGTATTCGGTTAACATTGACGCAATCTGGTTAATTGTACAAAATGGACGGTACACTTGTAGCCAATAACATCTCTGAAACTTGGTGGTGGAATTCATGTGCATGTTTTCATAACTTGACTCGTATTGTAGCAGATGGAAACAGTCCTGGAAAAGTCCTGGAAAATAATTTCAAGACAAGAGTAACCCTAGTCTCGGTCACTGGTTTTGCGGCGATTCAACATTTGAATCAGCGTTGCGTAAAATTCAATGAAAATTGAATGAGAACGAGTCTCATTGTTGAATATATCTCCATTTTTGTTTTTATTGTAGACCACGACCTCTCTCTTTAGGAACCTGAGTGTTCCTTGACTGAGACCAAGGAACGTGGATATATTGAAAGACGGGGCTCGCTCTCATTCAGCTGAACGGGCCCGGCGTGGACAAATCAACTTAGCTTTTAGTTTGCTAGCTTAATGCTAACACATATTAGGAATCGATGCCAATGCCCAGTGCGCTTGCAGTAGGACGTCTCGACGGGTAGGAAGGAATTTCAGAACACCCGGGCCCATCCCGTGGAGCTCAACAGCTACATTTGGCTGCTGGGATCCCGCGGTGGCTGCAGTCGCCCTTCGCGGGGTCGTGTTCGTGCCCTGCCGGCATCTAAGCCTTAGAACTGGTGTGGCTCTGTCTGGACCCAAAGTCATAATCGGCTAAGTACGTCTAATGCCAACATTGAGCCAAATTTAACTGGAACTAATGAGTGCGTCAACACACAAACGCACATGTCCGGCTAATATTTAGCTTATAGCATACTCAGATGCAGCTTATACATACAGTACATAGGCTCCATACACATACAGCATATAGTTCCATATACCCCATAAATCAGATAGACTTTCCTTGCTTGCCCTTAAAATGCAGCGTTGTGTTTGTTATATATATCAATTGGTGTTCAGTAGAATGCTTTTCATAACAGCTGCATTATTGTATTGTCTTGAGCTTCTCAAAAATTAAACTCTTGTGAAATATAATAAAAATATAAAAAAATAAATATGCTGGTTTAAGTAACTTTGAGTAACTTATAGTAAAGTTCACAAAGAGTAAAGCGTTCATGAAATTAAAGTACAGAGAAGTTCATGCGATTTGCCTAAAAGCAACTCCTCTTTTTTTTTTGTTAAGAATCAGAATAGAGAATCGTTAGGAACCGGAATTGAATCGAAGAAGTGGAATTGGAACCGGAGTCGTCCAAATTCAAACAATGCCATTGCTCTGTCTGTAAACATGGCGGTATTGAAACTGAAAAAAAAAAGCCAGGTTGATTTAGAAAATCGCCAGTTTAATACCGAGTTGACCGACAAATATGCGTTCTTGGTTTCCTTGGGTTTTTGATAATGTGGCCCCCTGAATAATTTAGTTGAATATCCCTCGCATATATAGTGCAACCTCTACAACTCACTGTAATTCACGACATAAATGTTCACACAAAGTGACCCTTTTCAAAAGGAGGCCATTTTTTTCCAGTACGTGACATTATTAAGAGACGTGCGCTACATTGAACTATTGCTAGTTTTCCCATTGATAACTAATGAGAAAATTGATACTAAATCACTGCACTATAAATCTGTTGCTCTTCATTTATAGCCTCTAGGTTTTGCAACATATGTGGAACTTTCTGTTAAGTGCACATGTAAAAGCGTATAAAGCAGATGCGAAGAGGGTGTCATAAAAATACGAGAACATTCATAGAGGCCGGGCTGTAGTAGGTGTGGAAATGACACCCTCCCATGTGTAAGTGGAGTGTAGCTCACTCTGAAACTAGTGAGGCTAAGTACTTTTAGGTGTGTGCGTTAGGGTGTGTGGGCGAACTAATTATCGTTCTGTGAAGTCGCCACTGAAAAGGTCTTTCTGGTATCAATGTGTGCCTCCAGGCTTCCAACATCACTGTGAGAGTTTCTCCATGTTACTACCCAATTCATTTGCAATTCCACGAACTACATAAACGCTGTGAGGAAAAATTATCTTAATTAATGGCAAACAAAATAATAATAGTAATAATACATGTTAGATCAACATCCCATAAAAGAAACTGTTGTGATCACATTTGAAATCCAACAAAATGTGTGGAACTTCGAGCGTAGTGTTTTTATTCTTTTATTATTATTTTTTTTTTTTAGACTCCTGTCTAGATGCCAACCATACTGCAGCCGGACATATCCTGCCAAGAACATTAGTGGGATTCATATTTATGTAGTGACCTGCCTAGAGCTCAAGTGGGATTCATGTAATTGTTCTTCACAGAGGATAAAGAACACAGTATTTGACTGACTAATGTTATAGTGTCTGTCTACATCTTTACCTGCGTCATTTGTGTTCAAATATCTGTTACTTAAAGGATTATAACACAACCACATAGATGCCTTAATTCTCTTTATAAACAATTCTCTTTGTTTTATGTTTAGTCTGACAGTAAATGTCAACTGAGAATGGCAATAGACAGCTTGAAGCTTCTTTTTTTTTTGGAAGAATATTCACTAATTCTGACAAAATTGGACACTGCCACACTAACACGGCACTCGTATCTCAAGGTTGCACTTGCAAGTCAAAGCAAGGAGTCACTGCATAGTGAAGCATAACAGCATACCAGACCATGGCACAAAACAACAAGGGAAAAATAGAAAATAACCATGATCGATCCATTAAGTAGGTTTTTACCACAGGAACATGTCAAATGTTCTATTGAAGTAAATTTCACATACAAGTCAGCTTGCATATCGTTGCCGTCATGTGAAAAACACTTATGTCCAATTTTTCCAATTTTCTTATTTTTACGTGAACAGTGTTTCCACGTTACGGACATTGCATTAATGTGAAAATTAAAAGAAAATTCAAAAATTGGACATAAGTGTTTTTCACAGGACAGCGACGATACACTGTATTACACACATGGCGCCATTCTGCCTCATTTCTCGATAAGACAGAGTAAGGTTCGGTCACGCTGCGCAATCAGGCTCTTGATTCCCGTGATAAAAGAAATGTCCTCCACCTCAAAGACACCTCGCCACTCTAATACGTCTGCTTTGGCAGATCACATGTGCGCCGGGGCCCGGCTTTATTCTGGGTGCTTGTTTTTTTTTTTTTTTAATGGAGCCCCGTCGCCGCGAGACACACGCCGACTTGTCTGAGCGCGGCGATTGTCATGTCAAAAGTGACAAGGTGCTGATTTGCCCGCCTGGCACTGAGCGATTGGACATCCTGTTGACAAATGGGCAGCGGAACAAAACTGGCAGGATGCTAGGGGATACAAAATTCCTTCAAGGCCGGAGTGTTTGCTTCTCTGTTATCGCAGCCGCTTGAAATTCCAGAATTGACTGATAAAAGAATCTTTTCATTCACAGTCATGGAGCTGCAGTATTCATTCCACTGCGTATGCGCCACGTACACCGCAGGGGCTCTGCTTTATTTATTTGCAGCAGTCACAAGATAAAACAAAGACTTAAATGAGACATATTGAGTTTTCTCCATTTAAAACACATTTAAAGTAGCATTGACGGCAAAAACCATTACAGATAGGGACCAAGTCCTGCCATGAATAGCTAAAATCCCTGGGTAATTGACACTCACACAAACATGTTTGTAATTGGCCCATGGACGCCATAAAATAGTAGCAAAAGCACTTCTCTATTTGACAAAGATATGGTCTTGACTAAATGAAGCTCCTCCCCTTAGCTTAAGAGTTCCCCCAAAGAAATCCGCTACTCGTCTTAATTTGCCAATGTCGACCATTGGGTGGTGGTAATGAACAGTTGCAAAAGCTGTAAACACAAAGCAGTAGCGACACAAGCCTCACTGACGCATTCCAACGGGGCTCTTTGATTCTCAATTTTGCTTAGGAACTTTGCTATCTGAATGAGATGACCAGGTGTTCTGACAAAATGTCCTGCTCATGCAAAACGTCCTACTGATTTGGGCTGATTTGACAGCTTGTTCTGCCAAATGATCCTAACCCTAACCCCAACCAAGCGCAAGCGCACTGGGCATTGGAAGGAAGTATCAAGGGTAGGAAGGAATTTTGGAACACTGGTACAAAAAAAAAGAAAAAGTTATTTTTTCCTCCATGGCCCATCCCTGCTCTAGAGGCTTTAAAGATAATCATTAAAAAATAATTACAATTTAAAAAAAACCACATCATAGAATTACAACGCCTGGTAAAATCTGCATTGCGCAAGATTTTATAGGTCACACTTAAAAACAAAATTACCTGAAAAACCTGATGTGCTCGAAAAAAAAAAAAAAAAGTCAAAACATTTTTTGAAGTCAATGTCAAAAATACATTTAGGGTCACATAAAACGTATCTCTGATTCAAAATGTGCTGTTGACCAGTGCAATTATACAAGAATGCGCTCTCCTTTTAAACTGAACAGGTTGAAAGGAATGTCAAGTGTTGCGCACTGGAGGCTATGTAAATGTCAGACCACGGGAGGGAGGGAGAGTGGAACTAAGTGGGTCAGTGCCTGTCATTACAAGGCTACGCATGTAAAGGGATTAGAGGCATAAGATGCAGATTGCGCTTCCTCCGTCCATCGGTGTTGAACTCAACCACCCTACTAGACTCTCAAAATACCAGCACAATATGAAACATTTCAGTGATTGTTTTCCCAACACCAAGTTACTGTCCTCAGTTCATTGGGCCTACATTTTCTGCTTAACAGTTTTTGCTGAAGTATTCCATAGTGTGGTCTGTAGACCTAAGCATCCAGCAGACGGCGAGAAATACATAGGCCAAATGAATCTGATAGGTGGCGCATAAATAAGCCCTGAGAACGTCAATAATAATTGAAGCCACTTTGACGCCATGCAGGCCGGGTGAAAAAGTTTGTTTCATTAGCGTCACTTATCTGTCAAGCATAGCTGCTTGAGTTTGGGGCTCACCTGGGCCAAATCCCTCGTCAAAGGAGGAGCTCTTTAGTTTGCCCAAAATAGCTGTTTTAAACCAACATGGCTGACTTCCTGTTGAATTTCAACCATGGGTCCTTGAAACTATTTTGCGTGTTGTCATTATGATAGACATGTCCGCCCAGTCAGCTGCTGGAACTGTTGTCCAGGGTTCGTTTCTTTTTCCAACTTTCCAGGGGGATCGACTAAGTGAGTTTTGCCGGGGTTGTGTTCAGTATCACAAAAACACATTTATTTTCACCTCGAGCAAAAAAATGAGAGGTTTGAGGGAGTGTTTTCTTTCAGGTGAACCCTCGAATAAAAATAATTACATGCCTTCGTACCTACTCCCAAGTATCTCCTCCATTCCTGGAGCATATCCTCCTCGGCCTAAAAAAACAACAACAGAATTATAAACCGCCACTGGGTCTTTTTTTGGGGGGGGGGGGCGGGTTGTTTTTTTGTGAGAAGGTTCTGATGCATCTCCCCTGTGTCATGGCCTGTCTTTGTGTTCTCAAAAGCCTTTAAAAATAAGTATAAAAGTTTTATATGGAGGCTTCAATTGCCTCCGAGTCAAAATCAATGGCAGCTATTGGCGAAAGATCCTCACAGGTGAATTAAGGGGGAAGCTGCAGTTTGAGAACATACAAACAGCTGCAAGGTGCAAGAGAAATAACACGCATTTCAAAATGTAAATAGTCCACTAACATGTCCTTGTACTGAAAATGATGCTAATAATTAAAATGAAGTACTAAACTAACCAAAAATATTCCCCCCACCCACTTCCCACTGACACCAAAATTCAGTTCCAAAAGCAGAAGAGCTCCCATCTCCAGCTGCTCTCGAGGTGAAGAACCAATTACCTGAAGGTATGTCTCAGGTCCCGAAATATCATCGTCTGCTTGTCAAAACCTGAGAAATGGCGGGGATAGGCGGGGCAGGGGGGAGCTTTTGGTGGGGTTGAAGGACCGAATAGTGACAGGGGAACGTGATAAATTATGTTGTATTTCAGTCTCTCTCACCCTAATTCCCCACCAGTCAGTCACTTTCATGATTGTGTCATGTACATGCGCGCTTATATGCTGGAGCCGGACTTTTCAAACATTTTGGGGAGAGGTTTTTCCAAGGAGCCCCTCGTAATCACAACGCTGATTACTCATCACAACCACAAATTTTCCTGAATGCCATGGGAATTAAAAAGTTGCCTACTTTTAAGGAAAATATTGTATTGCGTTGAAAAACATGCATTTTGTCATCACAAATTCACCTATTTGTATTTTTTTCTGTGGATTTGTATTTTTGTCGTCTTTCTGTAACATCCTAATGTGTCACAAAGCCGTAGCTAGTGGGACAAGTAATCGGTGTCAAGGAATGATGTTGAAGTGATGCAGCTCACCTGTATGTTGGGGATGGGAAAATTTTAGCCCGGGTTGTTAGTGGAAGTTGCAGGGAGTCCTGACATCATGTGTGTCAGCGTTTCGGCATCTGCTGAAATCATTTCTAAGGAAGTTATTTTAAAAGCTCATGTAAGTTGACTTTTGAAATGTGTTTAGAGTATTTTGTACTAGCACTATTTGTGACTGCAGATTTGAACAATTTTCAGCACAGCTGCAAAATCTTAATCAGGATGTTGTTGTTACTCATTAGCATATTAGCATGAGACAAACACAAGACAACATGACTGCACCATTTTTTTTTTTCTGTGATAAGGGCGGGTGGTCCAAGCGTGAGTCAAACACACCAAATAATATGAAATATGTTACTTCGTCCCGTCTGGAATTGAGTAAATAAATGTCCCTTGCTACTCTAGTGGGAAAAGGGAAAAGTTTTTCTGGCATTTTAATGTGACATGCAAAAATATTGCACTCCACTTATACTAACAAGTCCAGTATGTCAGTGAGTCCCTCGCTTTTGGCGTTTACGGTCAGGCTGGCTGCCGCGACGGCCGAACAGCCGAAGATTCCGACGTTCCCCCGCTGACGATGTCAATCGGCTTTTGAGACCGACACCAGACGCCACGCAGCTGGACTGCGCCGTATGAAATATCTCCTACTACACAGGAGGAATTTGATCTCCAACTCTTTGGTATTAGCGCGGCTGTTGTCCCGCCGCTGTCACTCAAACGCGGGAGGTAGTCATGTGAAATATTCCTCAAGTGAAGTGGAGGAAAAGTGATGTTAGCAGGACCGGGGAAACAACAGTAGAACCCTTTCTCTCGGCAATTCCAAATCTGCGAATAATTAATGCCCACATAAAAAGGGGGTTTGTAATTGTGTTTAGTTTAGTTACCCAAAGATGGTGGCAAAGCACAGAAAACTGTACGCGGATCTCTAGTAAGGTTTATCTTGGAATCTGTTCATCTGGAATCCAGGCTAATTCCTGGTTCAAGGAGGAAGATATTATTATGATTGGAAGGGTGAGGCCATTTTTCAATGTAGACGGATGGTTCCATTGACAGTCAAATTATATTTCTGTGTCCGGATCCTGACCAAGATGTAGTGGCTTGTGGGTACACATACTTACTTGGTGGTGACAAAATGACAGACGGGACTCAAGGCGTGGACGAACTCCCACCGGGACTCAAAATGAAAAAAAAAAAAAAAAAAAAGAAGAAAATGTGATACAGTATCTACACCATTATTCAGATTCCTTCCAAGGTTTAACGGATTGTGAGTCAGCAAATTTATTTATTTTATTTCTTCAATATTTTTTTTTCAAGAAATATTTATTAAACAGTTACATTTTGTTCAATTTTGTTTTTACACAGAAAATGTTGATTTTTTTAAAAACTGTTTTTATTTTTTTAAATAAATTAAATTTTCCAACAAAGACATTCCAATTAAAATGTTTCTCAAAGTTTTATTTTTATAGAGAAAATATTTTTTAAGTTTTGATTAAAGTAAGTTTTGTTTTTAAACTAATAGAAAAAATATTTCTTCATTGACTATATTCCATCAAAAAATGTAATTGTTTTGTAGGCTTTTATTTTTAACAAGTTTATTTCCCATCTTATTTTTTTCAAAATATTTTGAAAAGAAATCAATTAGTGTAAAATGTTACTTTTTACTATTTAACTATTAACTATTTTTCAACCATTTTTTTTCCAACAACAAAAAAAGTTGGTGCCATTTACACCACTTTATTGCCTTTTTTCCCGCTCTTTTTGAAAAGCATTTATTGATGAGTGTAGATATTCAACCTTAGCTGGCTTGTGTAAAAGACAGACACATTTTGCAGTGTGACTGTGTGAAAAAAAAAATCATTGTGTAGATAGAGTATCTGTACCATCTGTCACTCAAAGGCCACAACATATGCTTTTAATCACAATCAAAGTGTCCAAAAATCTGGTTTTCATTGTAAAAGGCGCTCGCAAGAAAAATGACCTTGTGGCCGCAGCGTCAACTTAACAGGTAATCGTTTCATTTTCCCGCAATGCAAAAGCGACAGCGGCAGCTGACATTGACAGCAGGATTTATACCCCGACACTGATATGTACATCACCCTGCATCAGATCGCGTTCGACAGACTGATACTCCAGCCGACGATCTGACAGAAGTGCGGCGCTTTTTATTCTTTGAGACGGGATATCTCTTGCGTCTTTCCTGATGCTCTCATTGAAGGATGACACTCCTCTAAAATTCAGCAAGACCAAGCAGTTGGCTATCAGCGTCAAACAAGTGAAGCTCATGGCGACTTTGAGTGGTCCTAAATAAAACACACAAGGCTCATCGAAATAAGCCGCTAAACTCAAATCGAACTAAGAATATCAAATCAATGTTAAGTATTGAAAATAATTGAGATGCCATTAATCTGTTCCCGCCCACCAAAAAACACCTCAATGTCTTTGTTTTTATTTTTGTTACATGATATGTGATACATGACCAATGTATCGGACCGACCGCTATATAATGTGTGTATTTATGTACATGTATATGTGTGTATATGTATATATATATATATATATATATATATATATATATATATATATATATATATATATATATATATATATATATATATATGTATATATATATATATGTATATATATATATATATGTATATACATATGTATATACATATGTATATATATGTATATACAGTGTATATATATACATATATATGTATATAATATATGTGTGTATATGTATATCAATATATATACTGTATATATGTATATAATATATTCAAATATTTCCCCCATTAAAAAAAAAAAAAAAAATCAGCCGATTTTAGCCGATTTTTCTCTCTGGTGTAAAGTTCAAAAAATACTATTGGACAAATCTTTACAGAACAGCCAGTCTCAACTGACAATGGGCAAAAGGCGGACTAAACCCTGAACTGGTCGCCAGCCAGTTGCAGGGGCACACACTGAAACCGTCACTGAGCGGAAACCGATCCCACGTTGCCCGCACACAACTCAGGCGAGTGTACTACTACACCATCAGTGACTTTTATTCATTATGTTTTCTAAATTAATCAGCCTATTAATCAGTTATCGGAATTGTATTCTGCCAAACATCAGAATAAATGTATGCAGGAAAAACTCTGATTATTATTATTATTACTATTAATAACATTTCATTGAAGGTAATTTGGTTTGTTTTTTGTGTGTCGGACTGGAAGCTCTTTGCATTAATCAGGACCCAAGAAGTAGCTGAGTTTCACTTTGAGTTGCAGCGTGGTGTGCTTTGAAAAGTGTTTTGGGTCAGCCAATCAAAATGAAGCGACGGTCCAGACGAATGCAGCTCTCACTGGGCTGAGCCTCGTAACCTCCCACAATAAAGTGAGGCATCACAACTCAAAGTTCTGCTGTCCGTACACACTAATCTGTCCACTCATGTGTCACTGTCACCAGCATTCTGTCCGTCACATTTCTGTCTTGTCGTAAATACTTCAATCATGCCCCGTTTCGCCCGGGAGAAAATTGCACTTTCTTGAACCCTCAACGAAGAAGAGGAGGAGGAAAGGAGCAGGCCGGTCACTTTCATATCACAGCTCATCCATCAGCTTGAGGAGCAATGGCACCTTCCGTGTCCTTATTAAGACCACTTTTCATCAAACACGCTTTGTGCCTAAAGTAAGGCATTCGACATCTTAGCATGCAAATTGCATGGCAGAACCTTTAATTTCACACATCTCCCGAGCACAAATTTGCGGCTAAATCCCTGCCTCAGAAGTCACAACTTGGTAAACTCACCTTCAATCTATCGAGGAATAAAAACACGCACAAAAGTACGTTTTTCCGACTTCACGGGAGATGGCGGCAAATCTCACGAGATGTCGCTTTACTGGGCACAAAAGGATGACCTCGCCTCAAAACCCACACATCCAACAACAATTGTTTCCGACCTCTGAGTTAAATTGGAAACCTGACTTACTTTTATGTTTTACGCCACTACGGATAGTTTGGAATTTGACTACAACATTTGGGCCAACTCCAGTATGTAGACGCATAAAACCTGATTATGAGTCTTCAGTGACGGAATGAGGTTACATTCCGAGCACCAAAAAATTTGTGTTTTGATTTTTCTTCAGCGTTTTGGCACTCAGAAATGCAGCACAAAAGATGCAGTGAGGATTAAATGTGCATGTTTTTTTTTGGTGTGTTTAACATTGTGGCACTTCAGACCTCTTGGTGGAGCCTTTACTCCTTATTACTGATTAAAATTAAAAACATGAATGATGCAAAAAGTTCAACACACAATTTGGAATTTTGGGGAAAATATGCCTTGAAAGTCGCACATTGTATTCCAAGAAAATCGCATAAATTATTGGGCTGCACGACTTCGTTGATGTGCGAGACCTCCACAAACTTGGCAATTGATGAACTCATCTTCAGTGCTTGTCTTATTGGTGGCCGTTAGCGTGGAAGCTAAACCAGTAATCATTGAGTGCGGCTGGGTTTTTCTAAAAAAAAAAAAAAAAAAGTTTCTGCCTGAAAATGTTCTTGCATTATTATTCTGCTCTCATACTCTTTTGTGCCAATGATGGTTGACTTTATGTACTGTACACCGAAAAGTCAAGTTGTTTGCGAGAGGAAAGGGCAGTCAGTCCAAAAAGGCAATGGCAGAGAATGTCAAATATATACTGTACAAACATGCATAGAATGTGAGGATAAGCGGTTCAGATAAAGGAAGGATGGATGTTATGGCTTTCTAAAAAATAGCTATTTTACTATAAGCTCTCTTGCTTTGAATACGTTTGTATATTAAACATGTTTAAACAGAAAACATGCAATCATAAAACGCAACGTTAACGTTATATGTATGTATCACGTTATCTAATTGTTTCAGCTTTAAAATACCCCTCCCGCATAGGATGGCCAACTTTCTCACTCCTAAATAAGGGTCAGGTGCACGGTGCTACGCTGGTGTGAGCATGATGTATGAATTTGGGATTTTTTTTTCAAATTTTCACGTTAATGCTGAAACCACATTCACGTAAAAATAAGGAAAAAAAATCGACAGTGTTTTTCACAGGACAGCGACGACATGTCACCTCATATGAAACCACAATTTGGCTCTTTTCATCAAAAAACAAAATCTGAAATGTAAAAGAGAAGCGTGACTCATCAAATTGATTTTTCCTATGGATATTTCTGGCTCCTTTTGACTGACTCAAGCAGTCTTCTGTCATTTTGCGCAGCCAGAGAGAAGTCCTTACATGACAGGTGGAGTGATTGCCGCTTGTTCTGCGGTTGACGCTTTATCTGATCTAGGATCTGTCATGTGTAGTACCGAGAGTCTCCATTAGGAGCGCTGTAATGTGCTATCACTGTTTAAGAACCAGCAATGTATGTTCGAGCAAGTATACAAGTAAAAGACATTGAGCTGCCAACCCGTCTGTGTCCGTCGTTATTGATAATCGATCGCCATCCAAAGCTTTACTAAAAGCATCTTATATTAAAGGATCGGTAGATTGCAGTTTTCTGTATTTGCAAGCGTTGATAGTCAATATACGGGACATTTAAGGTCCCGTATGGGACAAACCAAATTAGCCCAAAATACGGGACGTCCCGGCTAATACGGGACAGTTGGCCACCCTACTCCCGCATGCTATAATCACATTGGAACTTATTTCAACACACTTTGTAAAATGCATTGTAAATGTATTTCATTGCAAAAAACAAAACGACATGTTTAAAGAAAAATCTACAATATAGAATGACTGCGTCAGGTCAACTCAATATGAACCCACGCACACCGCTTGAGCGGCGTGGGCAAATGGCCAAGGCAACTTGCTGTTAGCCACTATCCGCTAACCACGCCGACTGATGAGAACAATCATTATGAGTCGGCGCCATTACGTAGCTAAATAAGTGGATATGAATATTTACCAACCCTGTCTGGTTTTGTCAGTAAATAAAGCAGGCAGGAAGAGCTGATTTACGTCACATTCGTCCTTCTTTGCACATTTAATGACATAAATATGTTGACCCACCCACCCCCATAGGCGAGTAGATGCGGTGATTTAAAAATATTCTAGAATAAACACTTTGTTAGGACATCCTGTTTTCTTATCTACACTCACACACAGTTTGGTCATGATTCACTTTCTGCTTTAATGATGAGAGCACCAGTTTAATATAACATTATACAAGAAAGAGGAGGCAGCACAGCATACCTGTCAACCCCGGGCTGTGCTGAATCTTACAAAAGTTGTAATTTGCCCGTACATTTCTGTATAAAATCTTACACAGTATCTGTTTTTAATCTTACACAGTATTTATCGCTCAGCGCGAGAGGTGGGGTAAACGGAACGGATATTTCTATATAGAATCTTACACAGTGTTTATCGCTCAATGGGGGGGGGCAGGCAGGTTGGGTCGTTACTTTGCTCGTGAAAGTCGGCAGAAGTTTGCGGTCGGAATCTCTTACGGACGCTCCGGGTTAGAACCGAAATGGGCAAGACGAGATCGGTCTAACAAAAAACGATTTTTTTCTTTTTTTTTTTTTTTTCCCCGTACAAAAATTATTATACGGCGTACAGAATTAGAAATGATCAAAAAACGGGGAAAACATACATGTTGACAGGTATGAGCACAGTGGTCGACTGGTTAGCAGGTCTGCCTCACAGCTAGTGCAGAGGTCGTGGGTTCGAATCTGGCCTCGGGCTTCTTGTGTGGAGTTTGTCAGTTGTATGTTCTCCGCGTGCCTGCGAGAGTTTTCTCCTGGTTTCCTCCCACATTCCAAAAACATGCAGGGTAGGTTGATTGAACACTCTAGATTGTCCCTAGATGTGATTGTGAGTGTTGATGGTTGATGTTCATCTCTGTGTTCCCCCGAGAATGGCCGGCAACCAATTCAGGGTCGACCCTGCCTACTGCCCGAGGACACCTGGGATAGGCTCCAGCGCTCCCGTGGCCCTCGTGAGGATAAGCGGTTTGGATAATGGATGGATGGATGGATAAGGAAGACGAAGACACTAGGCTGCACTGGCATTGCAACTGCTTGTATGTACTCCTGTTTGTATTCAATTGTAAACTGTCCTTGAGGCTCTGAGACTCATTGCACAGCTGTTCGAATAAAACATTTTTTGCCATGTAAAAGGGCCAGTTCATACAATTGGTCCGATGACCCGGATGGTAGATTTAAGTGGACAGCATCAAATTAAGAAGATACGCACATTTAAAACCTATCAAGACGTTTTAACATCATGGGTCGGGTCTTGAAAAACGTGCAAGATACTTTTCAAGAGAGAAAACCTACTAGAGCAAATCAACTAAATGGTTTGCGCCCTGCTAGCTAGTTTTCCCTCCATATTGACGCTCTGTGATGTCCTTGCATAGCATCAAGAAGCGTCCCGTTCTTTCATATATTCCGTCGTTGTTCTCGCTTGATAATCAAGCACAGTCACAACTGGAGCGCCGCTGTCTCCCGATTGCCCACAGCAGCTTAGTCACGTTTCATCTTCCTGCGGGATTAAGTGTTTGGCAGATTTATTTACATTAAATATTCTCCTGCGTCGTAGCTACGTCTTGCTTTTGCTGTTTAAACAAGAAAGACTTTGACTCTCCTTGTGGCCTTCATGAGCAGATGGGGGTGGGGTGAAAGCAAGTTAATTAAAAGTACTTTCTACTGGGAAATGTGGTTTACTGTATGCTGTTTACATGCTTGAGGGAGTCCTTTCTGCACAAGTTCCTTATCGGCGCACACATCCGAGCCGCAATAAAAGGATGAGGCGGGTGTTTGTTTTCTTAGCCTCCCTGCCCACCCCCCTAACTAATTACAACCATTAAATCTCAGTATTAAATCACCTTTCATCGTATCCTCCCTTCATGTCGCCACTTTGTGTTTATAATTATTTCACAGGCACCAAAATACATCCTCACCCTCATATGGCAAGAACAATCCTTTAATTCTTTAATCTCACTCTCACATGCAGACAATTGCTTGGATGGTATTTACATTTTTATTTTTAAAAAAACGAGATATGGCGGCGAGTGTCGCGGCTGTTAAGCCATGTGGCGTGCGTGACAGGCGGGGAATAGCCCATCGCCGCCGACGACCCGCGCTAACAAACACGGACGCTTGCGTCAATCACATCGTGTTTGACCAGCAGAGCAGAATCCTATCCAAAAATATCAGAAGGAGCTTTTTTTTTTTGTTTGGATGTACATATTTGCTCACAGTGTAAATACAGATTGGTTAAATAGAAACATCAGTTTTGCAGTGAGCATTTTGTTAAGATACATCACTTTCTTGTAGTGGGAAATAGTTAGCAGGGGAATTAAGATGATTTTTAATTTAATTGTATTTTATTACTATGTGCTGTTTTTTTTGTTTGAATGTATTTTAAACATTTGTATTGTTCTCATTTTGTTACTTTCATTTATTTATATGATCTAATTTATTATTTATTTTTATCTTGTGATTTTAACCTATAATGTATTTTATTTTTATCATTTTTTTGACATTGATTGTACATATTTATTGTTAATTGTATATTTACATATTTTTTATTTCTTATTTTAACATATATTATAAATATATTTTAGTGACTGTGACTATTTTGGTCTTTATTCATTTTATTTTATGTTGTTTGATTTGTATTTAATATAAATAAATATTAGTTTTACTTTAATTTCATATTTGTTCATTTTTATTTGACTTAAGCTGTATATCTGTTTATTTATTTTTAAATGCATTTTATGTAGTTCAACATTTTATTTTTAAAGTGGTTCATTTCCATTTTATTTTTTATTTGACTAATACCGTATATTTTTATTTTTACTCATTTTTGAATATATTACTTTTTTCACGTGTTTTTTTATGTTATTGTTTGAATGTTATTTTACACTAAAATTGGCATTTAATCTAGTTGTTTTCATGTTAATGTGCATGTGTATTTATACATTCATTCATATTTACTATTTTCTATTGAACTATTTTAATGAGAACTTTTTCTTAAATTCATTATTTTATGTACTGTGTCCATCTTAAATCCTTTTATTAACTGCATGGGCAACGCTTAAAGTCACATTTTTGCATTGCATTTGTCATCAGAGCTGGGCATCGCGTAACCGCCACCGCGTTCCGCCCTGCATATTTAATCGACGGTCCCGGTCCATCCCGCGTCGGCGACAGCCAATCGGCGTCGAGAACGTAATCCCGTGTCACGCGCAGAGACGCCGCCGAACAATGACAAAATATCAAAAAACAACACACACGCACACATACGCACAACGTGGTGATTGGTGAAATAAAAACAAAATGGGGCACATGTCATTGCGTCTGTGGGACCGCAAGGTTCACAAGACTGTTTTATTTTGTATTTTTCCTTAATTTGCCGTGTGTCAGGAGTGCGGCACCTGCGTGCGACGTGGTACAGGTTAAGTCCGTTTGCCATTTGGCTGACTCGGACCGACTGGCACCACGTGGCTCGATTAAATAACTCGGTGGCGGTTAGGCATGCCCAGATGTGTTTGTCATAAAATGGTTTATTGTGGTCAGAGGAAGAACCTCTTTTGACAGTTAAACGAGTCTGCAGTGTTGTCTGCACACACGATTGTCAAGAAAGTCTGTAGAAGGCCTCGTACGAATAAAAAAAACAAGTTCAACACTGCCAATTAACAAAATAACACATCTTGCTGACTGGGCATTGATCAGGCAAATGGTTTGTCACGCCGAAAAAAACCTCAGGAGTGAAGAGACGAGCCGGTGTCACCAAAGTGTCAGCCGGTTTGAATAAGCGCATGTAGTGACTGACAGGCCTTAATCCGAGCGTGTGCTTAACCTTCCCTGCGCAGCCCCTCGTCTACTGGCGCGGGCTTCAGAACAAAGACCCCCCACGCCCCCCAACCAACGCTCTTCCCGCCGCCCCTCAGAGCATGCGAGCAAATTGAAAAAGGCATACGTAATGAGATTTGTGCTGGAATTCTCAAAGAGCGCCTTTTGTGTCTTTTCATTAGCGCGACAATTGGCTCCCCGAGTCAACAATGTAATTAATAATGTAGTCGGGTTTGCGTGTAGTGAGAGAACCACGACAGGAGAGGATTGCCACGGCTGGAGGGTTGATGCTATTTCACGCTGTCTTTCCTCATGATTTCGATTATGATAGAATATATTGTTTTTGAAATTGAGTTACGAGGTAGTAGGGGTGGGCGATATGGGCAAAAAAAAAAAAAAAACATCGATATTTTTTCCAAAAACTTGCTAACGATAATTTGACGATATTCTACAAAAAATATTTTAAAACTGCACTTGCTTCACAGACCAAATGTGGATAGATAGCGTTTGTGAACAACATCTCTTTTAAATTGCTAAATACAGCTTCTGCAAAACATAATGACATTCTACGACAGTATTTAACAATGAAGAACAAATTATGTATAGACTTACATTGATTTTTGGGAATATTTGTCATTTAAATGTCTCTGCTGTTATTCCATAATAATGTGACATTTTCAGCTGCAGTAAGTACTGGTGTTCCACTGCCAACTATTAGAGCAATAAGAATGAGAAAAGGGTGTTAACTACAGCTATCAGAATGAGAAAAATGTATTTGATGTGTGACGAAGCGTCACCCAGCGAGAGAAAAAAAAAGACGTCGTCATGACAACACCCATTCTCATACATTGACCAACGTATTCAGAATAAAGTTTAAAAACTGCAATTTACCGAAAAGTGCATTTTCCCACTCATTCATCGCTGTGATATGTCGACTTGTGACTTTATTCATGATTGGGTGTATCCTGGCGTAACACTAATAAGCCGTCGTAGTTTGTGCGACATGCCTTGGGAATACAGGCTAATTACGAAATGATGCAGACTAAAAGCGTGTAAACTGATTGTTAACCGATCATCCAGGATGTCACGTTTGACTTGCTCGCTAAAGTACTGGGCGTATGTGTGCGTGCGTGCGTTTATATTTGTTGGTTCAACTCAGCGACTGTTTTCTGAGTGTGTGTGTGTGTGTGTTTAAGCTTTTGTTTAGCGTGCTTGCACGGTCGCCACGTTTTCCTCGTAATCCATATGGCTCGTGGTGCAACAGAATTGCTCTTCACGATGACAGTTTTGGCAAACCTAAGAATGTTATTCCCACCGACGTCAATCTTGTCAACTACAAACCATTTACAGACTACGGACAACGTGGACTCGCGCCACTCAACACTCCTCCACGAAATGAGGAGGAAACAGCTCGGCTGCAGTGCGGACAGTGTCACATGACCGGGTTCTGCCCGCTGATTCGGCGAATGATTCTCATTTCCTCCTCCTCTGCCATCAATGCACACTGATTTTTCAGCGTTTCCTCATAATTTGCGGCCGTCGACTGACTCGCTTTGAGGCAGTATTAAAACTCGCTAATGTCAAATTACACATCGTGCGCGCAAGATTTACGATTGACTTGACTTTTAAAGTGTTTTAAATCTCTTTAAAGTAGTATGTTGATAATTTTAAATGTTGTCATCTTGCAACCGTCACATGACCAAACACAGAAAAAAGGTGAGCCATGATTGGTCATTATCTTAGCCCTGTGCAAATGTGATGTCATTTTCAGTCGAAAGCAAGTGGCAAAATGGTTGCCCTGAGATGGATACAAACGAGCGGATTTGCTGCTTCACTCAAATTGCACAAACACAAAATAAATCAGAATGTCGTGTTTAGACTAGTGGGGGTGCATATTATTGTCAACATATTGTTTTAAAGAAAAATTTGGAGTCGATTTCCGCTTTAATTACCAACATGGATTTTTCCCGATATTTGGCAGAATAAAATTCCGATAACCTTATAAAAAACAATAAAATTTGTTTTTGTTTCCTTTGTTGGAATGTTTCCATAAGCCCAATTAGCAATTTAAAAAACAACTACTGACTCAATGTGTCATGTCATGTCATCTTCCAAACCGCTTATCCTATATAGGGTCGCGGGGAGTTGCTGGAGCCTATCCCAGCCGTCAATGGGCGAAGGCAGACTACACCCCGAACTGGTCGCCAGCCAGACTCAATGTGTGTCCGTCTTATCTTTCAAGAAGGTATCCAATGTAATTAATGGTTCACACCGGTCGATTTAATTTTCCTCGTCAGTTTTCTTTACCATCTCTGAAGTTCAGGAATCATACAATAATCAGATCTGGGCAGCTTTTCTATCCTCGCGAATGCTCTCACCCGAGACGGGCGAGGGCAGAAGAGGGGCGCGGTCTAACATGCAGCCCTCACATTTAGACTGTCTTCAAAATCTAAACATAATGTGGGTTGCTTCACAAGCTGGTCCCGTGCTCGGATCAGGGCACGCTGACTCTGAGACTTTGAACTGATTATGCGATGTGTAATTCCCAATTTGATTTTTGGTTAACCGGTTGGCTTATATAAAGCCATTCATATAGATTCAGATCCTTCACCTTCTCCCTCCACCAACAACAGAAGTCTAGTGCTACTGGCTCAGAGAGGGTGACACCACCCACTCAGAAGCAACTTACTCTCCAAGATGTCTTTCAATAGCATATCGTCCGCTGTCCTGGGAAAAACACTTATGTCCAATTTTGGAATCATGTTTCATTTTCACGTTAATGCGATGTGTGTAACGCGGACACACCATTCACATAAAAATAAGAAAATTATAAAAAATGGACACAAGTGCTTTTCACATGGCAGCGATGATATGAAGTACCCAAAGGACAGCAAAGATGCTGAAGTACAGGCATAACATCTGACTTTTTTACAATACTCTCTTCTTGCTGAGCTTTACATCCAAGGGAAAAAACAGGTTTTGTTGTTGTTGTTTGTTTGTGCATTTATTTTTTGTTGGGGCGAATGTTTGTTTGTCAATCTTCATCTATGTTTTAACGCAAAATCAAAAAATTCCCCTTCATGCGATATCTGTAATGTGTAAACCCCATTCACGTAAAAAGAAGTAAAATGAAAAAAAAGTGTTTTTCACAGGACAGCAACAATATACTGTATGTACAGAGTGTAATATGTCATTACTGCATACTTATACATCATATACATTGTACAATTTATATTTCCTAATTATAACTAAGAAGACAATATCATTTATAATAACAGACAATGTTGAGGTTAGCATTTTGGCTCTGCCCTCGGCAAGCGTTCCAGTTTCTCATGTGGCCCCTTTGCAAAATTAATTGCCCGAATAGGCCGATTTTTGCCTGTTTTAAAGAGCTAATATCAGCTGATTAATCATTGCGCCATAAATACCAATTGACCTTTTATGTGAAATTGGACAATTTCCCATGACACACAACACTGATTTGGAATCACTGTCGTAGTGATGATAAATTTCATTACTGTTGGCAATGCTAAAAAAAAAAAAAAAGCACATTAGTGACTTCCTCTTTGTCCCGTCAGGCACAGATCATAGCCGCATTGTCACTTTGTCATCACCAGCGAGGCATTTTCGCTCTTTGAACATTCGCTCGCATTCCACAGATGATTGTGCGTACGCGACGTGATGCATTACGCCCTCATCTCATCTTCTTCAAGGTCATTGTCGACAGCGCTCGGCTTTCACGTTGCGATATGCTCCTGCATGGCCCTGTAATGGATGCCGTTGCGCATACATCTTGCACGCATCCTTTGAAGCCAAAGCTGCTGTGTGGGAGGATGTCGTCGGCGCTTGAGCAGTAACGGGGAGATTATGTACTTGGTGAAGCCCAAACAAAATAATTAAATTAAAAATCAACATTTTTAGATTTTTGATGTTCACTACATTGAGATTCATCCCCAATGAAGCAAAGCTATTCATGGGCCCAGAGATGGCCATTCCACAAATGTGACCGACCGGTCTGCCCTATTCGCCTATGACGGACGCCCATTTTGTAGGCGATAAATGATTGACGGGAAACTTAAAAAAATAGTCGGACAAAGCATAGTCGGAAGCCCATTTTTTCCCGTCCATGTAATCGTCTATTTTCGCCCCCCCGATGTGGTATCGATGCAAAGCTCCGCTACTCTGCTTTCAGAATCCATTGGAATTACGTTGTTATGCAGTGATGCCAGCCCGTGCGTAAGAGCGCATGTCATATAGCGTCACCTTCTTTGATTTTTGTGTTTTTTTTTTTTTTTTTAAATCTGGATACAGGATAAGATAGCCCCAAGTTTTACTTTTCATTAGAATGCAATGTGAACTCAGGCTCTGTGTATTTGATGGATTTTCATTAAAATCCACTTGGCCGCATTGGACATTGGCTGAAGTGCGGAGTGCCAACCGCATCTGGCAGGAAACACGCTTTGCACCACAAGTTGTAGCCGATGATGCCAAAGTGAAGGAAGAGATCAATTATCCACAAAGTGTTTATGCCAGAGTGCGCCATATTCAACGTTTATTATTTGGCACTCTTTATTTGGTTGCGTCACCGCGAGCATTCTGGCAGGTGGCAGAACTGAACTCGTTTTGTCATAATTCATTTGATCATCATATATCTTGCTAGCTGTGATTAATTTGTGTTTGTGAGTGAAAATGATTAGTTCCACAATTATGTGGCTTGGGGCTAATCAAGGAATAGTTCGGTGCAGCAAAATCATGCAGTTACCTTGTGTTCCATTTTGCTTAATTTCTCAATGAATAATGATAAATGTTCCCTTGCTTTATGTGGATTTCTTATTTTATTTACTTACTTATTTTTACAGTGTCCCAACTTCGAGTTGGAGTACCAAGATACAGATGTGTACCTTCATTTTAGTACTACTTTATGCCACAACATGGCGGGTGGGCAGCACTGAGCTCAACTGGAAGAAATGCGACATAATTAAGACCAAGAAGAGGCGGAGAAGGTCCCCAATTAAACTCCTGGAATTGTCATTGTACCCACAGAGCAGAGAGAATATATGCCTGTAAGTATTGTTGCTCTATTTTTGTGTGTTGCGGCTCCATCTGTGTTGAAGTAGGCGTTGTTTGAAGGGTTTTAATTACATGCATAAATGATTACATGGAATTTGTAGGCATAATTAGTCTTTTGATGGTATGTCCAATATGACACAGTAGGTCTGACATTTTGGTTCATTTGGCCATTTTAGGGTAGTTTTAGCCTTTCCATGGGCTCCTTCAAAGAAAACATGCCTTTTTTTTGTCAATTTTGAGGCATCCAAAGACTAACTCCTGCCAGAGATTTGGTCCCTTTGCTACAAATTTGTATGGCAAAAACATTTGAGTCTTCGTCATTGCATGTGACTGGATCGTGACGAAGGAATGCGTTGCAAAATTCCGTGAATTTTCAAGATTGGAAACTTTCGATGGGAATTGACGGGAATTTATTGGAAGTGATGGGAATAAAGTAGGAATTTCATACTCTGAATGTTGGCTTTTAATAGGTAACTTCAATATAATCCTGACTAACACAACCCAATTTCATTTCAGTACAGATGAATCTACTTTAAGTTTTAACTAACGCAACATTCATGTTTTTGCTTTTCAATGAAAGAATTGATGTCTGTTTATTACAAAACAAAATGCTTTGTGCTTTAAATGTATGCTTGAATATAATACCTTTATATCAAATTAGTCTCAATCTCCAAATTTCTCGATCTGAATTTTTATTGGAAAAATGTATGCAAATTTACCGCTAATTTTCCATCCCGAGCGCCCCTAAAATATTGCATTTCTGATCCCGATCCTGTGATTTCCTTCAAACTCTGCCCACTCACATCAAGTCCAAAGGCAGAAAATATTGATGAATATTTGATGAAACCGTGAACAATCGCATCCAACAAACTGGTTAACAGCTTGATGGAAAGGGGGAAGACGGAACAATACTTAATGATTAAATATTAATAGAAAACACATCTCACTAAACATTCAAGCTTTGATTTAACCAATTTTACATGACATTAATGGCCGCTTAAATGATTTCACTGACAAACACCCGATTTAATATAACAACCGAGCTGTTTGGCTCGCTCTTTGTACATTATTGCATATTACCGTTAATTATATCAATAAATCAAGTGTGTGCTTAATTTCCTTTTTCAGTAACAGTGAACGGGATCTAAATGAGCCTCCATCAATCATCTGGGACACTATTCTGACAAGCAAAAGCACGATGTCATGTCTACAATCTGCAAATCAAAGACCCACCACCCCCCTACCCCCCACCATCATTTCCAACATCTCAAAGTGTTAGAACAGAAGAATTAATATATGCGTCAATTCAGCTGAATATTGTAGTTCCTGTTGTTTTTGGCTTCGGTACAACTAAAAAAAAAAAATAAAAAAAAAAGGCAAAACAACACGTCAAGATAAGTCACCTGCCGCCTACGCACATTGAGTAATTGCAAATGACAAGTTAGGGGGAAGTTTGTTGGTGGGCCGCTGCGCTCCGGTAGACACTTACTGAATCAGCTGGGGTCCTTTTGCTTTTTTACATAAACATCTGTTTGGACGACCCTAAGTGAACCGCGGCGGCAAAATCAAGCGGAGGATCCTCAGAGGAAGTGGGCTGGGACGGACCAGCCTTCACTATATCATCGCCTTCCCATGAAAATCCTCGTTAAGTCCACTCAACGCCAGACATTACGAGCCGAGGGGAACGTGAACTGAGATTGTTGGCTCGTAAGGGAGACATTCACACAAAACAATCTTGTAAGTCCTCTTAACGCCGTTTTTTTTTTTTCTCCATCTTTTTATGCGTCACAGATCTGTTTTCACATAAAGGCAGTCAAGGTCAGCAAAGGCCTTCTCTGCTGGCCTAAACATAATCACAAGCACTGACCAACTTTTACTAGATACATCCTAAATTCTGTCTGAGTTAACACTCTCAAATCATCTTTACTCATTTAATTCCATTGAACTGAAATGCCATTAACCCATTCCAGCAAAGAAACTTACAATACTTTCGGTTTATTTATGATTTGAGGTTGAAAAATATTATATTTTGCAAAGTGACTCGATTCTCGACTTTATATTCGTCCACGACCGACTCTTGACGCATGTCAAGTTGTTTCGGTCACGCAAGGCTCATATTAAATTCACAAGCTAGCAAAATGTGTGTGTCCTCCACAACGCTGCTGGAGGTGCTGGAGCCTATTCCAGCTGACAATGGGCGCGAGGCGGAGTACACCCTGAACCGGTAGCCTATCATTTGTAGTGCACGCACACACAGACACTGGCACTGAGTATTCCCATGATGCCCGCACACAACTCAGGCGAGCGTACCACTACACCCTAAGCGACTTGCTAGGAAAATCAGTCAAATAAACAGACTGATTTCGAAAGTTTCTATGCAATGGGGAAAAAGCCCAGTGAGGATTCAACACAAGAGTCTATCACCAAGAAGAAAAATAGGTAAGGCTATGAGGCTAAAAAGTCATTCAATATTGGTGATAAAAAAAACAACCTGTGGATTTGAATTTACTGTTGTAGCACTGTACTCCATCAAGCCATTAATTACCCCCAACCCAATCCCAAAGCCCCCCTGTACACCCCCCTACCCTGACTCGGTGAGGCATTGCCGGTCTGCGAAGTGTATAGATTTGTACGAACCGGTCCGTGGCAGATAAAAGGTTGGCGACCACTGTTGTAAAGCAGTCAAATGTTTTGTCTGCTCTGTAATTCATATCTTCTTGTAAGCATTAAGTGACCATTTTTTAAATATTTTTTTTAAAAGTTATTTTATTCATTATTATTTAGTATTGATAGTGGGGTGGATTAAAAGAGTGCACTGAATGCCAAGGTACCTGTTACTTTTTAACTCAGACCTATTTTCAAAAGACTTATTTATTTTTCATTATATGGACAACAAAATGACAGAAATAACCTCTCTAGTGTCATATTTTTTTGTCTTTATTAAATTGTGCTATTGTCACATTTTCAAATGTGCTTTCTATTGCTCTCCCCTTATTGACATATTTGACACGTTACCAAGTCCGTCTCAATCCTTATTTGACTCCTCATTTTCTGTGTGGTTATAAACAGGAGATCAAAATTAATGTTTTCGTAAGAACATCCTCCCGTCCATTACATTTTTTTTCCCCCCACGTAGCTTCTTGCACGCAACTTAATTAACACGTTATCCCTCACAACCTCGTCCGGGAAACACATTTGCGCCTGGGCATTAAAATGCAGCGTAAGTGCGGCAGATGCCATTTTATTTGTAAAATTTACTACGTGCCATAGCACAGCTCTAAAAATTTGTGTGATGAATCTGTGTATGAGTTTTTTTTTTTTTTTTTTTTTTTTACCAGTGTGTGTGTCAACACAATTTATCCGTATTGAACCACTGTGGATGCATTAAAATTCTGTCTCATCAGCATCTGGAGGAATTGATGTTGTTCGGATCTGGTTGCAGTTACAGCGCAGGACTGTTGGAAAAATAGTAAATCATACAACGCGGTGTTAATAGCTGCTGCTTTGAAAGGTGATCACATGGAGGCGAACAAGAGTTGTGGCTCTCAGAAATAAATGCTGTTGTTGAACTTCCACTAGGAAAGATAACTTTGCGTGCTATTTGATAAACTACACTTTAGTTGCATTAGACCGGTGTTTCTCAACGTTTTGTGAGCCAAGGCACACATTTTAACATGAATAATATCATAATAGCCCCAAACAAGAAATGCAACAAAAAATATACACCATTTACAAAAACGTAAGATTTCTAGTGAAATGTCATGATGAACCTAAAATGCACTGTAACATTTATTCATTTGACTTTCTTGTTCGGTGTTTCAGAACAAGGAGACAAATAATTATATTTAGTGTCATTATGACTTGTTTATTCCAACTACTATAGTTTGATCATGTGACCCAAAGCATAGTGCTTGTGTGTCAGCAGCTTTGCGGCAGCAAGCAGTATATCACGCACTTTGTCAAAGGACGACGACCATCCACAGAATGTGATGTGATGTCAAACCAGATGGGAAGTTTCTGCAGATTGATCACGCAAAACATCCTCACATCTTGTGTCCCGGTTTTGAAGTCTAGTTCCATCACCACCAGCAGTACGACCGGAATTTTGCCACGCTAGGCACAGGTATGGCAAGGTGATGCATTTCAAATTTGCCAGCCTGGTCTAGTAAATCACACGATGCCATTTTAATAAACATACTGTAATGGCTGCCTCACCAAAGTCATTATAGGTAACAAAATAATTGAAACAGCAAAAAAAAAAAAAAAACAACAAAAATAAATAATTTCATTAACAAAATCAAATGTTAAAAAAACAAAACAAAAAAAAAACTAATTGAAACTACATTTTACGTTGATAAAACTAAAACTAATTCTAATTGCAGCGGAAATGTCCTTCGTTTTTGTTAGTTTGTATCATGCATGAGCTTCTGCGGCTCATTTTAAATGTATTAAATGCGGTACGTCTGTACAGAAAAAGGAAGGTCAAACAGTCATTTGTATGTTTAAAAAAATAAATCCAATACCAAAAACAATAAAAACTGTACTAAAACAAACAAAAAAAATACAATCTAACAAAGCTGCTCTAAAAACAAATCAAAATTTGATAAGAAAATAAAATGAAAGTCAAAACAAAAAGACACTAACAAGTAAGTATAATGAAAAATCCCAAACTATTATAACAGTACGCCGCACACCGCACAATGCTTCAGAATTCAACTAGGACGCGACCATCGCAAAAAAAATAGTTGCTCACTCACCCCCACACATTGGCCGATGCAGCATAAGGCCTCCCTGCGACGGGACCTTTGCGAGCCTGTATCACGTTCTGAGACTTGTTGTGTTGTACCATATCACTTTTTTGGAGTGTCAGTCAAGGAAGGAGCAGGCACTCTAAAAACAGTTGGGTTAAAAATAACACAATTTTTGGTCAAAAAAGGACCGATCCACTACTTGGGTCAATTTGACCCAACCTTCTGGGTTGTTTTCTGCAAAAACAACAGCAAAAATCTGTAGTTTTGTACAAAACAAAACTAGACTGTTCATACAAAACGACCCAAGAAGGTGGGTCAAATTGACCCAATTTGTGGATTGGTCTATTTTTGAGCTAAAATTGTGTTATTTTTAACCCAACTGTTTTTAGAGTGTGCTCCAGAAAGAGGACTTTTACCGTAGTTGGCGCATTGTTCGCATATATCATGACCACAAACTTCACTATTTAATTCACAGGTACACGTTCAATGGTAAATATGGTTATGTATTGTTGTACAATGTGTACTGTGTATACTATATGAAAATAACTGTGGCAGTTTTGTTTTTTGTCTTCATTTGTCTCTCTGTGCAGACCAGAGGTTGGGAACCGGTGTCATATTTTTTTAGGTGCCATTCGATGTAAGGAGGTAGCTGATGGATGTTGGATGACAAATGTGATGATGCGTCACAAGTAGGCCGAGCACAATGTGATTTTCTTTCTCGGAAATCTCGATGAACAAACTAGAGGCTGACGCTATCCTTGGCGTTGGCATCCTCCACAAACCCATCTCCGGCTCCTTACTATGCTTTTAATTCCTTTCATGCGTCACACGCATTGTCCATAATTACCCTGTGACACGAGGGCTGCAGCCCCCACTCTCTCTGTAAATGTCATACCGCCTGAACGCACCTGCTGATTGAATGTTGAGTCTGTAATATAGTGGCAGGACGTGAAGGGGCTACGCTGTGGAAGGTCCGGTTGTCCTTGCAGCGTGCACAGACTGCATTATGCTACATGTGTAATGTGTCCTGAGTCATCTCTGTGCAATTGCAGATGCTTTGCAGTCTCAAACCACCTGACATGGAGACTCATTTTGTAGATACTAAAGATGCTCGTTGGAGGGTGTAACCCAGGGGTGTCCGGGATTTTGACCATCCTTATGATTTCTTGACAATTGGTATTTTCACAGGTTGCGAAGGCAACAACACATGCGGGATTCCATATTTTCAACCAGAAAATTCGCAAATCAATAGAGACGTTTTTTACAACAATTCAATTACCGGTAGTTTCACATCATAACAGTTCAATGTCAGCTCTTTGGAATTCTCGTGCAATTTCTGTACTTAGCCAAACTATTGTGATGCTTTAGCTGTGCTTTCCATTTTGTGCCATTTGCTCTCTATGTTTGACATATACGACGTGACACGTGCGTGCACAGCGGGCAGATAATACAAAAGTTCAGTGCAACAGGCAGCGAAGTGTTAAATTGAACTGATATGTATTCATGAGCTGCCAGCTGCGAAAGGTTATTCACGCAGGTGTCAGGGGGAGCGTGGCCATGTGACCCACCCGAAACACAAATTATATTTTTATATCCTGCCATGCTGCGAGACTCAGACCTTCCCTGCTGTGGGAAATGTTATTGGGGTTTTTTTTTCGTTTCACGTTTGTTTAAAAAAAAAAGTATTATTTGTATTCCTACACATATTTCCGGCAGGAGGACATATTTTGTGTCACCCGAGTGCAGTACTGGAATGGATGGTGAAGACCTCCGCCAAAGCACGATAAACCCGCCTGGGGGATATTGCACTGTTATACTCTGGGGCTGCTTTGCTACATCCGTCGCACAGGGAATCTTGAATCAGTGCAGGTTGCAATAAAATCGCATAATAATGATGAAAATATTCTGCAGCAAACTCTCCTGATCACAGTAGGAACAGGTTTTGGGGCTGCTTTGCTCCATCCAGCTCATGGAATCTGTGCAGTGAATAATGAAAATTTCAAGACTGTCAAGGCATTCTGGAGTGAAATGAAGTGCCCATTGTCAGAAAGCTTGAAATATGGAGTAGTCTCGCTCATTTTCTGGGGTTGCTTCGCTACATCCGGCACTCAGATTATCTTGAATCTGTGCAGGCTGCAATAATATCTGATGACTATCAACTTTTTCTGGAGTAAAATGTGGTGCTCAGTGTCAGAAAGCTTGGACAAAGCTCCGTTATGTTCTGGGGTCGCTTTGCTACATCCGGCACAGAGGTTTCTTGACCTCATTTACATCAGCAACTTATGTCAGACGTTGAAATCTTTTGGCCGTCTCACCTTGACATACAACAATAATCCTTGGGTGTTTGGTTTAGTTAGAACAAGAACCCTCCGTGGACCCCAAATCCTATATGGTCCCGTCTTGTTTGTGGGGGCCTGCAATTATATAAGGTTGAAGAAACGAACCCCCTCCCCCACCTTAAAACATCACACAGGCCACCTCAAAGGTTCGGCTTCGACGGGATCCCATGACATAATAGCAAATCATTTCAAACAACAAGCGACATGTTCACCTGTGTGTATTTTTATTTATTTTTTTTTCCGAGATAATGTGGCACATATGGCGAGCCGGTTCATGGAAGCAATTACACGCGCAATCATTGCTCCCAGGAACACCCAAAGCCACCTCGTCTGGTGTTGTGTTACACGCTGCCCGGCAGAACCCCTTCGCCGGGCGCATGCGGGCCGACTACTAATAGCCCGTTTGCGGGCGCAATTCATCTTGAAGTTATCAGCTGGCTTCCCAGGTCATATGAGAGCATTGGAATAAACATTTCCAGACAGTCTCATTGGCCGACGGGGCTTTATTGATTAACGGTTCGAAAGGAAGCCCAAGAAACCAAGGATGTCAGCACTGGCTTCTTTTAACTGCAGCATATTTTTCAATCCACTAGATGTGAGTAATTCAATTCATGTGGGTCTATTTGCATATGTCATGTGACTAACATACTTTTGTCACAATTTTTTTGGTTTTTTTTTTTTATGGCAAAATAATCTTTTATTTACAGATATTACAAACATGCCATGAGTGAGTGAGCAAACTCACTGCATGGCTCAAAATGGCTCGATGTCAGTGTTTTTTTAAAATTGTTTTATAAATATGTGTATATATATATATATATATATATATATATATATATATATATATATATATATATATACATATATATATATATATATAAGGGGTGCAACCATACACCATACGTATATATATATATATATATATATATATATATATATATATATATATATATATATATATATATATATATATATATATATATATATATATATATATATATATATATATATATATATATATATTATATATATATATATATATATATATATATATATATATATATATATATATATATATATATATATATATATTCGGTCACACTTGCATGAGTGGTTGAAACATGTTTTAAGGGCGAAATGCAACCATTTCAGGGATTTCTGATGATTTTATATGCATTTATTTTCCATCTCTTTTGACTTTTCTACAGTTTTCTTAAATTTCCTTTTTTAACTGCCGCAGGGACTGCAGACAGAAATTCGTTAGAAAGCTATAATCTGGTACAGAAAATCTGTACTTCTGAGTTTACTGTTTTCTCTTCATGGTCCCTGACAAATAAACCAAACATTACAATGGAGGTGGGGGGATAACGTTTCGCGGCTGTTATCGTCAGGGGCCGCTTTAAATATCTGTTTATTTTGCCTGAAAAAAGATCTGAAGAAAAAACTCCCTGCTTGTTTTGTTTAGCCGCGCCGAGCACGGTGACAAGGCTGTAAAAGCGTGAGTCTTTGGAGAGGCGCCTCGTGGCACTTATGAATGTGGAATGTGGAAGTTAGGCTTTGGATGGTCCCGCTGATATCAAGGGGTAAACACGACGTTTTCAATTTCAATAATTCATGAGCGTAATAAAGGCGGTTCCGCCGGTTCTCAAGGTGGAACCGCTGTCTTTTTGTTTTATTTTTAACTTTGCACCGCACAGGGGTGACGAGCAAATATGGGACTTTATTAGATGAAATATTTATTGAGCCGTCCGCGCGCTCACAGAGACGTTCCCCTCATATCTGTGGCCGCCGAATTAAATGGCCCGGCCCGTAATGAGATTAGATACCTCGGCTTCGGGAGGCATCTTGCGTTTCTTCTTTATTTATCAATCATGCATGAGGTTGCGTAGATAAGACCAAGGTCACAGCATCTCCTGGGGTGCTGGGACTCCAATTAAGGCCGTCGCACCAATCTGCCTCTTCTGCCCTCCTTCCTTGTTGCCGCTAAGCAAAGATAAATTGATTTAATTGACATCTTCCTATTTTAGCATTTAGTTTAGAGAGACAATACCCAAGAAAATACACATGCAGACCTGTTCACCATCAGCGCTCATTTTTGTCTTTTGCTAGATTCTTTTGTGAGATTTCAAACAGACATTTGCAGATTTGAATTTTTTTTTAACCCACATTGAAGAAGGTCATCTTACGCATTTGTTGCATTTGCTCAACTGCGAAGTGGGAGGGGCCACAGATCATCAACGGCCGTTGCTTGATGGGATTTATGTTTTTCTTGTCTCATTCTGTATTCATGTGCATACCTTTGTTTTTTCTCAGTCCACCAAATTAGTAACTATTTTAGTCCAGGTAATTCAGCCAGGAGAGTTCTGTCCATTCCTGCTTATTTAAAACCGTCATTACACAACGTTCTCGGGGGAGTGAAAATACTGAGCCCTGCATCACACAGTTTACAGCTATATCGTGTTGATTGCTTTGCCCTTCAGTTACTGTTTGAGAAGAGCATGTTGAGAAAGTTAAATGCTCGGTGTATATTTACGTAAGACTACCTGTATTAATTGAATAGTTAATAAACTTGAAAAGAAGTGGTGTTGTATATTTTTCCTGCTTTTATTTGTATCTGTTTTTTTGTATGTGAAATACCATTTAGCCAATCAAATGTAAATAGAACGTAGATACAACGTAAAAAGAGTTGTAAAGATTTTTTTGAAAAGCGAGTAGCATCTACTCATAAAAGTGCATTTTAAAACTCAAATAAGTAACTTAACTCAAACACTAAAAAAAAGTCAAGCAGGATGAGAAGAAAAACTCAAGTAGGATTTACACATTTAAAAACTTAAGTTGTCTTAAGAAACAATATGTTTTTGTAATTACTTCAATATAAATTGATGCAATTAGTTGCCTTACATTTTCTAAGTAGATTGAGCGCCAATTAATTTCCAGTGCATGAACCCATAAACAAAAATATTGACATTCATTCAAACATTCCCCCCAACAAATCGGCAAAACAATCTGCCGATTTTTTTCCCTCCAATTTATCTCTCTGTAAAGTACAAAGTAGAAAGTATTCAACAGTCAAATGTTGTGCTTGTAATTGATACCTTTATTCTTGTAAGTTTTAAGGGACCAAAAAAATAAGTATTTTTTTCAGCATATGATTTTAATGAATTGGCTGATCTGATTATGCTAAATTATGGAATCAGCATGAGCCTAAAATATTTTTATGTTTTTCATCCATTCATTCTTTTATGAATAATACATGTATTGCAGATTATTTTAAGGACAGAAGAAGATTAATCCTAGTTTAAATTTTTCTTTTACTATATTTCAAAACACAGAGGATCATTAATAAATACAATAGTATGAATATAAAATGACAACTTCAAATTATATTAATAATAAAATAGTTTGATAATGTAGATGTTAAATGTGTAATTTTGATAGTTATTTTACATTAATATGACCCTAGTTAAGGATAAGAGGTTCAGAAAATAGATGGATGGTTATTAATATCATATTATCATTTATGATGATTCTTTTAGAGCCAAATAAGTTAAATCCTAATTATTATTTTTGTATCATATGTAGTTTTTCAAATTTCAAATCATTAAACTATAACAGGAGGGTTATAGCCGTGTTTTTCTTGGGTATCGTTAAAAATTGTGCGTATTTTTCTGGTGATGAAGCTCATTACATTCCTGGAGCTTGACGTTCTGGCAGCACAGAAATATCCCCGTGAACACGTTCCTCATGTTACCAAATGGCGCTAGGCGAGGACTTCCAGGCACTATTTCCCCGTGTCGTGTAAACAGAGCATTGCGAGGACAGGCCCGGCCCCGCGGGCCACGCGTCCATTTGTGGCGACGGGCCGCGCAAAGCTCAACTGTTCTCAACTTTCCTACGACGGGATCGGCCATCCTGAGCGCTGACAGCCAGCCAGACAGTCTGAGCGGATGCTAATGCGCATACATTTGAAATATCCAATTACTTTGCAGTTGAAGCTTGTGAGAGTGGCAGCCGGGATTGCAAACATACAAGTGTGAACAACTCATGGCTTTCTCTGGGAATTCAAGGCCCCTTGACAGGAATTGTCTGAATGAGCCACACACTTACTGTTGCTGCATTACAACACACAGCGGAAGAAAGTAAAACTGAAAATCCACCACAATTTAGCAAAAAAAAAATTTACGCTAGCAAGGTGAAGCCTTTTACGTTGTAAACATTTTGTTGCGGGCCATATGGTGTTACACATCCCTTGCCGGCCACTACTTGCATCGAAGCGGTAAGCCATTTTGATCATTTTCTTTCTTTTTAGCTTGGCGTTTGGCCCTAGTCCTCCTGCCTGACGTTATTTACTGTTTTGCAGTACTGAGGTGTGCCAGTGAATTCCCCCAAATTCCCATACAGTTCTAGCTCTCCACAAGAGTGCAAAATCTGTTCCACTATGACGTGTTTTTTTTTTTTGGGGGGGGGGGTGTAGTTGGTCGACGGAAGCGCTGACAGAAGCCCGTTTGAAGTGATAGGTGGACCGACCGATAGGAGATTACCACGTGATCTGGCCGGACAAAATGGCGGATAAACAGACGGCGGAAGGGTACATCGGCCGTAGTCGGAAGGTGATTACCAAGCTGCAAATTTTTAGTAAAATGCTCAGCTCTGGCTGTTAGCTAGCTGTGTGTCAGTTGCAAACAAAAGCATAGTTTTATATGTCTTAATCTGTGAAGTCAGCAGTTTAATTTTGTTGTGCTTCGACTTTGTTTTTGTTCCGCTTCCCGTTAGGACCCATTAGTCGATTAGTCACTGACCAGCTTTTTGTCTGTGCAATGACTCAGAGTTTACTGGTGCCATCTGTTTGTGCTGTTTAAAAAACTGGAACACTGAGGGAAAATGTGCATTGCTACGTTAGCTTCTTGTAAACAAAAGTCAGCATGTTATACATGGGTTAATGCGTATCGTCGACAGTTTTATTTTCGTAAGCTTTTAGTCCTCATTTTTTCCCCATTTGATTGAACACTCTGCAGGGCTGCACAATTAATCTAATTTTAATCGTGATTATGATTTTGCCTGCCGTGATTAAATTAACCTGATTGTCAGTGACATTGCCTGGTCTGTCGAGTAATGTGGAAGTGAATGTAGGAAAATGTAGAATTGGCTTAATATTTACTAGCTAAAGCTCAAGCCACTCTGGTGTTCAGGGATTGCGCCGGACACCTGCAGGTGTGCTAAGAATGTACTTCTGTTTGCCATATTTTCTTACTGTTAAGTGATAGAAAGAGCTCTCTCAAAACTATCTGTGATGGATTATAATTTGTGCTAGCGGTGCTAGGCTATATTCAATTAGGTAATGATGTTTACTTTACCAGAGACATGCAGTTGAGTAACTGTACTGTTCAATAAAAAAACTGTGATGCAATAGAGTGAAGGATGTGCATTGAAATGCGATGAAGATGTATCTTCCGCTAACAAACCAGGCTAAAGTAGCTCCTCCCGAACATACTAATCTTGTCTTTCAGTTGAGTTCACCTCAACAGACTTCCTTGACACCAATTCTTATTTTTCATACCATCCATGGCTTTGGCATCATCTTGGTTCAATTTTAAGCATGATTAAATAAAACAGCAACGATAGAGTAGATGAGTTTTTCAGCAAATAGCTGGGGATAGGTTCCATAGAATATTGCTTGTGTCTAAAAAAAAAGTGTCATATTTATCAAACTTTTCTTAATTTCCTCTCCAAAAATCTCCCCAAAAGTATTTTGTCCCTTCTCCAAAGATGGGAAACAATCGTAATCTGTTTACAGGCACATCGATTGGCCTTTAATAACCAAAATTGAATTGTCGGGAGTCTAACAAGCGAGTGTATGCTGTCGACGTGAAATCAATGAAAGCTCAGAGAAGGTATTGTGGCAGGAAATGTAGTGACGACCGCCTCAGGAAATGACAAGTAATTCTTACTAACACGAGCGGACTATTTCATTACAAGTTGACCAACATCTGACGGACGACTAACTGCAGTTTGTGTGTACAATGGAGATTTCCCTCAGGAGCCGCGCATTCGCTCCGTTACGCTCTTAACGCCGTCTGCCCAACACTGTCAGACGCTCTCTTTTCATATGTGTGGTTTCCCCTCTTCAACGCCAGCTCTGATAATCACTGATTTGTCTGCGACCAAGCGCAGACGCTGCTGGTGATTATCCTAAACCGCTGGGAGGAGAAAATCTTGAGATGGATTTATGTTTCTCTGGAGATTAAGCTGTCACTGGGTCCAGGCTGAGGAAAATCTGGTGCGGTACACTACAGTAAAGAAAGAAACATTACAGCACAGCCTTCGACTTCCAAGTAGAGTCCTGATTTTTAACAGTGTTTACAAAATTGAGTTCAAAACTTAAGCTGTCACAATGTGTGACCATGGATTTTTAAAGCAGTCACTATTGGGTTTCCAAAGAGGTTTTGGCTTTCCAAGAAAGGTTCCGATTTTTAACACAGGCTCCAAAATTGAGTAACCCCACATAGAGTTGAATACCCCACTTCAGCAGTACAACTTGTGCTCAGCAACATGGTCTGTACCAAAATAACACAAAGGTATCTGATGTAATAATAATAATAATAAAACTAGTCCCAGACCGCAGTTCCACAAATTAACATGAAATTGGATATGACATGCCAATCCTATCAGGATGCACAAGAAAGTCTCAAGGACCCGTGCATGAAATGGAACAGGAGGTGGGATGTTTTGGTTTGAAGCAGCTTTATTGAGTGAATTCCAAGGCTCCTTACTTTGACAAACACCTACTTGGGGATTCACTCAAATGAGCTGCAATCAGAAGCAGGTATCCTTGACAGATGGGCGATGATAAATTCAAAAAGGAGGTGCAGAACCGTTAAGTATGAATTTTGGTCCAGACACGCACACACACACGCATCTTTACAGCCATACACACTTTCAAAAAAAAATTAATTCTTGGTGCCCACAATGGTCACTGAAACAACTTGAAACTGACATAAGTCGAGTTCAGTCAAATGTATTTCTATAGCCCCTAATCACAGGAAAGTCTCAAAGGGCTTCACATGCCCATAGCTGACAGCATACAAACGACATCCCCTGATCTTAACCCCCAGGAGGGCAAGGAAAAACTAAAAAAAAAACATCTGGGGAAAAATAGGAAACCTTGAGAAGGGACTACAGATGAGGGAATCCCCCATGATCAGGCTGCAATGGATGCCGAGTGGGCAACATTCAACACACATTAAGATACTACACAGTGTTAGTTAAAATAATGTGTAAATTAATCAAATGAAGTGCTGCAGGAAGATGACATCGGTGGAGTGGGTCCCTGCCCAGTTGGTCAATGTAGAAATCTCCAAAGCAGCGCCTCCGAGGAAGTAATAATATTAATAATAGTAATAATAAAGTAATAATTAAAGCTGCAAGCGGCAATGAAGGTGCTCTCACAGCAGCTTACTCATCCTTGATATGATCATCAGACTTAGATGCCATGCCTTCGCCCATGCTCAGGTGGCATAGGTATAAAAAAAATTAAAAGATAAATTAAGACTATTTAAAGGGGTGGTTGGGCTGGTTCATATAAAGTTCATTAGATATATTTTTTGATCGGGAAAATCAAAAGAGTTGTCATTTTCTATTTTATCAATAAATTTGGGAGAAATTAGGAAATAAGTGACTCCATGAATAACGCCTCTTGTTAATGAGGCAAATAGCCGCGCCCACTATCGTTCTATCCTTGTTCGGTCGGAGTCACTGGAGGAACCGATTACAAACCCTCCATTGGAAATCATTGCACTATCATTGCTTATAACGTCCAAAAACGGTGATCAATTGGCACCAGAATTCATGTGGACATCCCTACTAATGACCACTTCATCATATCAAAAGGATTAACCTCTCCGTGGCTGATTTATATGAGAATGAGGAAATGTAGAAGTGAGCGGAGCGACATAGATTCATGGTGGGACGAGCGCACACTGCCTCTTTGCTTAAAAAAAACCCCAAAACAAATAACACTGCTTCTTTGCTGATTGCGGTTAGGACGGGCGAGGCATTAAACACCAGTCAGGACATTTACAGAGACTGAAGTGGGAATGAGTAGACGTGCACATTTATTTGGATGAGAAATGGCCCCAGTTTTTCGACCTACAACACGCCGTCCAATTTGGGACCTAACAGCCAAAATGGTGCGTTCCAAAGCGGCCACACTCGGCTGTGGAGTCGGATGCGCACGTTCAAGAAACCCCCGGTGTTCGATGAAGTCTTACCTCACTCTGACGCCGCTTCACTCTCATGGCTGCAAGCAGTGTCGGACAACGCACGTGACTGCTTGGGAGGCAACCCCGTAAATGAAGACTCAGGCTGGGCGGACAGTAAGGAGCTAATGTTGTTGTGCTAACGCCTTTTGTTTCAACAGCCTGAAGCTAGTTATTTTTGTTACAGCTATACCGCCACCTCTATTCCTCCTCACCCTTTGCTCTCTCTACATGTCTATTTTGGTCATTTAATAACGCGCGAACTCTCCATGACCTACCAGGGTACCGCCTGTATTCCCAAAACTGTATTTGGCGTGGAAACTAATTAAAAGCCTGGCCTTTTTTTTCCCAGACCCCATTTAAGGTCTTTTTAACTCCCATTAGAAACCAGCGCAGCCCCGACTTACATAATCTTCCGCAGACGAGTGCATACATTGTGATTTAAACCGTCTGTGACACTTTTGGCACATTCTGATGAAAATTAACGTGATGTGGAAGTAATTTTCGTCCAACGAGGGACTCTATGAGAGTTTCCTTCTCTGGCCCATCAGTGTGATTTCCATGTCTATTTTACAGCTGACTAATGTGCTTTTTCCACTTGGCTGCCAAAAAAAAAGAAAAAAAAACCCTCATCTAACATATTTTGGGAGCTTGCTGCATGTACGGAAATAGCTTGGTGGATAGTGTTTTGTATGGTGCTGCAGCAGGGACAAATAAGGTTAATATTCCAATTACCACAGGATGATTTGATGGCCTTTGCAAATACTGTTAGTGTAGGTTTAAATTAAGTTACGCACCACTAAAACTCTATCTAGTGTCCTTCCTATGAAATTTGTATTTGTTTTTGTCAACAGTTTTTAGCATTTACAAAAATGTGCTTTAGCCTCATTAACAAACAAAACATAAATAATTAAGTAGAGGAGCGAAGAACAGGGCAGCCATTAAGATTGGGGGAAAACATGGATATCACAATATATCAAACTTTAGATATGAATACAGTTGCTCTCCGGGGTGTCAAAACAGAGTGCAGTGGTATTTTTCGTTATTGAAAACATAACCAAAAAACTGTACGCAACGGGTAAATGACCTGTAGAGTGAGCTATGAGCTAGCTAATGAAAAAAATTAAACTTGTCAGTCAAGGTGCCACTGTACCAAAGTCAAGAACAGATAACTGAAAAACCTGCATAACTACGCTAACGAAGTATTTGGACTTCATTACCTCCCACAGCAGACAGACAGACAGAAATGTGGACGTAATGACCTCTAAGTACAGATGGAGCACTAACATAAACGCATGAACCAGCCTCAAGGAGCCGCGTGAAAATGCCGCGGCAGCTGCGTCCCGAATAACAGAATCAGTGTGTAACAGGAGTGGCGAATGAATAAAAATGTCGGTTAATATATCGTCAAAAGACATATCCAAAAAACCAAACGGCGGGTCGGCTAATCCGGGGTTTTACGCCGCTGTTTTACTTTTATAGCCTCCAGATTATTTGTGTTTCGCAGAGGTCGATTTAAACCGTCCTAAATCACAGCATTTATTGTTCCAGCTGTTGGCCGGGGTGGAAAAAGCTTGGCTTTACTTTGTGTCGTCTGTCTCCTTGTGAAATGTTTTCTCAGCTGCTGCAGCCTTACTGAGCCTCCTCAGACTTGGGACAAGAAACAGAACTGCAGCCCCCCCACTTTCCTCCTCCTTGTTGCTCTGTCAAGACCCCCGCTCTCACCCCACGGGAATCCCTTGCATCCAGGAGTCTTATTAAAGTGCTTTTAATGGCTTGGTGTATTGTCCGTCGGAGGCCTAAATAGCCTCGTGCTCTGATGGCAAAAGCTCACAAGTGACACATTTGATCAGACTGAAATCCTCCCACTACATCACGTTGTCATCTCCAATTCCAAAGAGGATATGGGTTTGATTTGTGAGGAATAGAGTTTTTCGGTGAGGGCATTCTTTTTCTTAAGCCCCACAGGGAAATGCCGACTGTACAGCCACTGCAAAGAAAACCTTCAAATCCTTGTAAAGTGAAAATTGACACTCCCAGAAGAGTCTGCCAAATTTGAATGATGAAAAAAATGGTAAAGTCTATAAAAATGAGGCTTCAAAATTGTGAAAAATTAAACCATTCACTCTGCACTAGAATGCCTTTCTTCTGAATGCTGAATGCCCAGAGATTATGGATGTTCAACTGTAAACTGTCAGCCAAAGACCACACCTTTCTCATGTCAACACATTTCTGAATGTTTGAGCTGTGAAAATATATCGGTCTAAAGCCTCCAGTAACTGAAATATATCCCACCAGGTCTTCACGAGGTTTTCCATGCCATGACGCTAGGTGCTAGCCACCAGCTACCTCGCAAGCTAACCGGGGTTCCTCTTGGCCGACACACGGGCAGCATCACCTCCTCGGTTGGTGTTGTCAGTGTGTGGGTCTACAGACCTATGACACTTCAAGACACTGAAAGGAGCATTTTCAGTAATTTTTTTTTTTCAAAAAAAATCTCAGAATTCACTCTACACGATCTTTGAAACCTAAGCCCTCACCCTAACTTTAAATCCTAAGACCGAACCGCTACCCCTAAACTAAAACTCTAACCTTAACCTTAAACCTGAATTCTAACGCTAAACATAAAACAAATCCCTGTCCCCAACAATAAACCGAACCAATCACGGCTAGGATTCAGAAAACAGGTCAGCCGTGATTGGTCGTTGTGAGCAGTTGTGATGTCATTTTCAGTGGACAGTAGACAAAATGGCCACCCCTAGAGATGGCTAAAAACAAGTGCATTTTGCTGCTTAACTTATATTCCACAAATGCAAAATTAATCAGAATGCCGTGTTTCAACTAGTGGGCCTGCTGTGAACATATTCTTGAAAAAAAATATGTTTGTGGTGACTTCCGCATTAACTCAAATCAAAACGCTAACCCCAAAACCTAAACACTAAACCTTCACCTCTTAACCAAATTGCTAATGATTTGCTATGAACGTGAGGACTAGTGACTCTGATGTGAAGGCTAGCTAGCTAAGTGCTCCATGTCATAATTTGTATTGGCCCACTTTTGTTGCCGACATTCTAATAGAAGAGATCATTTGAGTACGGTATCTTCACTCCCAGACCCAAGCAGTGGCAGTCACTTTACTTCGGCTTATCTGCTTTAAAAGAAAAAAAAACCACACACAACACAGGCACATCTTCACAAGCACACACACACACATACAGCAGCCATTGTCATTCAAATAAGTTTCAATTGCTTACCCTTTTTTTCTTCGAAATAAAACCCATGGCTCAATTTCCGCGGGATGCAATTTACACCTTTATGGAATACATGACCTTCTGCTGTAAACGATGTTGCGCTTTCGTAGATGTCTCGCTGGAACTGACAGAAAAGTGCTAAAACCTCACACATGCACAAGCACCCACACATACACAGGTCGATGATGAACGTCGTTTGTTGAAGGACACCTTGGGAAGGGCTGCAACATAGCGGCACACAGCCTCTATTGTTGGGAGGATAGAAGGAGCGCCGCAAGCTTCACAGAAACTGATCAGTGCGCCACTTAGCCCAGGTCGTACGCTCCAAAAGAGGCCAATAAAACCTTGAAGGGGACACAAAGCTGGTGCCATAAAATAGCTTGTTGGGGCAATAAGTGCGTTTAACTAACCTGGAGGCAATCTTAGTGCCTTAAATCCTTTTGAATGTTGATGTGTTTACATCACATGGAATGTTTTTTCAGCATTTGAAGATGAATATAATATAAAATGTATTTTGTGCCGCTATCAAAATTTCCTATATGACCGTGGAAGAGAGGACTCACGTTTTTTACTTTTTAAAACTGAAATCTAGTCATGTCATACTACTGTGATGAATTATGGAATTATGTCACAAATACACAGCCGTTCTTATTTAAAAGTCTTACCAAGACGGTACTCGCCTGGCAGAGATGGGGGACTCGACTCATATGACTTGACTCAATTCAGACTCGAGTTGCTATTTTTAGGACTTGCGACTTGCTTGCCAAAAACATGGGAATGACTTGACTTGACCTGGGACTTGGTGCCTAAGTAACTCGACTTGACTTGGACTTGAGCCTCATGACTTGACTTGTTTATAGTTTTAATTTGCATTCGAACACAGTTTGCCCTTTTAGGAAGGAAAGCAAGAAAGAAAAAAGGAGGGTTTTTGTTCATTCACGCCAACCTGGCAAACCAGTCAGCATCACTTGTTAAGGCCCTGATAGACCAAACCGACGTCGGAGGTCGTGAAGTGGCGTGGCATCTGAATGCGCTGTCTTTTTGGTGTAGTGGCCACCGTCGTAGTGTCGTAAACCATGTCGAATTGTGGACTAGGGATAAAAGATGTGGAGACGTCTTTGGATTCAAGGATGATCGTTTTGATGAAACAGGCAAAAAGACAATAAGCAACATGCACGGTTTGAAAAGATGTGAGAGACAACATCTACAAGCGCTGTTTCATCTGGCTAACGTATATAAGCATATAAGATAGCTCTGTGAACCTAAGCTAGCTAGGTTACCTCGACAGTTTAGCTCACCAATCGCTGCTCAAACACTTCATGTCGGTTCTGCATTTGATTGAGAAGCCAATAAAGACATAGATAGGACACCACGGACACTGTAATCTTGAAACCACACCGTTTAGAACAGCGGTCGTTATTTAAGCATAGACATCGATACTTAGAGTGAGAACATTGAACCCTTGTAATGTGTTGGGGTAAAAATGGACCTGTTTCTCAAATAAATTCTGGGGTCAATTTGAACCCAACACAATACAAGGGTTAATTAGAGTATATGGAGAGTACTTTTCTGTACGTAAGCATATCTTCCATATTTGATGTGACAGCGCCCCTCTAAACTAATGCACGTCAACTTCACTCAACTTCAAAAAGTGACAACCCACAAAGTGCACAAAGTTAATGCATTTTGTTCACCCATTCACACACACTAATTCGATTTGGGTAACAGTTTGGCACCAGAAACAACATATGTAGTTTTTAAATACACGTTTACGCCCTCATTTAGTATATTTCAGTATTTATCATCACAACAAATTTGCCACTCATAAATATTAGATTGAAAAACAATAACATGCTCAATAATTCAAGTGTAGACATTCAGCAGGGTGGCCGACTGGTTAGCACGTCCACCTCACAGTACAGAGGTCGTGGGTTCGAGTCCGGCCCCGACCTTCCTGTGTGGAGTTCGCATGTTCCCCCAGTGAGTGCGTGGGTTTTCTTCGGGTACTCCGGTTTCCTCCCACATTCCAAAAACGTGCGTGGTAGGTTAGTTAATTCGACACACTAAATTGCCCCTAGATGTGATTGTGAGTGCGAATATTTGTCTCTGTGTGCACTGCGATTGGATGGCAACCAGTTCAGGGTGTACCCCACCTACTGCCCAAAGACAGCTGGGATAGGCTCCAGCACAACCGTGACCCTTGTGAGGCGAAGTGGTTTGGATAATAGATGGACGGATGTTTTTCATTTAATTTTTAGAGATGTAAATGTTCATTACATTTTTAGAGATAATGTACTTTTTGTAGTAGGCTCAGTGATTTTTTGTTTTTGTTTTTAATCACTCCAACATATGTTTTACTGAGCAAGATTTTATGACTTGATTTATGACTTGCTGGAAACAAGTAATGACTTGACTTGACTTGCTAGATTTTTTTTCCACAGTGACTTTGGGACTTGCTTGAGAACTGAAGGTTATGATTTGAGACTTGTGACTTGCACATGTGTGACTTATTCCCACCTCTGTCGCCAGTTTTTCGAAACCGTAAACAGCATCATTTTGGACCTATTGCAGCCGCCGGACTGAGTTTGGTTCAGACCTGTAAAAGCCCAACAACTACACTTTTATTTTGTTGAGTGGCTAAAATAATCTAGATTCAGATACATTTTTTAAATAGACTTTCTAGTCTACTTAAAAATGTGTCCGGATTACACAAACTAAAATCATCTGGATCCAGATCATTTCTTAAAGTAGATGTATAGACTACTTACAGTATATAATTTAGGGCTGCAACTAACGATTGTTTTAGTTAATTAATCTACCATCTGGATCCAGATACATTTTTTAAGTAGATGTATAGTCTATGCTGAAATTAATGCTGTGCATCATTTCCTCCATTTTATTTTGTCAAGTGGTTGCATGAAATAAAATCCTCTGAATCCAGATAGCCTTTTTAAGCAGACTACATCTACTTTAAAAATATATATAGATACAGATGATTTTAGCTTGTGTAACCACTTGACAAAATAAAATTGAGTAAATTCAAAACACCATTTTTCGAAGTGTACCATCAAAGCATTTTTACTGTTTGCTTTCAATGCCACAGCGTCTGCCCCGCTTTGAACGACGACACTCGAGACTACATCTACTTTAAAAATGTATCTAGATACAGATGATTTTAGCTTGTGTAACCACTTGACAAAATAAAATTGAGTAAATTCAAAACACCATTTTTCGGAGTGTACCATCAAAGCATTTTTACTGTTTGCTTTCAATGCCACAGCGTCTGCCCCGCTTTGAACGACGACACTCGACACCCATCGCACTTTGGCCGTGATTGATCCATTGGACAGGAGAGAAGACCTGGCTGCGTCTCCCTCGACTCGCTGCCGCCCGCACTGGACCTGGTGAATTAGTCACCCTCTGACAGGTGGCCATGCAGTACAGTGGCCAGATCCACATTCTTGCTCAACTGCATCCATCAACGCCCACGGCTTCTCTCTCACGCTACAAGCTGTGGGCATGATGGTTTTGAATACCAGGTAACGCTTATATGTTCATACATTGTGATTGTTGGCACATGCTGCACAATTGTAGCTCCTCAAGCCACTCTAACATCAATTCATGTGATGCTGTGTGGGTGAGACAACCCACCATCACTAGAGTTCTCAACTCTTTTTCATAATATGCACAATTTTGATCCGTGGACACCCGAGTGCAGGCGTGTTGAAAGGGTTTCTGTTGGCTTGCTGCATTTCCAACCTTGATATTAGACACGGCGTCAAAGGCTTTAAAAAATGTGTTTAAAATGTCAATAGGCATATTTTTAATTCAAATAAGTGTAACAAATAATATTTAATACTGTATTTGACACTATTTTATATATATATATATATATATATATATATATATATATATATATATATATATATATATATATATATATATATATATATATATATATATAATGACATGGCTGCAAATAAAGATTGTTTAAATCGATTAATCTGCCAATTATTTTGTTAATTAATCAGGTCATCAATTATGAAAAATAATTATTGCTTAATTTGGTAATCAATTAGTTGTCGATTAACCATTGCACCTCTAATACATTTTTACTTTTCCAGTTTTATAATGATGATATGATCATACATTTGATATTAAAATATATCATACATTTTAATTGTATGTATGTATATTTTTGAATATAATAGAGTGTAATGAAAAAATGTCACAATTTTTTATCTAAAATTTGAATGTTACAACACAGTGTAGAGTTTATTTTAGATTTTTCAAAAATTGGTTGATAACTTTTGTTCTCACTTATAACTCCATTTAGACTGTTGTTCCTGTTAGACTGCTTAGCATATGATTTGCTTTTAGCATTTTCCTAAACACAAGGTTAAGGGCCCCCATCCCTCCTGCTTCCATTTTTCTGCATGTGCGTATGTCTGCGTGTGCAAGTGTGTGTGAAACGGATCAAGTATAAAGTGAGTAACAACTCATGTTCTTTGTGCGTGTGTTTTTTATACATGCGCTGCGCTCCTCAGTAGCCGCAATGGCGTTGATGTTTTTGCCGGATGGCCACTCGGGAGCGTAAACTTTCACGACTAACATGCCATTTTGCTGTTAAAAGGGGCAATGTGTATGGGACGTTGGTGAAAATATGAGGGGGCCTCGCCACACTGCTGTCATCATCAGTGATAAATCGTCATAATAAGAATGATAAGAAAAAGAAGAAGCAATAACAGCCCAAACAAACCTGGTAGGTCAAAGCTAATGCAGTATAAACATGAGATTATCGAAAAGGTCACGATTGAAGTGCTACGTATTGGATTCATCATTAGTATGCTTGGGTTTAATTAGAATTTCTTCTTTCTAGTGGTACACCTTGCTTCCTTTCATGCAGCCCATACGGGATTATTCCTAGTCGTGTCGTTTATTTGCATTCTGCAAGGTGGCGGTCATCATTATTGCATAATCACTTGAATCCATGAAAAAAAACAACAGGCATGCCTTTTGTCTCCTTCGAGGTAAGCAATGTGCTTGTATTATCTGTAGAATAATTCTGTGCAGTTGTTAGTACAGTATGTTAGCCAAAAAGGCTATCATTAGGCTACTATCCCATGTTTTCCTACAGTCTGTGTTTTTACTTTAAAGCGGAAGTCAAACCAAACATATTTTTTTCAAGAATATGTTCCCAGCAGGCCCACGAGTTGAAACACGGCATTCTGATTAATTTTGCATTTGTGGAATATAAGTTAAGCAGCAAAATGCACTCGTTTTTAGCCATCTCTGGGGGCGGCCATTTTGTCCTCTGTCGACTCAAAATGACATCACAACTGCTCACAACGACCAATCACGGCTGACCTGTTTTCTGAATCCGAGCCACGATTGGTCGTTGTTAGCAGTTGTGATGTCATTTTCAGTCGACAGAAGACAAAATGGCTGCCCCCGGAAATGGCTAAAAACGAGTGGATTAACACTTATTCTGCAAATGCAATATTAATCACAATGCCTTCTTTCAACTAGTGGGCTTGCATAGAACATAGTCTTGAAAAAAAATTGTTTGCATTGACTTCCACTTTAAGAGCCTGAGGGAGGACGCCTGTCTTAGACGTAATGTTCTGTGTCTTTACTGTAGCGACAGCAGACTGATTAGTATCTCGCCGATCGCTGCTCCCAGCGTCCCCCATCAGGATGCTCTCAATCATGCGTCTATTGCTATTCCCAAGCATCTCGACGACACACAGACACTGGGAATTTCCACTAAGTGTCCACCACTTGGTGATCGACTGTAGAACTGCGGCTCCTTCAAGCATCAAGCACTTCTCCGTAGAGGCAGTCCTGCGCCTATTTTCTCTCGCTGACAGAAACAAATACAGGTGTCTATTTGAGGTGAGGCTTTTATTGCAGTGGATGGCACACTTGGCCACTATTTAGGGAATGGCTTTATATTACAGTGGATATTTGTGGCGTTGTTTATGTTACAGTGGAGGCCATTGACCTAACAAAGGAGAGGCCTGGTTGACAAGTGGCTATTCAAGTGAATGACGCACCCAGTTATTTGGTAAATTTTCTATTAGAGTGGTGGTTATATTCCATCGTGCAAAAAAAAAGTCTATTTGAGGTGAGGCATTTATTTTTTTTAAATCTGAGGAGTGAGGTATCTCTTAGAGTGGAAACTTTTTTTTTGTGTCGTTAAGTTGAGACGTTTACTGTTTTAAAGTGGATGACACGCCCAGACTATTTAGGGTGTGTTTTTATTAGATTGGAGGTCATTTTCTTGAGGGCAATACAAAGCCTTATCCAGTTGAGGTGAGATGTTTATTCATTGAAGTGGATGATGTACTCTGTGACTCTTTGTGGTGACATTTCTCTAAGAGTTGAGGCCATTGTCCTGATGCAAAAAAGAGCCGGTGTATTTGAGGTGAGCTATTTTCAATAACGGTGTTGGTTATTTACCTGTGGGCAAAACAACAAGCCATTTATTATCAAAAGTGGACAATGCCCAGAACAGTTATTTGAGGAGAAGTTTCTATTGCAGGCGAAAAAGAGACTTCTGTTTGAGGTAAGGCGTTTATAAAAGTGGACAATGCCATGTTTTTATTGGAGTGGAGTCCAGACAAAGGCATCAAATGTAATCATGTTCATGGGAGCAATTATTTGAGGCGAGGTTTCTATTGAAGTGGAGAGAAAGAACATTATAGTTAAGGTGAAATTGTTTTTTTAAGTGTCTGACACACCCAGTGTTTATTTGTGATATATTGTATTGCAGGTGAAAAAGAGACTTCTGTTTGAGGTAGAGGTGTTTATTAAAGTGGACAACGCAATGTTAGTATTCGAGTGGAGTCCAGACAAAGGCATCAAATCTAATCATACTTATAAGTGTACAACATAACCAGCAAACTTTTGAGGTACCTTTTTATATTACAGTGAAGGCCTAAGGGCAGAAAATCTATTTGAGGTGAGGCATTTATTTCTTCAAGTGGGCAACATTGGGACATTGTTTATAGTAAGAGTAGAGACTGTTTTCTGGAGGGCATGTTTTTCCTTTTGCATATCTGGAATGTACAATATGCATGCCAACTTTTTGAGGCATGGTTTCTTGTAGAGTGATGGACATTCACCTGAGAGTGAAAAATGAAGGTGTCTATTTGAGGTAAAAAGTGTATTTATTAAAGTGGATCCTACCTGGCATTTATGTCTGGCACGTTTTTTTTTGGTCTAGTAGAAGTGTCTAGTTGAGCATTTATTAATACATTGGACACTCTGCAATTATTGTGTTGTTTTGTCTATTCCATTGTTGTCATTTCTTTCTTTCAACCTGCCCCATAGCCTTTCCTTAATTAGCATGTCTTCTACGACCTTGTCCTATTGAATGTTTGTTTAGGCTTAATGTGCATTTGGACCAGGAAGCTTCACCAGGATCAATAAAGATGTCTGAATCTTCATTATTTAGGGTGTGGCTTCTATTAGAGCAGGGGGCACTATTTTAGGAAATACTGTACTCCACCAGAGTAAAATTTGCATTCCTGGGAGCTCCAGTGAATTTTAAAAAAGCCTAGTGTGTCCACATGATAAAGATAGAAAACTTGTTACTAAAAAAAATAAGAAAAATCTCCCCCATGAAAATTAAACATCTTCCTGGACGAAAGTATATTAGGATGCATGTCCTTTTGCACCCATGCAATGGAGCCGCTTCTTTTCATTTGTTCACGTCAAATAAAAAATAAAAAAGTTTTACAAAACACATGACATGATAGCTGTGCAATGTTGTTGAACCAGAGCCATTTATATTCAACAAGTACCTATTGAATTGTGGCCAAGTTAACATCGTCGGGTCATTAGGGAGCCCCCGTGTGTGGCTGGCTAAGCATTCTGAAGCGAGCTGGGCTCCTATTGTTTGGCGCCGCGCTTTACTTCATTAATGCATAGCGAATGCCCGCGGGCACCGCAGCCAATGCTAATGAGCACATTAGCTCGCTCCCAGGCCAGCCACTGTCTTTTGATCAAGTTCATATCGGTCCAAGATGCAAAGACAGATGGCCCTGGAAGACTTCGCATCCAAGGCCACTTGAAATCAAAAAGTACGCTTGATCTGCTTGGTCAGTTTCCAGTGTCTTATTAGTTTTTAGATTTTCGAGTCACATTCTTCAACAAATCAGTGACATCAGTAGGACTTCTTTGGTTTGTCGGCAGAGATTGGAGTGGTGCAAGTCGGCCTCACGTCAAATAAATGCCTCACTTTTGCCTTCAGAATTTTTTTTTTCAAACACCTCACCTCAAGTAGACACCTTTTTTTTGCCCTTAGTATAATTGGGTCCAGTTTAATTGGAAAGAAGCCACAATTGAGTGCCCCCTTTTTTACCATCAGGAAACCATTACCAAACCAACGTCGGAGGTCGTGAAGCGTCGTGGCGTCTGAATGCGCCGTCTGTTTGATGTAGTGGCCACCGTCGTAGTGTCGTAACCCGTCTGTAAGCGCCACTACTGTGACGGAGTGGCTCCGTCAGGTTGCTGCGGGGAGAACAGTGTCGCCATCCTAATACCATACGCATATCAGCACACCCGTACCTCCAGCCGTTTGTCCTCTCAGTCTGTCCGCATGTGTTTTGTTGGCATGTGGCCACCGTTGGACCATTTTTTTCCATTCCATAGTAGTATTCCATAACCTCGTGTTCCACAAACTTTTCTCCAGCATCTGCCTATCATTCACAACTCGCCGCTGTCAAACCGAGCACGTCGTGATTTCCGGGTTTTGTAGCGTCATGCGTATGGCGTCGCCGTGTGACGTCATTGGGACGTCATGGCGGAATACCGGGTTTTTAAGTTAAATAATTGTTTGTTTTTGAGCAGTCTAAGGGCGCAGGGTTATGACTGGTTGAACGATTATATTTTTCTATAATTTTGAATATTTTGTTGTTGGTAATATGTATGTGTTTTGACAAAGAAAACAGTCAATTTGGGAATTAATTGGTTTAGGGGAGGGGCCTAGGTGTTTAAAAGGTGGCCAATCTCTGTCATGAGGGCAGTGTGGGCCAGGAGAGAAGAAGCACTTACCTAGCTTCTCTATGATGAAATACAGCATTCACATTAGGCGCCACTTATGGCGCCAATCTGTGGAAGCGAAATGGTGACTCCTGCTGATGTTGCGGTGGCTTAGCTGGCCATGAGAACGTTTTTAAAAGCAACATTTTATCTGGCGTATATTCCACTCAGGTGAATGTGGATGGTCAGCACTCAGTTCAGTCGTCCCCGGCCTCCACATGAGCTGCAAAGTGTCGGCACCGCCATACAAATCGGCCTCATCTCCAAGTACCCTCGCCTCCCATCTTTGTCTCCCTCCCTGGTGAATTTGCTATAACAACGAGCACTAGGGAGAGGAGAATAAATCACAAACAAGGAGGAAGTGAGGATTTCCCTTCTCCCCCCACACCACCATATGGTATAAGAACTCACCTTTCCGCGGTACATAGTAAAGGGAAATGTTATGGAAAATTGACTTTTACATTGCCTGTATGTACAAGTACCGTCACTAGAGTGCCTGGTCACCGTCTCAGCGTGAAATAAAACAAAGTATAATGCACAAACTAAGGTCTTAACAAGATTACAAATATCAAATTAAGGCAAAATATGCTTGTCGAATATATTTCTCCTTACCAGACAGTTTTTGTGTGTTACTTTTAAATTGTTTTCCCCCAAAAAATCTTATGGTGTTATAATTGGCTTTTGACACTACTGGTTATGAGTAAAGTTTGCTTCAAATAAGAAAATAAATGATTCTATTGGTATAAGTAATATAAATACGCAACTTTTAAGACATCGGTGGAAAGTTTTGATGCTAGCTATGTTTAATTAATAAATATTTTGAAAATGTTTACATGTTTTCTTAGCCAAGGTACTGAAGTTCTTATATAGTTTAGTTGGCAATGCCCAAGTGTGTCAATGGGGGCCATTTTAGCTTAAAAAAATCAGGAAAACTCAGTGAAAAAATGGTGAAAAACACTAACAAACAATGGTCCAGGTTTTGCCATCAAGTTGGGCGTGGTGCCAGGTTGATACAATAGAGCAGAGCGCAGCTTCCATTCCCATCGCAACCTTTGGCGACCCCTCCATCACTGATTCATTAACTCGTCAGCACGCAGGTGTCGTACAAGGTCACGTGACCAACCCGGGTCACCTCACAATAAGCAGATGGGTGAAACTGCAAATACTCGCTGGTCAATAAAGTGATGGGATGGAGCGGCTGTGCATCCATACTCATTTGGAAAATGATGGTAGGGAAGGAAAAAAACCGGATCATTTGAACGTAGCTGTCAACAAAGCACTCTGGGTTAATTAAGGAGGTTAATTAAAAAGTTTTCTGTCAAATAATGAAACATAGAGGGGATAAACTTTCTAAAGGGCGTTTTTATTTATTTATTTTGGCATATGCCAAAAAAGGAAATTAAAAGGTTGACTGACATGTTTCTCCCATTGGAAAGAGTGGAAATGGAAATCATTGTGGATGGAATTTTCCATCCTTCGATGGTTAACCAGTCGGCAGAAGAGTAGCAAAAAGAAGCAGAGTCAGAGACATCAGGCAGCTACAAATTCAGAAGCAACTTGGATTTAACATGCATGACAAATAAGGTCATCACTCTTTTACATTTTCAATTATTTGTACTTTCCAAAAATTAAGACTTAAAACCAATAACCTTCAGCGTTATGCTAACACTATTAGGAATGAGATATGCTACCAACAAAGCAGCCGTGGCTAATATCAGTTTGTTTACATTGCTAATACTAATGCTTGCAAGTGTTGCTATATTGTTAAAGCTGTGTTTATGAATTGTGCTTTTGCGCAGAAGTGAGAGGGCACGGCTTTGTAAAAGAAGATTAAGACCACCAAGATTGTACCATTGGCAACAATGTGACATGGGATTCTGGTTAAGGTAAGCAAATCTTTAAAGTAAAACTTGTGTGTAAATGTAGAGTTGTTTGAGTTGGAGTTGGGTTTTTCATCTGTTGGATCTTTTTTTTCCCCCAGATAGGCGATAGACGGACTGGCGGCTCTTTGATGTTGACTGACGGAAGTGAGGTTAAATAAACATGACGGACTGACGACAGATGGTTACAGTTTGGTCCAGCCTGAAAAATAAATTGATTGACGGATGATGGGCAGGTACCCAGGCTGCCGACGAATGACAGACCTTTATTAAAATCCCCACTTCTGGTTGTTTGTAACACTTTGAAATGTACGGTGACTTTTTAGCTTTTTATTCTTACTGACGTTTTTTTTTTTTTTTTTTTTTTTTAACAAGTGTCACCCGAAAAAGCAAAACAGCACAAATTAATCCTTTGAAGTTTGCCATTAGTAAGTTGCAACATCTTTAAACTTTCATGCGACTTTTGAGGCATTGTTTCCCCTTTGAGTTTGTAGCGTCCTTTGGAAAAAGCACACAGGCTTAGCATCCAGAAAAGCCAAAGAAAAACGTTTAAATGTTATGTTTTGGATGTTTTGTGCAATTTATGAAGGCCAGCCACTACCTTTAACAAAGTGGGAGCAATTGTCCAAAAGAAAATATCACTGTCATATTTGTCAACACACTCATTATTATTAACCATTTCATTAGAAATATAAGAATTCACTACTGCAGAGGACAAAATAGCCAATCAGAGACAGATTGTGCGGCTTTGCGTGGTGTCAATCATTTGTGGTGCATTATTTATTTTTCTCATAGATGAATAAAACAATTTTGCACCAAGAGACAGCCTGTCCAATTTTCAGCTCAGAAAAACAGCCTTCCTTACAGTTTGTAATGTTACAGTGCAGCTTGGCAGTCAGTTTGATGGCATGCACAGAATATAATGAAAACGGTGCGTGGTTTCCATTCGTGTCAAACGTTTGAACCGGCCACACTATTGATTGCAGAATCTATAGTCTCCACGCTTGTCTTCTGAAAGAAGCATCATCTCCACACAAAGGTCAAGCTTCCCCGCATACCCTAAGTTTAAAATGTCATACTTTTGGGACTACGACAGCCTGACATGCACTTGTTGTTTGGCTCCGGGTTCTCAAGACATCTGCCCAATAGGACGCTCGTCGAGATTAATAATGGCACTATTTTGCCGTTTATTTTGTAAATAACAGTCCTATAAGACTACAGATAAGTATGTCCTCCTCTTCATTCTATCATCTTTTAGTAGAGACGACAGACTTATTGTCATGATTATGTCCAATTGCACGGTGAGCCCAAGACTTTATCAATGAGGCACGCAGTTATCGACCATGAATGTATGAATGGGTCATTTTAAGACGTAATGTAAGGAATTAGTAGTTACAAGGATGACAATGAGGAATGAATTGACAGAGTATGCAGGAAAAACTTGCTCAATTAGCCACTCGGCTGGCTGGTCTTGATTCGGCAGACAGTTCCTCATATATGAGATACAGTCGAACCTCATGTTACAGACTTGAAATGTTACCACAAGACCACAAAGTATGTACACTAAACACATTTATTTAAAACTCATCTCATATCACCCTTTGAAATGTATACAGATGATTTAATTGTGGAAATAATGCACTGGAAGTGCACATTTACCTGCGACTTACAGAAACTTTCACTAACAATCCAGACTGAACTTAGTTCCTCTCTTCATCTTGGACATAAAAAAGATATTTGTTTCTCAGGTGAGATGCAGCTCTAATTTTAAGAATATCTCCGACTAGTTTGACTGAAATGCCGTTCATTTTTTACGTTTAGAATTGTGAAGCGTAAAAACACAAAAGATGACAATTGCATTGTTGGATTATATGACACTACTCAAGATGACTAATTAATGCCCATATGTTGACAAACAGGTTTGTCCAACCCCTGATTGATCAACTATTGATCTGAGTGCCACAAATACCTGTAGTTCACTTAATTGTCAAGGAATGCTTTTAAAAAAGAAATAATAATATATTTTTTTAAAAACTCTTCTGCGCAACCTCAGTTAAATAGATATAACCTTAGTCTTCATTTGAGCTTGTCACCTTGTTTACAGCAAATATATTTTCTTTGCTGGGCCTTGCATTGAAAGATAGTGTGTCGGCCTAATAAAAGCGCTGCTTACAGGGAGATGTGCTCATATTTCTGATTCCGTCTTTATTGAGCGCCGAGGAAACATTAACTTCGATTTTCTTTCATCTGTCAACCCAAACGGCTCAACCTCTAACATCCTTCCATTAAAACCTGAACTGACTTTGGGGGAGAATTTTTTCTTTTTCTTTACACTCACTATCTCTTGTCGAGCCGAGTCGAGTCCCTTTTGAGGGAGTTGTCCAGTCTCATGTATGTAAGTGATTGCTATACCCCGCCGCATACGCTGTAGTGCCAATGGCTGGTCTGCATTTCATTACCATGATTGCATGGAGCAGAGCTAGGGCGTTGCAACTAAGCGAGTGGCTTCTATTTGGCAAAAGTTTGGGAAAAAAGCAAGCCCTCCGCAAGGACACAAAATATATTTTCACTTGTTGAGCCAGCACTTCACAGAAGCAAATATCTGCATAGGCAGAAAACAAGCAAGGGCCACTTCTACTCATCTGCATCTAACAAGTGTCACTACTCCTCTGCTTACCTTATGCCTTTGACATGATATTCTTTCAGACAATGTCCTCCAGTCGACACGTGAAAATAGCAGATCTTTGCGCAGCCTAGCTGCCAAGTCATGGTTAGTCTGGACACCAATGACCTTTTTTCCTATGAGCCAGAATTTTGACATCATCCTATGGCATCTTGGAGCATTGCAAAACAGACACAAAACTAAGGAGAGCTGTAAATAGGTGACATTTTGCAAACAGATGACGATAGTATCCGAAAAAGGGCAAATTGGTAAACCACAAATAGGTTTTGGGCCTATGGTACTGTACTGTATTAGTATACAAGCAATAAAAAGTGAATTATCCATATTAAATGCACTTTAAAAAAATAACTAGATTACAAAGTGATTCGGCAAGACGAAATCATGGTGTTAATGGGCAACCTTTGTGTTAGCGTTTGCGTTTACACGTTCTGACTAATTAATGTAGGACTCACCCAGATCTCAACGTGAATATTAACGTCCCATTGACTTGAAAGTCTTTGTAAGGCTCTTGTTTGTGTTGAATCGCCGCCCCGGGTGATGATTTGCATGAGCATTAGCATTCTGCGCCATTGTTTGGACGTTCTATGAAAGATTCACATTCAAGACACGAGCAGCGACACTGAGTCATTTGGTCGCCGAACGGAACGGCTTTGACGAAATTGTGTTGATCCTACACTTAGTCGTCGTAATGAGAATAGCCTCTGTTGCCATGGTAACTCCATGTGTCACAATATTGGTGAACTTTGTTGGAGCAAACAACGTGAGAGTACAGAGCTTTGTAAGGCGCTGAAAGCACTTTGTTCAAAAGCTCAAACCAAAGGAGAGTCCCAATTCCCCCTCATCCTCCCCTCCAAAAATATTAGGACAGACCGCTAATGGTTACATTCTTCAGGACGTTCCCAATTAGACATGGGCCGATTAACCGTTTTAAGGTATACATCCACACGGTTTCAAAACCTCTAAAACTGTCTATCAGGCAAAGTGACATGACCCCTCCCCCTTCCTGTTGTTGGAGCAAGCAGTCGGTGAGACTGACGATTATTACCCTTTTCAAAAAAGTTGTCTCTTTTGGGAATTGGTAGAAGAAGGATATCGTCGCTGTCATGTCAAAACACTTATCTCCATTTTTTTTTTCATTTTCTTATTTTTACATGAATGGTGTTTCCGCGTTACAGACATCGCATTAATGTGAAAATTAAAAAAGTTTCCAAAATTGGAGATAAGTGTTTTTCACAGGACAGCGACGATATGCAAAATGTGTAAAGGTTTTTAATTTTATGCTTAAAACATCGATTATTAATACCTCTGAATCAATGGAGAATCGTTTTTATAAAACCAACGATGCATCGAAAAAAACGATTATTGTTCCCACCCCTATATAATATATGTTCTGAACAAAGAGCACTTCACAAAATCAGAGCACATAAAAAACTTTCAAATTAACCTGAGAGTATATTTTACGCCGCTGACGAAAGATATCTTTGTCATCCATCAAGTCCTCAGATATGATATGACCAAGATATTTAGTTTTTTCACACACTGCAAGTGGACTGTTTGAGAAATAAAAGGTTGGGAAACATAATTTCTTACTATCATTACAGTATGTGACTTTTTTTTAGCATAATACATAATATCATGACTTATGCCATAGAGGGAGCACATATTCAGCATCTGCTGCAAACTAGCACTTTATGGGCTAAAGAGAACCAGGTCATCTGCATACATTAAATGATTAACTAGCGTGTTACCCAAGAGACAACCTGTATTGGACCCATTTAACTGAATTGATAAATCATCCATATAGACGTTAAATAAAATAGGAGATAATATTCCTCCTTGTCTTACTTCCGTTACTAACACAAAAAGGCGCTGATACAACATTGTCTCATTTAACCTAAAATGTTTGATTGGCATACCAATACACTAGAAGTCTTACTAATAGTTAAGGGACACCTCTACACAGCAATTTCAAAAACTGTTTTACTTCATTAATTCTGTCAAAAGCCTTACTTGCATCAATGAAGCATAAAAATCGAGATGAATTAAGACTTCTGTACTTTGATACAATCCCTTTAAGTGCAGAGATACAAAGATCAATACTATGTTTTTGTTTGAAACCAAATTGGTTATCAGTTGAGAAGAGAAAGATGTCCAGCTTTGCCAACATGATTCTCTCCAGTACTTTAGACAAGATACTGGCTAAAACAATTGGTCGATAATTGTCTATACTCTAGCTGCGCTGGGAGGTGCTCCCAGCATGCTTTGCAGATCGGCGGCGTGTAAATAACGTTTGAAATGCATGTTTTAATACTGTCACAATTAGCTCACAAGTCCTCTTCTTTTCCATTGTTCCATTATTTGCCAGTGTGCTTTCAGTTTGTTCCATGGTGACTTTAGTTTGAGGCGACACCGTGAGCGTGCATGGTGTCTCAACTAATGACTCGCTGACTGCTTACGTCAAATTAAAAAGTGCACTCTACTCTCTCGCAATACTATTCAATTTTCCAGTCTTGTCTTTAAGTACTGGCACTAACAGTACATAATAGAGTTGGGCAAGATACCATGAACAAGGAGATCAGTGAAGCACATGGATAGCAGTGGATTGAGTCTGTAGCTGGCATATTTGACATGTTCTGCACTAACGCAATCCATGCGTGCTTTAGAATTTTCCATCATATTAATAGCATCATCTGCTCCCCTAACTGTCTCCTATCTGCTGTGAGACCAATATAGTCATGATCAATAGGGATTATAATGCTTTTTACACAATTAAAGAGATTATAATGATGCTCCCGCCTTACCTCAACAATTTTTTTAGGGTTGCTAACACCCTCAATATCTACAGGCAGCGGAGTCTTGTTGTTACTAATGTTCTTGTTGATAACTAGCTAACTAGCATGGCTAGCATCGATTAGTTTACGCTCTGATGTAGCTTCACAAGGTAGAGAAGAGCAGAAAAGTAGCTGTCCTCATTTTTTGAGAAATGGAGCGCTTTCGATGTTAAAAAGCTAGTTAGCCAACTGTAATTGCATTCGCTTTACGCTTCACTTTACAATTTTTTTTTTTCACCCACAGGCGGCTCTAGGGTCTTCTTGTATGTTACATCTCTAAGTGGGATGAAGTGTACTTCAGTTAAAATCGAGCAATGGAAAGAGTCACAATAGTGACACGTGAACATGTGTCTTAAAATTAGCATCCTTAAAATGTAAAAAAAACTGTTTCAACAAATGTATGTTTTGTTTCAACAAATGTATGTTTTTTAAGTAATGCCTGCCCTCTCCAGCCTCCCAGGCAAGCCATACGCTAGGTTGCGCCCGGAATCAGCGGCTATAAAAAGTAATGATAGGCGGGTCGTGACACGCCACACGACTCGGTTATGCGCCGCCTTCCGTTTTTACAAGGCGGCAGCCCGTCATAACTCAGACGCCTTTTATGGGAGGAAGTGTGTGCGGTGGGAGAGCTCCTAGCTTTGAGTGAACCTGAGACTTTATTGCAAGCTAAGGCCCTACTTTTAACATCGATATGATCAAGGCCTGGTTGAGTGCTTCGCACATCTGCATTCCAATTTTGAGTTTGTGTATTTGAATCTGGGCTCCAGGGTGGAGTTTGCATGCCGTGATTGATTACGTGCCCTGCGCCCCTACAAAAAAAACTTTATTGGCTATATTAACTTTAAACCACAAACAAACTATGATCCCATAACTGTTTATCATTTCAAATTGAACATAAAAACATACATTACTATTCTTATTTATATATATATATATATATATATATATATATATATATATATATATATATATATATATATATATATATATATATATATATATATATATATATATAAATATATAAAATGCACCAGAAGTGCTTCCACTAACAACCCAGTTTAAACTTAACTCCTCCGCTGGCTTCACTGATGAAATGTGTCGCCTCAACATACTTCCTTGACAACAATTACCGTACAGAGCTACTAATAAGTTTGGTTCTCAGCGACTAGTAGGCAATACGTTACACAGAAAATAAAGAATGAATTGTACATTTGTGAATTGTGAGCTGCACTTATGAGTTAAAATCATTCTGTGACCACATTTAGTAGCTCAAAACACTCAAATCATCTTTCTCCATTGATTGATTGAACGAAGTTTATTTCAAACAGGCAGTACGTGGGGGAAAAAAAAATCTGTAATAGAAATAGCCCAAAATGAAACATCATTTACTGCTTGTCTGAAAAGGAGTAGGAAGAACTTAAACTTGAACCCACTGAAATGAATGTAAATGCAATGAATCCATTCCAGCCATTGTGCTCCTTCTGCCGTATGCACCTTGGACACCGGATGGCAGTTTAATGCAGACAGACAGACACAAATAAAGACGAGTTTAACAACTAAGTGATATAGTAACCTACAGTTGTAGTAGACCTATAACTAGTAGACCTTTTCTGAAGAGGATAAAGCATATATTCATGTGTCGGTGACATGGAAGCAGGTGAGCCACCAGTACATGCAGTACTTCAGCACTTAACAGCAGCTTATTCCTTGAGCATCTCTGGTGAAACGCTGTTACGTAATAAAGGCCTGGTGTAGCGGCGAGCCGACCAAAACTCAAAATTCTACATCTGACCCGCCACTCCCATCAAGACTGTGACTTAATGTTGATGGACATCGTTGTTTTCGCCGCTGGTCGCAACTCATCAGCTTGCAGAGTTTAAAGGGTGACAATGAAGGGTGAGTGTGTTTCTCTTTTTGCAATGTGAGTGTGAATGTGATCAAAACAATCTTGGGTTTCAGGGGACGCATATTATGGGATGGAAATAGACTTCCCAATCGCTTGTATACAAATAGTTTGGACTCCGGAGCAGCAGTTCTAAAAAAAATGTGGGTCCAGGAACAGCTGATGGATTTTTCCAAGGACCCTGCTTGAGCTTTTACCACCTGGAACTTTGTGATGTGTGACATCATGGTGAAAATGTCTAGATTTAAAAGGCACACATTCTTGATTTGTGATTAATAACATAGCACCTGGCAAAAGCACATTGTACAACACTTCATTAGTGTGTGTCCATGCAGCAATTGTTTCCAGGAAGTACAGTATACGCCCCCTCACTCCCAATAGTGAATGAAGAGATTGGCCACACTGGAAATGATTGCAGGCTTGTGCTGGTTGCCATGTCTCCAAGACTCTTCCTCCATCCACGTCACATCAAAGCCAAACGTCCGGCCACCATCGTTTCTTTTTTTACAGCCTCGCCGGCCGCACAGGGATGCCAAATTGGACCTCAGCGGGGTACTAAATGTGCCTTCAATCTCAACAATCCTTTTAATCTTCCATCAGTCCGCGTGGATGCCACTCAGAAGCTTGATCCTTTCACAGCCTGGCGAGAATGTTGGAGATGGCGGCTCGGTAAATTAATGAGAAAAACCTAAAAAAAAAAAAAAAAAAAAAAAAAATTTCAGTCGCATCAAAGCTAAAAATGCGTCTTAAAAAAATGCTTTGCTCCATCTGAACAAGAATCACCAGGGTGACTAAAGTGACAGGTCACAGTGCTCTTGCGTATTCTGTTTAGCATTCAGTGGGAATCAGAAGCTCATTCAAGCACAAAGTTTTCTTGTTAGCAAGAGGCTATGTTTCTTGATGCTGGTTGACTGCCAATCTGTCCGGGGTCAAAGTGAAGCTGACGTAAAAACCTTCCCGAAAATGTGGGTCCAATTGTGAACCGAACAACGTCTGGTTTATTTGACATTGCAAACTGAATGATCTTGATGAGGCAAAAGTGCAAAACACAGCCTTTGCTAATTGCTCAACTTAAGCTTTGCATTACAGCCAGTGATGCCGGTAACGCGTTATTCTGAATAGTGCGCTTTTCCCCGGAAGAACTCATCCATTGTGATACTTTTTGTAGTCCAGTAATCAGACTGCAGTTACTCTTCAAATATCACTAGACGTTACTCTACTCTACTCTACAGGAGGAAACCTGGTTTCTAACACCATAGTATTCAGAAAAGGCACTCAACAAATAACTGTACATTAAGAAAGGGAAATTCTCGTATTGACATATTGCATTGTGGGAGACTTCAACTTCACATTCTCATCTGAGGTAATATGCGTAGTATCGCATTACTCACATGTCCATACCTACCACATAAACAGCAACGGAGGAAGGAGAGAGATTCGCTTTTTCAAAATGGGAATACTATCACTATTTTGAATTTGTGCCAGCGAAAGACAAAGATATTAAGGTTGGTTGTGCAATGTGCTGTCCAGTTTTCTACCTTCAATAATATACTCTGTTCACGCCCACAACGGTGCAAAACGTCCATTTTTAACTACGGCACGCTGCTTGCATCTGCGAAAATACCAAAACCGAGTCTAGCCTGCCCCTGTGCAGATTTAGACCGCCCCTCACGCCTCATTTGCACTGCGAGCGAAAACACAAATCATAAAGTCAGTCGGCACGAGTCAAATCTAACATGGAACTGCCTCAGTGGAAACAAACTTTGCAGCACATGTATAATAGAATGACATTTGGAGGTACAGTATTTTTCGTCACTTTAGGATATAATGTCAAAACTGGTTAAATTTGATTGGAATATAAAGGTGTTCTGTTTGCTTGAGAATGAATTGTGGAGGATTACACGGATGAGCTGATAAGAATTATGAATCTATTGATGGCAACGCGTTTCACAGTGACTCATCGAGGACGTCGGCGCGAGGAAGTTAACGCGGCTTTAAGTTTGACACCGCCTCACTTTCCGATTATAACACCAATCGGAATCAACCTGGTGCAAAGCTGCTGATTTGAATTATAGCCTTTTGAAAAAAGGAAGAAAAAAAAACCCTCATAAGATGTAGATAAAACATCAGACGTCACTGGTGTCACGAAGCAGAAGCCATGCTCGTGTTTTAATGATTAAGTCAGATTTCAAAAATAAGAAGCAGCAGCAGCAGAAGAAGGGCAAAACCATAAAAAAAAGGCGATGAGGCGGCATAGAGCAAAGCCAAGCGAGCCCAATTAAGGGTTTTATGGGGCGAATAATTGGAGTCGCAGCACTGAGCCTTGTCTCAAAAGCAAACACGTTCTTTTTCTTTCTTTCTTGTGCTTATGACAAGAACAAAAGAACACGTGCCCACCTGAGTTCACAGCAAACCTGGTAAATTATTAAAGCAAAACATCAAAACACAAGAACACTCACAGAGCACAAGGCTTCAACAGACTGTGTACACAAAACTGTGTGCAAATAAAATCAATACCATTTACCATCTTAATAGTTTCACTTCTGGAAATAAAATGATAACAAAAAAGTGATTCTGATTGTTTCCAGTTGAATGATATTTGCTGTGTTCCTAACATGCAGCAGTCATGGGGACCACATTGGTAAAAGTCATGAAATCACAACAACTAAAAAAACAATTTGGATCAAATTTGGTTTGAGTGGCCACACACAGTAAATTTGGCTCTAATTGGATGAGAATGTACACTATATTTTGTGTTTATATGTTTGATGGATGGTGGAGTCAAATAAAACAGGAGAAAAAATCCCAACATTTTCATCATCTTTGGACTCCCCCCATATTATTTATACTGTAAATTACTGTTAACAAAATACAGAGAAGTAATGAAATAAAACATAACATATACGTAAATAAAATAACAAAAATATAAATAAATAAAGTACGATATTATTTAAAATAACTTTTGATGTTTATCACTTACAAAAAATGGAAAAATATATTTCAATACATATTTAGAATAAATAAAATACAATTAAGGAGATCATGAAAATATAACAAAACCTAAAAATATTAAAATAAATACATTTATATAATACAACTAAAATGCAATACATCTACGTAAATGTTGTGAAATAAATAATTTAGGATCTCACCAAGGAAAGGACTAAAATGAAGTTAGGAAAATCCTTGGAAAATTCCTTCACACTTTTATCTAAAGTAAAATCATCCATCCATCCATCCATTATCTATGCCGCTTCTCCTCACAAGGGTCGCGTGCGTGCTGGAGCCTATCCCAGCTGTCTTCGGCCAGTAGGCGGGGGACACCCTGAATTGGTTGCCAGCCAATCGCAGGGCACACAGAGACAAACAAACATTTGCAGTCACAATCACACCTAGGGGCAAATTGGAGTGTCCAATCAACCTATCATGCATGTTTTGGAATGTGGGAGGAAACTGGAGTACCCGGAGAAAACCCACGCAGGCACGGGGAGAACATGCAAACTCCACACAAGAAGGCCGGGGCCGGATTCAAACTCACGACCTCTGCACTGTGAGGCGGACGTGCTAACCAGTCATAATATTAAAATAATATAATATTTAGTCTAAATAATAAACACTATACACTAAAATAGATAGCGATAAGAGATTGTGGCTTTTTGGAATCAGAAAAAAATTAAACATTAGTTCACACTATTGTTGTACGGGATACCGGTACCAGTACCGTGCCCCGATTTTTCGGCGTCAAAAACGGCTTGATACCATTTTTTTTTAACACCGGTATTTAAAAAAAATGAATAAAGCACCCGTAGCTCACCAACTCTGTCTTAAAGGCAAGTATACATACGCGCATAGCCGCCTAGACGTGTGTGAAACGCCTTTAAGTGGCATGCATCCTGCGTGTCAAGATGGCCTCAAAGCATTGAAGCGCTGGATGCACGTTTGCTCGCTGCACTTTCACTCCTCATTGAAAATCATGACGCGCGAAGTGGAACTTTTTTGCTTACATGACTAACAGCCATGGTAAGCCAACCAACATGACTAAAAAAAAAAAAAAAAAAAGACAGAAGTGTATTCCAAGGGTCAACAACCCATACAATCCCAACGGTAATATAGAATGTGCCTGAATATTGTCGGGGCAGCATGTAAAAAGCCATCATTCCCACATGAACCCACACAGTTTTCCTTGTGAAAGCATCTCTCATTTTTCAGTCACAGTCTGAGACGTCCCACCCGGATTAACTTCTTGGTACACAATGCGGCAAATTAGAGGAGCCCCTCACCCCCACGCCAAAGGACACCCTCCAGCCTGGGGGTGACCAAACACGCTTCCAGGGCCAGGAACTCTTGACCGGCAGCTCAGAGCGGGAACAGGCGACAAGTGTGAGTGGCGAGTGGATTTAGACGCATCACAAAAGACGGGAGCGGGACAGATGGTGATTTTGCTTCACCTTTCAAACCGCACGTCAAAGGTCGCAATTGATTGCACCAAATCGGCTGTCAGGCTCCAAGTCAAACTGACGGCCCGACGCACAATTCGGTACGCCTGCAAGGCTGCTGCATGTTTCTACAAAACTGAAATTTGTGCCAAAACGTTTGGGATCCTACTTTCATATCTGAAGTAGGATTCAAGGACCAACTGTCTAGAATTAAAAAAAAAAAATTGGGCTGGAGTTGGGTCCTGTGCAACCTGGAACAGGAATAGCATGCGTGGTATTTCAAAGATCATATCATCATGTTAATCCAGAAATTGCCAGAAGCTTTGGTGTTAGAAGTGGGTTCCAAGAATTGACCATTCAGACATCTTTCTGAGAAAACAAAACAAAACATAATTTTAGTGTTTTGAAGTTTATTATGGGATCCGAGGTGTGACATTCAGACATATTTGTGAGTTGGGGCACCCGCCCACCCAGGTACAAAAACAATACACTCAGGCTTTCAGTTTGTTCATTTATATTGGCTACAACATTTTGGTGTCTGATGTGGGATCCAAGGATCACTTGGAGTTTGGCACTGTGCACCCTGGGACAAATAGCATACTGTTGGTGTTTCAATGTTGAAGATACATTCGAAATGACTGCCAAAACATTTGGTGTCAGAAGTGGGACGGACCATCCACATATCTTTGCAAGTTGGTGTCTGTGTGCCTGCAGACAAACTTTGGACATTGGACATTAGCATAGTTGATCATTGGGTTTTATTCTTTTGATTAATAATGCGAACAAATCATGACATTTAAAAAAAATCTATGACGAACGGGAGTCTCGACCCCCACCACTAGATGACAGTTGCCAACCGCCAGTTGACACCGCAGAAGAAGAAGAACAGGGCAAGAAAAGCTAGAGAGACAACTAAATAGAACGAGAAATTGAAACTAATCTGTGTTTGTGTGTGTCACTTGACAGCAACCGAACTCATCTATTCGAAAGCTGCAATTGCTCGTTTATTGTATGCTGTAATTGCAACGTCTCGCAATTATCGTCCCGGCGCCTTCATCTTGGTCAAAGGAAACGTTAAGCAACAAGAAGAGTTAATGAAATGCGCACTTGTCCATGCCAAGTGCCAATGTGAGGGAAATTCTTGTATATTTAATTCAAAAAGAATATTTCATTTAGTTATGATTGTATTATTTCGTTTTGTGTATTTTGTTTTTGTAGAGTTTGATTTGAAAACACTGCTCATAACTTTTTACATCTATTTTTTAAAATTATAAACAATATTATTGCTAATACTCCAATTATTGATAATATTGAGTGAATGTCATAAAAATGAACAAAAGTATAAATGCTATACTGGAAAATGATAGCCACTCTTTGATTTTTTTATCACGTGTAAAACTAAGCACAAAGAGTCATTTAAATTTACATAATTTACACACATACATATGTTGCACATGATTCAGTTGATAAAAAGACATTTTTTGACAAGGGATTTGTTTAAATGAATGGATGGATAGACATCAGTTCAGCACATTTCAATCAAGTGTGACGTTCAAATTAAGTACATTTAAAGAACTAAGTTCTGTATAGTAATTTATGAAAACAACAATTGAAATGATTAACAAATGCACACATTATCATTATTTTCATAACCATATACACTTATTTAATGATTTTCAGGCACTTGAAAAACTTAAACCAGGGGTGTTCAGCTCCAGTCCTCAAGGGCCGCTTAACTGCCCGTTTTCCAGCTCTGCTTGCTGCAAACACACCTGATTTAAATGATCAGCTCATCAGCAAGCTCTGACGAAGCTTGATAACGATCATGATCTTTTGAAACAGGTGCGTTGCAGCTGGGAAAGAGGGAAAACAGGCAGGACACCGGCCCTTGCGGACCGAGTTTGGACAACCCTGATTAAACTAACCAGCCATGATCATCTTCTTTTTAGAGCATTTCAGAAATAAATTTTCCCAAAATCATATTCTTAAGCCGTGCATTATTTTAGTAATTTTGCTCTTTATGATTGTTTCTATACTTAGCTTATAAATGACTGATATTCTTCTATTTATAAGTGTCTTAAATTCTTTTGCCGTGCTGCTGACAGTGTAGTGGTACACTTGCCTGACGTGTGTCCATCTTTTGCCTTTAAGTGTTTTGTGAAGCACAGCGAGTTGCCTTGTGTATTACAGTAAATGTGTTGTATAAATAAAGCTGCCTTGCCTTGCCCTTAAGCACATAACAAAGCTAAGATTAATAATTATATATGTTAGCTAACTTCGATTATATCATTGTATTCAAATATACAGCTATAAATTCTACAGTGGGGTGGCCCCCTAAAAGGTACTTCGTTTTTTACCTACTATTTTTTTTTTTGCAATTAATACTTGACACGGGTGTAGCAAAGTAAATATGAATGCAGTAAGTTGAGAGAGCCGCAGGGAGGGATGGATAGAGAGAGTGAGAGAGAGAGAGTGAGAGAGAGAGAGAGAGAGAGAGAGAGAGAGAGAGAGAAGAGAGAGAGAGAGAGAGAGAGAGAGAGAGAGAGAGAGAGAGAGAGAGAGAGAGAGAGAGAGAGAGAGAGAGGAGCCACTTGCAGGGACTCGAGCCTCCTCGCACCGAAGGGGGCGTCCACGCACACTGTGTGCCTCGCGTGTGCTCAGTGAGTGGGAGCAAGCAGAAGCAGCTTGTCACTCCCCTGCATGCACATCGCCTGGCTTCCTTCGCGCAGTGACACCTCGCTTTCCTGCTCCCCCCCACCCCAATCCCTCCCCTCCTCAATTCCAAGGAACAATCACGCGCATTCCAATATCGTGGACGTGTTGACGTGCGTGTGCATGAGCAGCGCTCCCTTATCTTTATTTTCTTCTTTTTTCAAATTATTTGGAGCGGAAGGAGAACAGGAGGATTTTTCTCCTTCTCTCTCGCGCTCTCTTTTTTCCTTTTTTTTTTCTTCGTTTTCATGCAGCATCGCACGCCGTGGAAATAACGAGTGGAGGGGTGGGGGGTCTTATCAAGTGAAGTGCGGACCCAGACGGGACCTGCTGCATTGTCTCCACCATGGTAAGCTGCAGAAATGCACATTGAAATATACATCGTGCACGCAGATGTGGCTCTCCTCTCCTCTCTTCTACCCTCGCCCCTCCGAACCACACCTTCGGTTCCGTCCGTGCACAGATTCTTCGCTGGTTTACCTGCATGCGTGCTGCGTGTTTGCGTTCATACGTGAACAAATGTGAGCTTGTCAATTAATTAGAGGCATGGGTTATAGGATGTCCCGAACATGCATGTACCCTTATGGTTGCAAGTAAGAGGATGATGACGATGATGATGATGATGATGATGATGACGATGATGATGTGTTCATTTTTAATGGGACTTGGAGTGAAAATATTGTATGGCATGCACAGGGGTGGGAGGGGAAAACTTTTTCTAATTGGACTGTAAAGGTGCTGCTTTAAATAATTTTTTATGTAGAATTACATAATATGATGTGTGTGTATGTATATATATATATATATATATATATATATATATATATATATATATATATATATATATATATATATATATATATATATATAAACATTTTTGATAAACAATATTAAAAACGTAATTTTGAATTAGCTTATATTATATTTTTAAATGCATTTTTTCTATAACCTTTGAATTTAAGTTTAATTCAAAAATTAATTTTTGAAAAAGTATAAAATACATTTATATATATATATATATATATATATATATATATATATATATATTACATCACCAGACAAATTCATCTTACAATATAACTCTCAAAAGTAAATACAGGATAAACAATATTTTAAAAAATGGATGGCTGGATGGCTGAAGCGCGAATATGCTTGTTTGCTTTTTTTTTTACGGTATATCGTTCAAGCATAAATGAAATCATAACACGGATCTCTCCGTGTAGTCTCAGATTGTCTATCAACAAAAAATAACTTTTTTCATCAACATATATATAAACATATTTTAATTCCCCAATACAATATAATACAATACAATTTTATTTACATAATAGTCACATTTTATTTTAAAAAGATGTTTTTCTCACCCAAATCCTCAAAGCACATCATAGTCACATTCGCAGTGATTGAAAACATTTCTAAAAAAGTCCTACATAATTGTTAAGCAACTGTCAAGCTTCGTAGTGCTGTGTTGTAGTGCAGTTTCATTTTGAGGAGTTCCCAAACAGTGTGTGAGAGCAGACGAGAAGTAAAAAGAGTGAGGGTCAGTCGGACCCCTGGGAGCCTTTGTTGGGGCTGTGGGGGGGCTGCAGCACTAGTAGCTCAGACCATCTCCTGTTCTGATTGGCTGGGTCTAAACGACTTGTGTCCACTCTCCCATTAATGATTGTATTTCATTCTGTGGCTTTGTGTGTGTCCTTTGAGGTATGTTGTGAAGAAATGGACGCAATCTGATGTTGAATTATGGCACTTTCACTTCAACGTTTGCTTGACAAAGGTAGCAAATTGCATTACCGGGTGAAGTTCCTCGAAACGAGCCCCAATCGAAGCAGGCATTTTAGAGTCTTCGCCTTTGCCATCCAATGTGGGTGGAGCATGGAGTCATGGATTTGCTTGCAGTTTCTTTATTTACATTGAAATTGGAATAATTACTCGAATGGCTAATAGAGCCACCTGAATTTGACCTGGACGTCACTATGAATAAAACATCTACCTCACAGGTCAGAAGTTTGGGCTTTGAATCTCTAAAGAGGAAGTGTGTATTTTGAAGGCTATGAAACAATGAAAAAAATGTTAAGAGAATGAAATCATTATTTTTTTGGGTTGGAATTACCTGTATTATTAGTTCAAATTTACCACCATCTATCATCATCAACAGTTTATCATTTCTACTGTAATTCATCTCACAACATTAGTGTTAAAAAATTAACGGATTACAGATTATTGGATTTCATAAATATACCTGCAATGACACTAACGCTAACAACCCAGGCTAAACCTAGGTCCTCCCCAATTTACAAAAATCTTCGAGACGTATCACTTCAACATACTTCCTTAACACCAATTACTACTTTCCATTAGCTTGAGCTTTGGCGCCATCTTGTGGCATCTTCGAGTGTTACTGAAATACACAAAAAAAAAATTAGAAAAGGTTCCACGGTAAAGAAAATGCCAAAACGGGAATTTGTGACTAGAAAACCGCAAATTGCAAAACGCATTTTCATTGTTTTGTTGGTTTGACACTTTTAGTAGCGCATACAGGACGACATGGTATGGAATTACATACATGATGTTCTCATGTTCGTCTATCTGTGCCAGCGACGTATCGTGACAAGCAAAACAATTCAATGTTCTTCCACTAGATGACATAAGGTGCAATTATCTTAAACTACCTGTTTATATTCATACAACGGTATGGTATGATAGTTTTGTGTTCAATGAAGCAGGCCCAGATGTTACTCTGAGTGAGTACATTTGTGAGTAAATAGAAACGAGGTCATCATTATTACAGTATATATATGTTTTATGACATTTTCGTTTGATAGTGTGCTTTGAGATTTTTGCTGTAAAATGAGTGCAATACAGCATCTGAGCTTTTACAAAAATACATATGCTCAGTTTTAATAAAGACATTCAATGAAATCTCATTTCATCGTCACAATACGGTGTTCGTAATATTTTGGCTACCGCATTTTGTAAGACAAGCGAGTCAAATTAATCAAAAGAACTCTCAGAATTATTGTGTCTTGGAGTGCAGGAGAAAATCCAAAAGTGGTTTTCAGTGGTGTGGAATTGCACTACTGTTTCTTGTTGTTCAGTCAATATAAGAGGGGCAAAATATTGCCTGACTATCAGGGCACCACAAGATACATGCATAATTAAAGCAGCAAACACACTTTAACGGGTTCTCGCACCTCCGCTTTAATTTCAAATTCAATAAATAATCATCAAACTTTGGCGGGATGCTGTGCCCACATCCTATCACACGGGCAAAAAGGCTTTGCATTTTGCGTGGCCCATCTGTCGAAAGAAACCTGTTTCAGATTACCCCTAATTTGTGCAAATTCCCTAATAGGCTTTTGCCGAAGTACGAACCCTGGGAATTTGCCCGGAAATGGAGTCTTCTTCACAAAATGGACAAATTATTCTTGGGTCCTTGAGACTTTTTCATGTATCCTGTAATGATAGACATGTCCACCTAATTTCTTGTTAATGGATAAACTGGAGCCGGGGGGATTTTTCTCCACCCCGCGTTCCACGGTAACTCATCATTAAGATGGTCAACCATTGATGCCATGCTCTGCCCATATTAGATGGCTTGGGAAAAATAGCTTTTCAAAGTAGCGTCACTGTTTTGAATAGCTGTCAGGTTTCACTTGGGCAAATATACTGTATCGCTCTCTCTCTCTCTCTAAAAAAAAAAAAAATATATATATATATATATATATATATATAACACCAGACAAACTCATCTTACAATATAACCCTCAAAAGTAAATACAGGATAAACAATATTTTAAAAAATGGATGGCTGGATGGATGAAGCGTGAATATGCTTGTTTGCTTTTTTTACGGTATATCCTTCAAGCATAAATGAAATCATAACACGGATCTCTCTGTGTAGTCATTTTTTTCACTGATGTCAGTAATTCTAAAGTGTCTAAGGAATCAATAATTCTTGTATAACTGCTTTTTCAGCAGGCGCAACTCGAGTGCTTTTTTTTGGCCCGGGGGCTTTACGTTTAGCCGGGGCTGCGCTCTGATGCATCACGCACGCACGTACTCCATCAAAATGTTACACATAACGTGTGGCATGTACAGCATATTACGACACACCCGCATGCTTTCGCCCTCCCATTTGCCTCAACAACCCATTTAAAGTCACCCACGGACGGGCCGAGCCGCACGCATCGTGACCTGCTCTTCAACCTTTCCCCTCCACGCGTTCTCAAAGGAGCAAAAAGACATTTAGCCTGTCTGACCTTGCCGTGTCTTCATTCTCACTCTGTGGCGATGGCTTCATCACTTTGGATGTGACACGTGGAGGCTACTCTGATTCCTCATTCCTCTGCCGAGTACTTCCTAGCAATGGTGTTTGTGTTTGCTTAACACGAAAAGTCTTATTTTCGCTAAACTTGATGGGAACTAGCGATAAAGACATAAAATAAAACTGATCTCCACTTAAAGAGGTATATATCCCTAGAAATAATTACAGTAAATCTGAAAATCCTTCTGTTGAAATTTTAAGACCCTGTAAAGTGAATTCACAGATGTGTTTATTAATATACATGTTTGCAGATAAAACCCAAGTACTGCATGTAGTACTGAATTGTGGAGGTATAGCTTTAACCTGTTTTTCACCATTCCTATCTTCCTTCTCACAATTGGATTCTGGCTCTGGTGGCTTGAACACGTATTGTGATGTTTAGGCATAAAGTAGCTAGACAAAGTAGAACCCATTTTTCTGGTCATAATAGAGGTATGTGATTGACAGTCGACAGCTGAGCAGGGCGTGATTTCAGATCATTCAGCGGACAGGCCAGCAGCCTTTCAGAGCAGGGACAACCTTGTGATTTTTCATGATTTTCAAGCTTTATTTGAGATAATTGGCACTTTTTTTAATCATTCAAATTTAGCATGGGTGTTAACAACTCTCGTCTCTGTAGTGGGTCAAATTTAGAAGACATTTATTTTTGCTTTACAGAAATTTTTGTTTCAACAATAGTCGAAACGCTGACCTGGGTGATTTCCAACATTATAGAAGGTTACACCTGAAAACCTTGGATTAGTTTTAACTTCCTCGTAACCAGTTCAGGGTGTATCCCATCCCTCGTCCAAAGTCAGCTGGGGTAGGCTCCGGAACAACCAGGACCCTCGTGAGGAGAAGCAATACAGAGAATGGCTGGATTGAATGGAATGGATTTTTAACAGGTATGGCAATCGAGAACAGTTTCTCATTTATAATGTCAACCTGAAGGCAATTTTGGGTTCAGTGTCTTGTCCAAGGACACTTACAGGAGGAAGTCAGAGCCGGAATCTAACCACCAACCTTGGTCGCTGGATGACCTGCTCTATCAACTGAGCCACATCTACCTAGTAGTAGTTTGAAGTGAAATGTATGCCTTTGTGGTCCATTCAAAAGTCATTCCCACCTTTAAACGTACATTGAAAAGCTGAAATAACAAGTAGGACGCATCTAGATGTCATAAAAGGAGGCAAGGTCCCATTTGAAATCTCATCCCTATAAATTGTAAATAGAAGCTACATTAATCTGTACATAACCCACCGTTCAAACGGTATCTCCAGCAGTATCGATCAGAAAACAGCCAAAATACAGAGACAGTCACTTACCAACATTGTTGAAGGATGCAGGTGGAACCGTTGGAAAGTTCACTCCTAAAATTATGGGGGTACATACGAATTAGAACCCACTGACCTTCCAATGACAGTGATACTCACTTTGATGATCAAAATCGTAGAAAGACATGGGAGGTACCGTTGGAAAGTTCACCCTTAAAATTGTGTGGTTGTAGGATAATTGAACCCTGTATAGCCTTCTGTTTAAAACTTATTTCCAACTGTAACAATCTTGGGACTACAGAGACTCTTCAGAGGGCAGATACAACCAACATCTGTCAAAAAGCTCACCCCTAAAAACAGGAGAGTAAAAGTTACCAATCCTATATGATCTTCCGTCAGATGTTCTTTTTAACAATAACAATCCGCGGACCCCCCAAAACAGCAGACGCCCTGACTCGGATTCTTCTGTAGTAGGACACCGGCTTAATTGTTGGATAGATCAGGCCTGCAAATGTGTTATCGTGTTATCCTCCGTTTTAAAGTGTTTTCTAACTTTAATGATCCATGGAACTGCAAAAACCCTTGAAAAAGAAACATCGTGATGCCTGAGAAGAACACAAATGAGACTGTTGAAAAGCTCAGCCTAAAAACCTGTCATCAGCCAAGTGCCCTCAGCCGAGGCACTTTCTTTTCTTTTGGTCCAGAATCTTTTCGATCTTCCATGCAGTGGAACAAAATACCGCCTAGAGGATCTAGTGAATTATTGTCTGATATAAAATAGCGTGCATCATTGAATTGGTTTTGGTGGCCGTCGTAAAATACGACACCACGTCTGATGATGCGCTGCGTCTTGTCGGTAAGTGAGCAGGTGCAAAAATATGAGGCCCATATTGCTGCAGGCTCAGATTACTTTCTTAAGTCACCGTTGCAGTTGTTTGCATTGGGGAGCCAGGTGTTGGCCAACCCCCCTGGACACACCTCCAGCACCCACACAAAGACTCTTCGTCCGGTCAATTGTTCGATGGGTGGGGTTGAGGGTCCTCCAGACTGTGTGATCAAACAAAGTGGATCCCGTCTCCACATTTATTAACAGCAACTTGGGGGCCTGTCAGAAGAGTCTGGAAAAGCAACAGGAGCTGCTTTGGTTCAGATTTTATGCTGACATTTTGTGTCCTTGGAAATACCCATTGTTTAAATCATTGCACTGAACATTGACAACATCGGACATGTTGAGTGAAGTTTTTAAAAATTGAGTTAACAGGGCACAAGACAAAAATGCTGATTAGTACAGGATGTGAAGTTTCGTCTTCCTCAACAGCATTTACGACTGTTGCCAAGTAGGACTTACCACTTGGAACTTCCTAGGTCCGACCTGAAAGCGTTCCTGTGGAACGTAAACAAAAAAATAGGGTTATGTACTTTAAAAAAATATGCTTTTTTTATTCTGGAAAATAAATTAGATTTATGTGATGATACATCACAATCATATGGCTTTTAAATGGCCCAAAGCTAAAGGACTAATTGGTTTATTATGTTTGTTTTGCTGGCGCATCTGTCTGTACGCATTTAAAAAAATGATTTGACAGTCATTTATTGCCAACTATTTGGCTCACCCCCAAGTTATGGCTCCAGAACCCATGTTTGAGAACCCCTACACTAAACAACTCTCCGCTCATGCAGAGAAATAGAGACTGACTGCTTCTAAGTACCGCCGCTCGCAGCTTCTGCTCAAGCCTCAAACGTGCCCTGATGTTCCTTAAAATACAGAGTGGCAAATTACCTCGCCGATTTGAACCGCCTTTTATTTTCACGACAGTGCAGCAGCCTTGCGTTGAACTGCGAAAAAAAGTGACAGTAATTACATTCCTCCCACTACCCCCCACCAAAAAAAAGGCCCGGCCGTGTTTGAAGGTCAGCATTCCGCCAACAGCCGTCACGTCCCTCGTTGGGGGCATCCTGCTAACAATATGCTAAGTTTTTGTTTGGCTGTCCCATTAGAACATCCTTCCCCAGGGGCGTTTCATCATGACCGCCGCCATCTTATGCAAGACGGTGAAATGTAGCCTAATCCTTAGGTAATTAAGCCCCAGTGGTTCACACGTCACTGTCCCTACGACCGGAGCTCTTATTTTAGAGTCTTTGCTTTAATGAAGCCATCTCTGCGTTTTTTTTGCATTCAGCGAACCGTAATCGCAGAACTTTACATTTTCACCCCACTGTGATCAATATGCACATGCAGTGAGAGCTGTTAAAGTGGTTCAGAGATGGGGAGCTGCTGAAGGAAGGTCAAGAGTCTGGTAGTTTGCCTCTCTTGGTTAAATATATCATGTCTTAGAATGGGCAAAAAATAATAAAAAAGATGTGAAGTAGGTTTATTAGTATTTAGGGGCCTGAAATATTGCTGGAAACATGTTGAGGCATCTTTTTGGACACCCTTTTCATTTTAATGTATTATTTATTAATACAGAGCAGTGGCTTAATTGACGATTTAGTGTATAAGGTAGGTGTTTTGTTTTTTCCTCGTAATATGTATTTTCTCATTGATACAGAGCAGTGGTTCCTCAGCATTCATGCGACTATTCATATCATGTTACATGGTCCAACATTAACCTGTTTTGAACTGTGGCGTTGTAACATTTTAAGCAATGGATATTTGAACATAAACAGTACAGACAGACAATATAACAATACTGGCAGGTATACAGCCTTTATTCTCTGGGAAAAACGAGTAATGTTACTGCCGCTTACTGAGCAGTTGTGACAGTCTTCTTTGTGTATATCTGGATGGATACCTGTTCAATGGTGACTGCATGTTGGTATTTTATACCTTCTAATACGCAGAGCTGGGCAGTTGACGGTCAGATCCCAGCCCTCCGGCCTGGATCCTCTGGCCTTATTCAAAAAAATTAGCGTCCCCGACCCGGTTCCGCTAACCCTCCACCCCCCGGAACAAACGGCCATGCATGACGCCACCACGGTAGAGATGCTAGTGGCTTTTGCCTGCGATAATAGAAATACTGCATAAAAATCATCACATCTAAAACGAGGCAATAAGGGGATTACACTACAGTATACAGAACTGTAACATATCTAAAAATGGATGCGGAAAAGTGGGGGGAAACACATTTTTACCTGCTAGGGTTTTTTTTTTTTTTTTCTAAAACGGCATCATGAGTAACGGCGAAAAAAACTGTAGCTTTCTTGAATATCATCAAAAATGTATTCTCTTATTTATGGCAGTTCTCCCGGTAGCCTTTTAGCACCTTAATGGCTTCTCCCTGACCAGTCCGGCCCCGGGACGGACTGCCCAGCTCTGCTAATATGTTTATAGTTAATACACAGCAGTGGTTTAATTGTGTAATTAACATATTTGTAAGCTCGCCTGTTTTCCCTCTACTATTACAATGTTTCTGTTGTAAATACAGAGCAGGGATTCAAGTTAGTAAATCATTAGCGTGTTCAGTGATAACTGCATGGTGCCATTTGTCATATTTCACCTTCTAATATGCATTTTATAGTTCTTTCAGACTCTCAGGCTCACATATACATATGTCCTTGGCCAATCTGATTGAGCCCTCTGAATTCTAGCAACAAGTGACCCTGCGATGTGTGACCTTAAAAAAGAACACAGAAGTTTGCCAAAACTTGATTTAAGTTGTGATTTTTATGGTGATGATTGAATAAATATATATGGTACATCCACAATCGTCTTGCTTGAAATTTGGGGACTTGACCTCATTTTTTATTTTTGCCACAGTAATTTGGGAACTTGCTTGAAACTTGAAGGTTAGGACTTGAGACTCACTCATAAAATAAATAAGAATAAATGAGGGACCCCTCATTGCATTGGCAGAGACGGCCGACCTGACAGGCTACAAACCTTACTTGCGTGACTTTTTTTGTTTGTTGGCGAAACAATTGTTAACTAAACCCGAGTTGGTGGCACGGTGTTAAACTGGTTGGCACGTCCGCCTCACAGTGCAGAGGTCGTGGGTTTGAATCACGGTGCTGCTTCTGTTAAGTTAGCATGTTCTCCCCGTGTCTGCGTGGGTTTCTTCCGGGTACTCCGCTTTCCTCCCACATTCCAAAAACATGCATGGTTGCCTGTATGTGTTTTCTGCTTTCCAGTCCTCTCTGTATTTTTGCTTCCGTTTCTGCTTTTTTTTTTTTAAAGCGTATTCTGTATCGTACTACTCGTGCATGAATGGGCTGTCAGCTTATTGGTCAGAGAGCAGGGGATGTCCTAGGACCGTTACCGTAAGTTCTCATATAAAGGGAACTGTTGTTCATTAATTCCATCGACTTTTTACGGACTATTTTTTTACTCTCACTATATTACGGTACAAAAGCATCAATTTACAACTCAATACAGGACGCATACTTAGATGTATAAATACGTGACGATTCATCGATTTTTCAAGGGACGGTTGGCAACCCTACTCACGATTTGCACATATGTGACTTTGTTGGTTATTTGATGGAATACAGTGTAACGGCAGCAGTGTTGTTGTCGCGCTATTCACCCCGCGACTCGGCCTGGGCTATACATTTTGAGAGCGTCAGGCGGCAAAGTGGTGGAGTGGCGTCTCCCGGCGGAGCTGACCTTCAGCTGTTGCACCATCAATATTCATGAGGCCCCGCTAGCCGGCCCGCTAGCGCTCTAGTGCTCCAGTCACAGACAGAGTGGGGCATTTTTCCTCTCAGCCACAGCGCAAAGATGACATTTTAGCGACTGGCCTTATTTATCAAATACGTATAGAATCTGCTGACCTGTTCTTTTATGCCGCGGCGTGACCCAGACAACACCTGTCTGTTTGCATTGTGTTGTAGGGTAAAAATGCATTCATGTTATTGATTTAAAGCCGTCTGGGTGACAAGCGATGCCGACAAAAAGTCATTTATCATTCTGTAATAGGCATTCAGTAGTGGGGTAAAAAAAAAAAAATGACGGGGAGGGCAGCTTTTTATATGTGTTTACCTGTATATACAGAGCTGGGCATTCCGCGTATGTGATGGACCGGTCTGCCTATCCGCCTTTGACGGACGCCCATTTTGAAGATAATAAATGATAAACCCGAAACTTAAAAAATAGTCGGACTAAGTATAGTCGGAAGCCCGGACAAAATGGCGGATAAACGAACAGCGGAAGGGTACCTCGACTGTGGGCAGAAGGCAATAAACGGACTGTGATTTTTTTAGTAAAATGCCCATCTCTATACACACACACCCACATATATGTGCGTCTGTGTGTGTGTGTGTGTGTTCTATTTCATAAATAATGTTTTTTTTGTTGTTTTAAAAACACACAAAGGCAGCAAGAGCAGAATATATTTCATTCTTATCTGCCCATCTAAAATTCATCCATCCATTATCCAATCCGCTCCTCCTAACAAGGGTCGCGGGCGTGCTGTAGCCTATCCCAGCTGTCTTCAGGCAGTAGGCGGGGTACACCATGAATTGGTTGCCAGCCAATCGAAGGGCACATAGAGACACAGCGCAGGCACGGGGAGAACTTGCAAACTCCACACAGGAATGCTGGGGTCGGATTCGAACCCATGACCTCTGCACTGTGCGATGGATGTGCTATTGGTTACAATCATTTTTATTATTATTAAATGTTTTTGACAGCTGGGATAGGTAGGCTCCAGCACTCCCCGCGACCCTTGTGAGGATAAGCGGTATAGATAATGGATGGATTAAATGTTTTTGTCTATTCATATATATTTCCAAACAAAGTTAAAATGAAAAGCCAAAAAAAGTGTTTCCAAGTGGAGCAGGGGTGGTCTTAATCAAAAATGTTTTTAGAATATTTACTTTATTTCTAGATTTTCAAACAGGTAAATTTTACCCACAATATAGCAGATGTGTTAAACCCTAATGGTGTGTTTTGGGTGAATTTGACCCGCAACATAACAGGAGACTTAATGTTTTCTCATAACAGTGTCAAATGCAGTTAACCAATGATTCCGATATTTTTATTCTAATAAAAAGCAACACAAAATGGCGGCAGTTGAAAATGTAAATGCTGTGCAATATTTCCCAAACGTACTTTGTGCCGATCCCCGTTCAGCTAATGATTGTGGGCGCAGGCCAGTCCAGTTGCGTGTAGCTTACCAGAATCCTCTTGAGTGATTTCATGTCTCCGGCTGGATTAACCTTTTGATAGGAAGATTATGTCGCTTCGTCTCGACGTTGCATCTGATCGTCTTACTATCTGTACAGTGCAGCATGTTAGGAGGGCATCCTTAAAGTGATATCATTGATGATGCTAACATGCATAAATGATTCCAGAACTCGCAAATATGATCATGCTAATAAAGAGGAGTCCTGGCTGGTCCACCTGTAGCATAGGAGCATAGGCCAACAACAAGTCAATTGACATGATTTTGAAGCTGATATTTATCATCGGTATAATTTATCACTGTAACCGTGTTGAAGATTTCTTGCACCTTGACAACAGCATGTACTTTCACAAAGTTCCACAAAGGAGAGAAGTTGTTTTTCTAAACTGTGCTGTATGTAGGCCTACTTGTGATGGCATCTGCCATTGTTTCAGCTATAATCAATTTCAAACAAGTGGGAAGAAAAGGGCTATTCTTTGCTCCACCGAACAAAAAGTGAACCTTCCATCGGCGCGTAGTATTCAACGTCCAACGTCCACCGCCGTGTGCAATCCATCAGCGAGCGAGCACAATGCACACATTGCAGCACGGGGATCGTTAGCTTCTTCCTGAGAAATGACACACAGATAAGCACTTACAAAAAAAAGTCTTCTCGGAAAGCATTGTTTGCAAATAGTCTTTGTGATCTATTACGATTACAAAAAAGGAAAACATTTGTGGGATCTGGAACATCCAACACCCCGACCGTCCTCGTCCTTCTAAAGTGTTTCCGTACTTACATTCTGTCAGTACCTGTATTCAAAATACAGGCACCCGATTGGCCGCATAACCCCCGCGATAATGCGACATGTCGGAAAAAATACACTGATGATTGACTGACTGGCGCATGTGACTTTTCTCCCGCGAGCTATGCAAACAAAAGCCAGCCGCGTACGCTCAGAGCTACAGTACTGTACATAAAAATACTGTAGAGTTAATGTGAACTCATGTGAATTGAAGTACATGTTGATTATGGACACTTTCAACGCATTAACGTTGTTAGCGTGGCTTCGCAATCCATCTTCGGGCAACTTCCACCCCTTACCTCGGACAACACATCAGAGACCACCCTCCAAATTTAAGCATCTCAGTAAGCACAGAATAAGAAACAAACAAGGTGATTGTTTTATTTATTGTTACTTGGCTTTTAATGCCTTTGCCATTATTCAGAGTGTTCCTGTATCCCTGCCTTGATAAACAAAGGAATCACTGTCAGTAGGCAGTATTACAATTCTAGGGCTATAAATAAGAAATGTGATACTGTCAGATTAGTGAGCAGGCCGTGTACGTGAACTTTCCAGCAATACAGTGAGGCTTGCTCCAGTGCTGTGAGCTTTCAAATGATATTGCAATAAATATCATACCGTGACATCAATACCGTGACGAAACCAAACCGTGAGCTTTTGTAGTGTAATTTGAGCCCGTGATAGGAATATTGGGAAAACATTTTGTCCGCCGCCAAACAAAGTTGTTGAACCCTGTTTTACACAAAGTGAGTAAGAAATGTACTGTGTGTGAGGAATTGTTTGAACGCGGTGATGGAAGTGATTACATTCGTCAATTACCAAGTGCGTGCATAACACGCTTTGACATAAATGACTTGGCGTGGAAAAAAAGTTGAGTAGTGTAGGCCTACCAATGAAGTAATGGCAAGCCTTTCTGCCTGGGTATCGTTAGAACGTTTCAAGGCTTCAAATCTTCAGCGGCACTTGAGTTCCCTCCATTTTAACATCAACCAGGAATGAACTTTGAGCGGTTGGCTACCCCTGATCTAGACAAAAGTATTTGAACACATGGCCATTCTGCCCATTAGTAGCCCAAATATTTTTGTTCGTAGCATTATTTCTGATGAGTATTTTTACTCTGGTGTCACACTTTATGGAAAAAGTATTGAGACAATTCTCCCTACACTGTCGGTGTCCAAGACATTTATCGAAAAAAAGTGTGGTACCTACATGAAAATATTCATGGCCATTCCGTCAACAGCAGGTGTGTCCCAAGACTTTTTTTCACGTGCCATTGTTTCTGTTGTTTTAACACTACGCTTTTTGGACAAAAACATTGCAACATGTGGCCATTGCACCCACAGTGTGCGTGTCCCAGTACCGTAATTGAGTCCCATAAAAGTAGTGTCAAAACAATGTGGACAAAAGTCTTGGGAAAGTCCTGCTGTCCCCCATTACTTTTGACCATTTTCTGTGGTACCAAAATAAAAGTATTGCCCCTACAGTGACAATGCTTTGTCAACAAAAGTATTGGGATACGTAGAAATTCTTTTGTCCAAAATGTGGTATCTAAATATAAGTATTCCCCGACAGAGACAATGCTACGTGGACAAAAGTAATGAGACACCGTGCTCTAGGTGATATGACCACATGACCCATACTTTGGTACTACAATCCAGTATATGGGCAAAATTATTGGGACTGGTGACCAGGCTGCTGTGGCCCAATACATTTGTCCCTAAGAGTATATCTGCATGCATGGCGACCCTCTCTGCGGTCACGTGACCACATGCGGACGCCAGGAAGCACATCAGGGCTTGGCGCCTCTCCCAAGCTGGACGATCAGCGTGTGCATCAGTGTGGTCCAGCGCTGACATTCTGGCTAAACCAAGCGTCTCATATTGAGCCGCTGGAAGTCAATCCACATCACAGCTGCCAGTTTTTTCCAAACAGCACAAAGGTTTTTGTTTTTGTTTGATTTTTTTTTGTTGCAGAAATTAAAACGACATCAATATACATGTTTTGCTATAGGAGTCCCCTTGTAGTTGTGGAGTGTAGTTGACACTGTGCTAAATCCGAAAGTTGCATAGTAAATGTGCACTAAAGTGATACAGTCGGATGCTAAGTAAGTCAAACAATTGGGTGTAAACTCCCGCTTATTCGTATTTTGTTTTTTCAAATTCACATTTTTTGGGAGGGAAAATATCCTCTCTTATTAGCTAAATCAGTCACCTATTTTCTGTTTTGGGGCTCAGGCCATAGTGCCACCTGATGGAATCCATCTAACAATGAAATGTTAAATTGAGTTGAGGAGCTTCATTTTGACAAAAGTAGCCTTTTGCCACTGTATTGTCTTACATATTCATGGTTTGGCATTTTCAAATTTACCTATTAGTGCTTTTTCAAGGGGGAAAAATCCTTTTCTTGAGTTTAGGCATAATTGCCCATCTAGGTGCTGCATAAATATGTTTTTGTACCACTTTACAATCAAGGTACACCTATGATTAAATTACAAATTATTCACTCATTCACTCCCAGCTCAGATAAAACAATTTGACTTCAATAGCCGCCAATAGCAGGTCAACTATTAACATATTAAGTAGTTTGTTCACACATCCCAACTCCAAAGTTCCTTTCGTTTCAGTCTGTATTTGTTGTTTTCTGTGTGAGTAAAACGAATCAATGAGGAGCGCCACAGCGTTGCAGGGGAAAAAAACAAAAGGCCTCCGTCGAAAGCGCTTGCGACTAATTTGTACCTCGTCTTCTGGAGTCGGCCATGACGGCGCTCGATCTCCGAGGCCCTCAGGCTCAGCCTCTCTTGTTGAGTCCAAGTGAATCAAACCACTTTTTACCGACAACTTTTTTCCTTTTTTCATTTCACTGAATCCGCGATCACGTCGGAGGAGGAGCAGGGTGCCGGCGTGTTATTTACCTCGACAGCGACGATGATATGCGTTCACCCGTCGAATGTCTTTTTTGGCTCGGACGTCAACACACTGCCTGGTTCTCAGTGATTATGTAGTAAAGACCCCCCCACACACACACAAATCAGCACGTTTGTGCAAGTGGAAAATGTGGAAATGACACTGCGAGGGATGTGTTAACACGTCCATCTGCTCGCGGGTCGCTCGGAGGATTTCGCGAGGTAGCCGAGTGTTTTGGTGCAAGCAAGGTGACGGGATTATTTTCGCGGCCAACTGCTCCTTTTTACCGTTCCAGCTTTAAAGACACTAATGCACCTGCTTTTTATTTTACATGTGACTGACTATGAATGAAGAGGTGGCAAAATTACTCACACTCTTTACTTAAAGTGAAAGTCAACCCAAACACGGCATTCTGATAAATTTTGCGTTTGTGGAATATAAATTAAGCAGAAAAATGCACTCGTTTTTAGCCATCTCCGGGGGCGGCCATTTTGTCTTCTGTCAACTGAAAATGACATCACAACTGCTCACAACGACCAATCACGGCTGACCTGTTTTCTGAATCAGCGTCGTGATTGGTCCAGAAGGAAGTGGATTCTAAAAGCGCAGACCAGGATAAGAATTTGACAAACAGTTTTTATTTACAGAAGAAAAAAAACGCATGACCGACAAAGTACAATTTAGGACACTGGTTTCAATTAACCAGGAAAAACGAGATAACAACAAAACAAAAAGCGCTTGCAAAGGGCAAGGTAGGATATAAAAGGAAATTGCTTGATGTTAACGGCCAATTCACTTTTAATATCTCAATTTGATAAAATCTACAGTTGACCAGTGTCATTTTAAGGGGCTGTCACTTCCTTGAGTTTTTTTTTTTTTTTACTATTTGCAACAGGCTGAGCGAATAACAGTGGATTACTGTAGTCTCCTTTCAACTTTAGTTGAACTTAAATCCCAATTTGAAGAGCACAGCAGGAAGTATGCAAGCCTTTCAATGTAATTAGTTTTTTCTGTCATACAACTCATGTTTTGGATCTCATGGCATTGTGTAGCTGTACCTACTGAAAAGCCTGGCGACCATATGGAACCTTGCCTTACTTGTGTGTTCTCCTGAAAGTCGCCGCATCCAAATATTTCCTTACACACAAGATTCAGCATGAAGTCAGTATGAAACCCTTAAAATAGTCCAATAATCCCTTCTTGAAAGCACAGTTGGGGGATAAGAGCGCTTTCGCTGCAGTCTCAAAGGTTAAACTGACTCTTTTGTCTGCAAATAGTATATTCGACACAGTTATATATTTGTTGATATTGGTAAATTGCTTCCTGAATCGTTTTTGAACAATTGTATACGTCCACCTTGAGTTTGAAGTCAGGCTTTCAGGCCTGGTATCGGGGTTCAAACAGGGTTATGTGTTCCAAATTAAGGGATCAAACCATGGATTCAAACCTCGGCTAGAATGTCAAAATAGGGTTTCAAGCCAAGAATGGTGTTTTAAAGTGGGAGCAGGGTTTCAAATTAAGGGTTTGAGCCAGGATACTGGGTTTCAATCAAGCCAGGATTGGGGTTAAAAGTTAGGGCTCCAAATTCAGGTTCCAAGTTTTGGTTGCAAGTAGCAGCGGTGGCATCATAAATACTGTGGCACAACAGTGTAAATTGGCAACAAATTCTGCAATTCAGCAGCGATGGTAGTATGTGTTGAATAATGCCACGAAACAGTATGTAAACTAGCAAACAAATCTGCAGTTCAATGGCAATTTCAGAAGTTGTACTGATTGTGGGAGTTGCAGTGGCACAGATTGGTACAGTATACTGTATAATGGGTGATAGTGTGTCATGACAGTGTCTAAACTGGCGAATAATTCTGCAATCCAGCAGAGATTGTGGTCGTGCTGAATGTGGTAGTGCGAATCGCGGTCGTGCCGATTACATTGGCACGCGATTGTTACAGTATATCTATAGTGAATCGTGTGACATAGTGTGTAAACTGGCAAAGAATTCCGCAATTCAGCAGGGGTTTGTCCAATTGCTCTGTTGCTGATTCTTGTGGCATCGTTCGCTTTATTGTGAATAGTTTGACATAGCAGTGTGTAAACCCGCAAGTAATAATGCACTTCAGCAGTGATTTGATATAAATTGTGACAAAACAAGTAAATTGGCAACAAATTCCACAAATGAAAGAAGGCATACATGTTGTCATTATCCCGCTTTGATTTGTTTTCTCTCTGCTTGAGTTGTATTCTTTTTTTTTTTGCCCTCCATTCTTGCACTGTAGTTCTCTGTCGACCAATCAATAAACATCAGTGTCTCTCTGCACCAAAACTACTGTGACTTGTACACAGGTGAAGGCCTGCTGGGGTGTTGACCAATGACAATAAATCATTAAAACAGGAGTCCGGGAGCTTTTTGGGCCATAAAAGAAGCTGCAGTGGGTCAAAGCTGTGAGCTACGGCACAGCGGGTTGATGAGAATGTTCCTCTGACTCAGCTCAAACACCGAAACTATGATCTAAATCACATAAGCTCCTTTGTGGATCCTTTCACACGAAAAACCTTGCAGGTAGAGTTTAAAGTTTGCAGCACATTTTCCACTTAATTGAAACTAAACAGATGATTACCGTTGTTCGTATCTACATGATCAGGTGGGACAAGTTAAATAAAAAGGCACGTTGATGACATGACAGGGAAATGTGCCAGCCACCTCAAATTTTATTAGTCGACACCTACTTTACATTTAAAGTGAAAAGCCGGTGACGGAATTGGGGCGGCATTATTCTGCGTGTGCCTAACATGTCAAAAAATGATTATGGTGACGTTTTTTGTGCGTACATCACAGTTGTTGTCACCCCTAATCTAGTTTACATAAGAAACACGTCGCACACAACACACCACTACCACGTGGATCATTTTTAATCCAAACCCAGGCTTGAAATGCTCCTTTGAAACCCGAACCTTGGCTTTAAAACCTAATATGAAACCCTGGCATGGGCTTGAAACCGTGTTTTGAAACTCTAACCCTGGCTTGAAACCCAATGTTGTACTGAGTGTGTCCTGGGGAGGAAAACCCTGGTTTATCTGCACCCTCCCTCATAAAATAACATATGTCTTCCACATTATATAAGATGTTTAGTGGTTTGGAAGCTTGAGCCAGAAAGACGATCAGGAAGAGGAAGAGCCGTGCGACATCCTGCTGGTAAAGAAATAAATTTGGAACTGGATAAAACCCAAAAACAATGTTGTTAGAGGAGACCCAGCTCTGCTTCGAAGCTGCACTTTACACTTTTCAACCCATGGTCGTTGCTTTCGATGACGGTAGTGTTTTCCGGCCCTGTAATCCTTATAGTTTACCGTACTCTCACTGGCAGTGTTTGGTTACTTTGGTGATGGGGTTATTGTTCAGAGTCCAGAAGCAATAATAAATTATGATTTGTGCCCCGTGAAACAAGATGTTTTCCAATACGGTTTAACCGCAATTAAGAAGATTGTCACATCGCCCACTTGTGGCCTGGCATGCACACAGCGCCATGATTGTCACCTTTGTGGATTCCCATGCCCAGTCAAATTGATCATGTAAATGTAAGAAAACATGCCCAAATCTTTAGTATTTATTATAACACTGCTAATTAGTGGCCTGACATACTCACTGCAGTCTAAATGTTAGCTTTTTGAATTGGAATGAATGAAATCGGAATAAGTAAAATATATAGCTGACATTAAGCTTAGTTAATATTTGGTGTCTAAAGTTTTTGTGGTGCAAACATTGCATTTTGCCATTATCTTCATCCGGCTCTGATCAAAAACAATCTTCCGGTGCACCCTCCATGATACTTGCTAAATAACGTGGCCTCTGCATTCCGCATCTTAGCACACTTGTGGTTTGCCAGGGTTGCGCCCACGACCCATAAATATAAATGTGTCTTTGAAAAACAAAACATAGGTAAGACTTTTCAAGTCATATGGTTCAAATTTAAGCCTCATGATGACCAAGTCAAAGCCAGATCGAGTCTTTTGTAACTTTTAGCCATACAAAGTACGAAGTAAAAAAAATGGCCACGTCAAGTCATGGAACACGAGTCACGCAAGTCATGTCACTTGATTCCCCCACCACTGTTTAATGTATGCATTCACCTCTGCTTAAATATTTAGTTTTACAAATCCAAGCATGGAAAAAATCAAAACAAGCATTACTGTGTTTGAACATGGCTTTGGTTGGTTGAGCGCTAGACGACGTAGGCGTCAAACAAACACTAGGATTCTCCAACTGCGGTTTGAAAACCTTCGATGAGGATTTGGAGGAAAGCCACACTTGTTTCCAAACTTGTTCAACACAGAGACTGTGTTAACATGCTTTGTTCACGCTCCGCCACGCAACCCCCACCTCACACACTTACATACACTTACACCCCCCTCCCAATTCAATGCTCCCTCATATTTAAACCCCGGTTTGAAGCCGCCTCGAACCTGCCGAGTAAACGCGGCCCCCGTCTTAGGAGCTGCGGGGCCCGAGGGAGGCTCGGGTTACAAGCGTCCAACCCATGCCGCATTAGCGGAGCCCGACGAAATAACAGCTTGCCATCTGGAAGCTATGCGGCAGCCGTCCTCACCTTCAATCACGCTGACCTCAATTACGTTTCATTTGTTGAGTAGTTTTATTCACTCCTTGGCTTGGCCACGGGGTCTTTCTTTTTCTACCTTGAGTGGAAATTCTCCTAGATAGCGTGTCTTCTTCTCCACGGGTTCTGAAACTTGGGTCCTCCAAATGCCCAGCCGTTGCTTGGGCGTCTGCAAAATAATTTGCAATCACTTATTATGTAGCGTCAAAAAAGTGCATAGCTACATATGGGGATCAGCACTGCGAATAAAACAAACATAATAAACCAATCACTCCATCTTACTTTTTTTTTCTCAAAAATAGGCACAGTATATTTTTCATGGCTATGGCAGGCCGAGATGCATGTTCAAATGGCGTAACGATTATGAGATAGTCCTTGAAAAAATGTCTCCCTTGGACCCAAAATGTTCAAGAAACACCGCTGTACTTTATGAGTTTGCCCCCCCCCCCCCCCCCCCCCCCCCATTAGTCCACCTTATGAGGGGTTTTGTGAGGGAGCACCTTGAATGCGCCAGGACAAAGCCGGCCTTTGTGCCAGAGAGAGCCTACTTGGTATGCCGGGGGTTAAGAGTGGATGTTTTTTGGCTACGCTTCCCGCTCCGGGACTCGGGGTGGGGAGGGGAGGTTTGGTGGGGGACGCGGTCTTTCTTGACCCCACTTAAACGGGAGACAATGAGCGCACTTGAGCAGAGTCCTCGCCGGCCTCCGATCTTGACCAGCGCTCGCTTTTCTTCGTTGTACGGCGGTGAAAATGAAAGGAGAAACCTCACATGAGCTCATCAGTGGCCTATGAGAGCTATTTAAGAATGTAACATAAGATTTTAAAAAGCAAACAGAATGTTGGCGTCATGTAGATTAATGCGGCAGAACTTCAGTGATTGAACACTGTGCAACATTAGCAGAGATGACCACTTTACCCAATTTACCCGTCCTCCGTCCTCCATCCGCGACCCGGTCACCCCTCCGTCATCGTCCCTCCCCTGTCATTGTTCATAAAAATAATCGTCCTCCGTCCCCGTCCTTTTTAAAGTGTTTCTGCCCTTACATTCCGTCAGTCCGTCTAAAAATGATTATGGCCAAAAAAATCCCTTTTTCCTATGCCCAATACACACTTTATCCCGGATTACACACACAAGACAGGCTGGACGTGTTTCTGTCAGTTGTCTGTGAGTGAAATGGCGTCCTGTGACGTAATCCATGTGTTGAACCATTAGAGGGCAGACTATGCCTGTGCAATATTACTGCAGGGAAAAACATGAAAAGTGTTGTGCAATATAGTGCGCGGCATTGCAGAAGAGAACAGTGGTCTTGCATTTTAAAAGTAGCCAACACAAGTCACATGTCAGTCGGTACTTGACCCGGTTAGGGACGATTACAGGGACGGATGAAAACCCACTTCTCTTCTTAGTTAATCAATTTCAGAGGCTCCGCCGAAAACTAGCACTAGAAATAGACCTGCGTATGGCTCAGTACAGTTGTGCACCACTACAAACTGCAAGCACAGTAATAATGATACAATGCCTCGGTGACAGAAGTTGTAAAACTTTACTTTCTCAGGAAAGTTTTATAATAGTGAGAGTTTTACGTTATTGTGCTTTGGGATTATTCATCGTGGTCACAGAGGTCGCGGTCGGTTAATCTTGATACACTTAAAATATGCAAGATGTTGGGTTTGAAAATGGAAAGACGGAGCTTGGACTAATGCCACCGTCATAATGCTGAGCAGATAAAACAAAGAGGATTATGGGTAATATAGTCTATACCCGTTTTAGCTAGGGGGATGAAGCAGATGATTTTTTATTTTTTTTTAAACTCTCAAAGGCTTTACAGCTTATGTGCGCTGTTTTGTTTATGACGGATGGTCACATTTTTCCCTAACAGTGCTGATTTTAATTTGCAGACAAACTCATCATTTGTATTCACAATTTGCCATGAAACAGAGACACTCAATTTTAGTGAGTCAACACGCGTCTGTTTTTGTCATTCTCAGGAAAACTAAATCCCAATTCCGAAGGCTTTTCCATAAAAAATCTCAGTATTTATTTATTTATTTATTTATTTATTGAAACCCAGATCCCAAAGCCAGTTTTATAGAGTGGATTGAAATTTGGTAGTTCGATAGTTAAATCCACAAAAATAAGTCTCAACATACCATGCCTGAAAAGTAGGGATGGGCAAGTACCGATACCGGATATTAGTATCGGGACGATACTGGCCATATTTCAATGTACCAGACACCGATATGAAGAAGCCGTCTTTGACCGGTCTACTATCGGGAAGTAAATTACATCCATGGCTTACAGAACATTATTCTGTTTGATTTGCATCCTTCTCCATCTTTGCAAATCCCCATTAGGACATAATGTCTGTAAGACACTTGTCATAAAACAAATTCTGGTTTCAACCGGTTTAACTAAAGTCTGTATGTCCACGGGCGAGACCAAAGTCGGAGAGAAAGTAAGTCTTTTTTCACAATTATATGTCTTTGTGTTAATTGAAATTTTATGTATCAAAAGTACTAGTGGTATCGGTACTCGGTCTCAGTGAGTACTCAAGAGCGAATACTCATCCTGGTATTGGTCAGAAAAAGTGCTATTGGATATTCCAACAAAAAAGACAGCGCTGGAGAGAAATTCAGTTTTTATTATCGTGTGTGGGCAGAACATGCCAGCAAAATTGATGACTCACCAGAACACCCTAATTCAAATCGACAAGGTCAGATCTTGAAAAAAAAAAAAGATCCATTTTTGTTTTAAAGTGACCATTTTAGGAGTGTTTTGGCCAATGCAAATGGTTATTAAAATATTTAGTCTGATGGCTATCGAATTTGAATTGAGTCCGATTTGAATTTTTTACATGCTTTTAAAGGAAAACGGGCAATAAGAGTGTGCTGCAGGTGGCTCCCTCACATCAAAATGATGGCTGCAAAAACAGGAAAACAGGTGCTATTGTTCGCTTTATTTGCAAAACCACAAACAAAACACTTAAGCATATTTTCAATCGGTTGAATACCTTCACTTCACATTTTTGGGTATTTTCTTTTGAAGAATTGGGAGGTCCACTTGTATGGAGTTTTGGCAAAGAATGGCTGTTTGTAAGGGGGGTTGCGGTGGTGGTTGGTGAGGGGGCTCGGATGTGTGCGTGTGTGACATGCCACCATTGTGTTTGCCATGAGACATTCTTCTGTTCGCGGCTCCATGAGTGCTTTGTGTCCTTATGAAATGATTGCAGTGTTTGCCCACTGAGGTGGTGTAAGGGTTTGGCTCGGCAAGAAACTCAGTAGTGTGTTAAACATGTCGACTTTTCTCAGAGCATTTTGGCCTTTGTTCCACATCACAGTTTAAAAAGTTGTTATAAACAAACTTTTGAGGAGGGCAGGCTGAAGACCAGCTTACTTTCATATTGTGCAGTATTTTTGTTTTCTGTAAAAAATCAACCTCTAACTGTCCTCGTCTGCAGTGACTTTCTTCTGAGCAGCACGGTGGGATTCATGGTTTGCATGTCTGCCTCTGTATTCTGAGATTCAGGGTTTGAACCTCAGCTGTTTGTGTATGCATGCCCTGTGATTTGCTGACATCATTCGAGGATATACCAAAGTCAACTGTGATTGGCTCCGGCTAACCAGCAATCCAAATCAGGACATACGGCACAGCAATTGATTGACTTTCTTCTGCTATCCAAATTCCAGTCGGCTAAGATGGCCACACACTTTACCACACTAAGGCCCGGTTTCGCAGACCGGTAAAGCTAGACTATTTAAGTGCATGAGCATAGTTTAAATTTATCTTAGTTGGTCCTAGACTATGGAGTCCTAGAGTAACCTTAATCGAGAACACCTGGGTAAAGCCTCATTATCTTAAGTGGGAGCACAGCCTGATAGTGTAATGGTGCTCTTGAAAATGTCTATAACCAACGCAGCACCGCGAGGGTCCATGTTGACTCTAATGAAAACACAAGTCGCGCAAGTGACGTCAAAGCATTGTTGTCGGTGATGACGCAAATCTCCGGCTATACCCGTCCGGATGAAAACACGGATCAGGAGATATCCGGATATATCCGCAAATCTCCACTGCGGCCGGAGTTTTGCGTTTTCACTGAAAAAACTCTGGGGACGTGTGGATGATAGGGCTAACCGCAGGTTTATATCCGGCGTTTTCGAAAACCCCAGCTACGTGTAGACAGGGCCTTTGAGTCTTTTCTTTCACCCAGTAGACGTAGTCCAAATTTGCTATCAGTTGGAGGAAATGTCAAGTGCAGGTTTGACCCTCAAATGGCCGCTTCGAAACAATGTAACAGACAGGTTTCTAAAAATCCACTATAACTGAAATGTTCATCTTTCACACATATTTGTTTCAAAGTTCGAAAACATAAAAGTGAATCCTCAACGCAGCTACTAGCCAGAAAAATAAGCATGTTTCTAAGAACGGACTTTCACATGCAGTACTTTGCTGTCAATTTTTGCACATTGTACAGCACTTGGAGTGGTGGTTGTTTTAAAGTACCCTATAAATAAAACTGAGTTTAGCAGTAAAGCAGTTTTTAATTTATCGGCCTTAAAATAAAAAAAAAAAATAGGCCGATGCCGATAATTACCAAAATGCCAAGTATCGGCCCCGATAATCGGCCCGGACGATAGTCGGTCTGTACCTATGATCGGCAATCCTACCAAATTTCATCTGTTTATATATAAAACTTGTTTTTGGAACAACATTTTTCCAAAACCTAGGGGTGCTACTGTGCCGATTTCTTTTGGGGAGGAAGTGCCTGCAACCCCAACCAAACTTAAATTAGGCCTAAGAATGACCATTGTTTTTGGGACAGCATTTTCCCAAAACCTAGGGCTGCTACTCAGCCGATTTTTTGGGGGGGTGAAGTGCCCCGCAACCCTAACCAAACTTAAATTAGGCCTGAGAATGGCCATATTCAAAAGGGACCCCAGAACGGAACTATGCAGTAGATATAACAGCACCCTTAAAAAACAAACTTGCATTCAATAGCTTTTTGTAAGGCTGTGTCAGAAAATGATTGCAGATGCTTCTCTCGTCGCTTTTACTTTCCATTCTTGAGACAGACATCTTGTCTATCTCGCCTCTTTAAAGCTGTCGACGTACGCTTTTGTCGGACCCGATTCTCACTCAAAACAACCACGTCAGCCTGTTGTCTCTGTGTACCAAAACAGCAATAATTGCTTCCACTTGCATCCATTCTTCAGATACATCAGGTGAGGTGCCAGCGGCATTCAGACAGTGTTTTTTAAAAAAAAATTTATCACTGGGCACATCACTGTGGGATGACGTAGGTAGAAAGACTCTAAGAAGCTTTCAAAACACCAGAGTTGGTAAACGTAGTGACAGTCTTACTTAAATACAAGTAAAGAACTATTTGTACTTGGTTACTTCCCACCATCTGGTGATGCAGGTATGCCATGAGCGTCTTTCAAAGCACACCTGTGGAAGAGCAAACGAGAGCAATTGGAAGAGGCAGGCTAATCAGATTGATCAGGCTGTGATGGGCACTTGCTGACTCTTATATGGTTTTATTTATGGAAGTATCCTTTTCCATCCCGGTCCTGATTAGATCACCAATACTGATTGTGGCCTTGAGTCGTGGCGATCGATCGTCATTTACTCACAGGATTACATTTATACATCACCAGGTGCAGCCGTATAAATGCAAGGGTGTTTTCCTACGCCGACAGTATGCATCTTTGCCAGCGGTGGGTTTTATGGCACGGAGCGATGAGGGGGGATAGAAAAGAGCCTTTTAATGCCATCTCAGTTCTGTCTAATGCCGGAGGTGTGGGAGACTTGATGGCGGTGATCGGCATCAGACATTCCGTGTTATTATCATGCCTCAGGATTCTGACTGCCCCGGAGAAAATTCTCCGTTCCTGCTCTGTGGAAGGATTGAATGAATGCGAGTGCTTTATTAAAGTAGTTTTTTTATTTTACCCCCCATGCCTCCCACAACCCCCTCCAGTTGACAGGTGTCTTAACAAAAGGTGTCTGACATACTTGGGTCAAAATCCACAAAGGATAAAAGATTTACATCACATTTGTCACACTTTGGTTCAAATCGCTGAGTACTGGGGGCATTGTTCTGTTATATGCACATTTCGGTACACCATTACGTACAATGTACTGCCTTGACATAGGGGTGGGCAAACTGGCAAAAATATCATATCACGATTTTTAAAAAAAAAAAATCACGATCACGATTTTATCATGATTCTTTTTTTACATCGTTTTTTCAATACTAATTTGCGCATTTCTGACCATTTTCCTCATGTTAAACATATAGAAAATATTTAAAATGTGTATAAAACTCTAACAGAAAAAAAATGACATTTTATGTCAGTTAAGCTTTCTGAACAGGTTTTAATTTGAATAGTGACAATTTTTATCAAAATGTGCAGTGAATGTAAACATAAACAGTAACATAATGTAAACATAAAAACACAGCTCGTAACGCAGGTCTAGTACTTTGAAGAGTCTTTTAAAGCCCTCGTTTTCCACTGTTTTAATGGGAATCATTTCTTCAGCAAGGTAATAAGTCACTGCCTCAGTTACGTCTTTACACTGCTTGCTTGTTTTTTCATACGGAGTGCTCTTGTTAAATGAATGTGTTACCGTGGGTTGCGTTAGCTGGAGCTAGCTATATTTTTCGCTCACGATGAACTCCCACGCGAAGTAAACCCTCACGTTCTTGACACGGTATTGTGAAATACTTACATTGTCAACCCTCGCTCTTGTACTTGTAAGAAGATTAAGGCAGCGATGGCGTGCTCACTGTTTATCCGCATTTGTCACATCTCGTTCGTGCTCCGTGCGCTGATTCAGCTAACAGCCAATCAGAGTGACCAAATGTCAAGACTCACGACGCCGATTCAACATGCTGAAACGCCCACCAGACGCTTCCTGATGAGGTCCGATGTTACGATGGTGTTCGCTACGTCAATCAGACGGCGCAATCAGACGCCCCGCCGCTTACCGACCGACACTCGACGTCGGATTGGTGCATCTAGGCCTTAAGGTTCATTGAAGACTATAAACCAGGGGTGCTCAATCCCGGTCCTCAAAAGCCCCTAACCATCTTGTTACCCATCTCTCCCTGCCTGCAACACACCTGATTTAAATGATCCGCTCATCACCAAGCTTTGCACAAGCCTGATAACGATTGTGATCATTTGTATCAAGGGAGAGATGGAAAACAGGATGGATAGGGGCTCTTGAGGACTGGGATTTAGCACCCCTGCTATAAATGGTCCAATGTGAGTTTCAATGTCAATCGGTGCCCTGCGATTGGCTGGTCCAGGGCGTAACATCTAGCCCAAAGTTTTCTAGGATAGGCTTCAGCTCACCCTGAAAAACAATGGATGGATGAAGTTTGTTGCAGATTTATTATGTTTTTGTCAGTTTTAATACACTAGCAAATAAGTGGTTGGATCAACACCATTTTCTCCAGTTTTGTTTGGGTTTTTTAAAATGACATCATTACCACACGGAAAGTCACACCGACACCCCCCTGACCCCCCCGTGTTAATATCAGGCAGCTGCTGCTTTTATTGTCTCTAACAACATAGTTCAATAGTTGCTGTGTGTCACAGTCTCCTGCCCGCTGTTTTCTGATTCATTTTGGAAAAAAATTGGCTGCTAAAATCCATCTTAGCGTCGTTATGAGCAGAGAAAATTGGCCCAATTTTGTACAAGTGATGGATGGATAATTGCGCACCTTCCCACTGTTCAGTACTTTGATCACACTGGGGATATGATTGTGTTGTTCATAAATAATTCTGCTTATTGTGGTCAGCGTGTGTACTCGCAAGTGCTGCTTTTACAAAGATAATAAGGCTTTTTGATTGACAATGTTGGAGAGGTTTTAATGCAAGAAAGGTTTCTTGTGGTTTGCGGTGGCAAACGAATGCACCGCGTAACACTAAGAGCAGTTGTTAATGTTTTAGTCACTGAGTGACATTAAAGGCAGAAAGTGTTGAAGTCATTTGTATACAGCGTTGGTAAAAGTACTCTCACTCAAAAAGTACAGATACTTGTGTATAAGAAGAATGATAACGGTTGAAGTACTGATTCGACACATTTCTATTCTTTGGCTTTTGATCCGACGTGAGACAGACACTTTTTCCTGCTGTTTTCCGGTATCTGCTGTGTATAGTAATTTGTGTTTTAATTAATTTTTTTCACTTGTTATATTGTTGCTATTTTTTTATTGTAATGTAAAGTGCTTTGTTACAGCTCTAGCTGAATTGCGCTATGTAAATTAAGTTGCATTGTATTGTATTGTACTAACTATAATTGAAGTGAAAATGTACTTATTTTTTCTCTGTTAATTACTATCATATATGAGCTTTTACATTTTTATTTTAAATGCATTTCATTTCGGTATTGCAGTACATCCGTCACTTGTTAAAGAATTGTTTACTTTTCCACAAAATACTTTTTTTTTTTTTTTTTTTTTTTATCTGTGCACTTGACAAATACTCCAGAAAATTAACAACAAAAACAAAAAATAACGCGAAAACTAAAACTAAACTAAAAATGAGCATTTTCAACAAAATATATAATTACAAAAACTAAAACTATTAGAACTCTGGTATGTACAAAAACAAACAAACAACCAAACAAACAAACAAACAAAAAACGGTGAATTGTATACTGTACAATACCCATTTTGATGACTTGCCACAACACCAACAAGAGCTAGCTATAAGCTTGGCTCAAATGTTTATGCTATCATGACTAAGTGTTTCCATAGTTTTTCTAATGAGAACTCACAAAAAATGCTAGCATTTTTTTAAGCTGGGTGAGACAACACATTCACATCACCTGTGGCGTCATACTCATCAATGTTCAGGTTTCTCCGTGACACGAAGTCCCTTCCGTCTTAGAAGTCCCCAAACTCTCAGTCTTGTCAGTCAATAAAGAATTTCGTCTGCAGTTGACTTCTCTCTCTTTGTATATTTTTGTGTCATCATCCACTGTGGTTGAACAAAGTTTGAAAAAAAAATAGAAAAATAAGGACTGTGAAGTATGGCTAACTACATTCAAATTTAGTGAGTCCGTCAAATTAAAGTCATCAGCATGATTATCTTTATTGTTTGTACCTTGCCTTAGCTAATGTTGGACCAGCTATCGGTTAGCTCAGCTGTGAAGTTCAAGTAGCTCATGTGTCTTTGTGGGTTTTATAGTGATGGATGCAATTATGTGACATAGTTGTTGTGTCTCTTATCTTTGAGTCGCACACCTTGCATGCTGCCATCCTCTTTGCTCATTTTATCCAAAACACAATCCTTGAATCCAAATGTTATCTTCAGAGCTTACTTTATGAAGTGGGCCTCCGCACTCTGTGCCACAACATACAAGTGGGTTGCCAGGTTTGCTTGCACCACACAAAAGCAATCAAAAATGTTTCTTCCAAAAACAAATCAAATGACACACTATCTTGTGGCAGAAATGTAAACAATAAATTCTTATTAAGTGATATAAGTTCCACACCAAGTTGAGTCTCCTGAAGATCAAATCAAAGTAAAAAAAAGTCATACATTTTTACCAACCGAGTTGCAATTCCACAGGCGACTTCAGTCTGACTCAAATCCTGCGACTCGCGTCCTCCGGCTCGAAGTGCGAGTGATTAGCAGTGAAATCCAGCTGCAGTCAGTCATGGATGTCTTGTGTTTATGTCAAGGACTTTTTACGCATTCACTTGAATGCACCAATGTGCTGGAGGGGTTAGCTTTTGATCCTGGAAGGATCCCTGGTACCCTAACACCCCACCCCCACCTGCTGCCTTGCATGGCTGAGGCTCAATTCCGATTTGTTTGGCGAGCCATTCAGCGAAACTAGCCAGCCACACACACACACACACACGCACACACACACACACACACACACACACACACACCCACACGCGCGCCCACACACACACAGGCCTCTCAGGCCAAAGTCTCTATTGAAAACACACCTTTCTGTCAAGCCAGGAGGCTTTTGAATGGAGGCCCGCCATGTGAAAGACTTCCAGAGGAGAAGTAAGTAGTGCCTGTGTGCAGCTTTTTCGGCTTTCAATGAACGTGCGAGACAATGTCGCTGATATCTGCCCAAACGGCCGACTGCGTTGCACTGCAGGCTGTGCGAGAGCGGCCATGTTGATCAAGTCCAATGCTTTTAGCAGTACAAAAGCCCGACAAAGTACAAATTTGAATTCCCCTGAGGACCTTTGTGTGAGCGATGCTGTCGTCAAGCTAAAATGACTCAGACAGCTAACACGTCACATCATATCGTGTGACACCAAAGCCCAGTGTAAATAGGAAAGTAGTACATTGATTTGTGTCAAGTAAGTGTGTTGAAGTGGAACATCTCAAGTGAGCGACAAAATGTAAATTAAGTTTAGCCTGGGTTGTTAGTGGGAGTTAAAAAGAGCTTTCACCGCATGTATGTACATTCGCACTTCTGGTAGATTTTTTTTTAAATCCAGCTATGTGTAGGTATTCTTAAGGGTAATGTTGAAAGATGTAAGCTTAAAGTGTGTAGGGATCATAGTTTGTGGTCAATTTAATCTTTAAACTTAATGAAAACAATTCAAAACATTTTTAAGCAAGGGCAGCAATTGTGTATTTTTTCCCCTCTGCTCGGTCCTCATTAGCATGCGAATAGTGGGTGTTTACTTGATTCCCCTTTCAAATATCCGTATGAATGGAAAAATTATTCCAAGAGGAGAGTTTTAAGGTGCGACTCTTTGAAATGACCAAAATGGACCAAAAATGGACCCTTCAAAAGAAAAAAAAAAGTATAAAAGAGGTAAAAGAATAATTGCATCAATTAGCAATATCTTAGCCTTTCTTGCGCCTATGCACGTATTTCACGTAAAGACCAAGGTTAGGTGAGTTTGGGAGCGTCATTTAGACAGGCCATCGCCCTGAGGAATAGAAAAGTAATGCTTTGCTACCATTTTGTGGCATCTATAAGCAATTGCAAACCTTTTGGCGGGACTATTAATTATTTGTGGATTTTTGCTATTCGCAGCATGGCGAATTACAGGGCTTCACTTTATCCTGTTTGAATTTGGTAGTGACCAGTTTGTCACAACTCGATTTCAGTGGATGACCCTTCCTTGTTTTTGGGTACCACCGAAGTTCACGGCAATCGATTAAACCGTTGAGGCTAGAATTTACAAATCCTCCGCTGGACACCCAATTTTTCTCGCGTTTAACTTTGCGTCTTTTCACGGTTTATGTCTCATGTAGAGAGCAGCACTCGGTTAATTATGGCGGGCAAAAGAAGGTGAGATTTATATGCCACTGCGCTGAATAGCAACCCTCAGCACACTCACTAATTGCATGATGGATAGCATGGAGTCATTTGCATTTATATTGCACCCACCCTCCCCCAAGTGCGCCTCCCACTCCCTTTAGACGGTGTTTTTAAGTGACTCCTGACACCGGAGCAACGGTTGCAACGACGAGCCGGCGCACAAAACAAGCAAGCGGTGTTTTCACTGGGCCTGGTGGTCCCTGCGGTGTGCACGGCGGGGGGCTGACGTCTTGATCGACTTGACAGATTAGCGCGAGGCTAACACCGCAGGAGTGACATGCTCACTGGGGGCTGTTTTTGGAAAAGTCTTCTTTTTAACATATACGCTGTTTTAGGTCAAGCTTGCTTTAACTTCATTTTAAACTAGAGTGACATACAGTAGAGCACTTGAGCTCCACCAAGGCCAAATTAGTCAATTAGGAGTATCTGGGATTAGGATACTTGAGTTTTTTTTTGTTTGTTTGTACTATTTGCTGCTGTTATAAGCAGTGAAATGTTGTTGTACGAAATGGCCACAGGTTGCAAAGTGGTGGTGGACAAGAGAAAATGCTTTGATAGTGATCAAAAGCTGACCACTGAGGTTACGGCATCTTCCCAAATTCTATTTCAAAGGTCTAAATAAAAAGATGAGATGACTAGACTGTGTAATAGTCAGAAATTAATCCCCACACAGGTGGAAAGGCTTCCATCTGCAACAAAGCATACCAGCGAATTATTTTTTTTACGAAACAGAACTTCTCAAATGTACTTAATCCCAAAAATATGCAGACGCAGATTCTAGAAGAGGTGAAGTTATAAGACGATTTGTGGACAATAGGAGTGTCCAAAAGAGTTGAGAGATTTGCTCTCAAGATGTTTACAATATTTCAGTTTGGTTGATTCGTAAAAACAAAAACAAAACAAAATAATCACAAGCCTATTAGTATCAATTTGTGAAAAAAATATTTAACTGACCATATTTGGATTTACAAGTTTTCTGCCTGACAGCGACAACATATTTTTGGGGGCAGTTTAATTGTCATTAAACCGATTGTCAACTGGGACACTAACCTGCAATTTTGGACTAAAAACACATTACATGTATTTGAATCCATTAATTATTCTGAATTTCCATACATTTCTAGTCATCCCCATGGAACGTTTCCCCCTTTGAAAATGTGCAACCGCATCTGGTGGTAAGCTTTTATTCAATTCCTATTGGTATTCTTAATGTGCAGGTTCCCAACATTATATACCGTATGGGGATATATATATATATATATATATATATATATATATATATATATATATATATATATATATATATATATATATATATATATATTTAATAAAATACATCCCTTGTATACTGCATACATAATACATTTCCTAGTCCCAGTTGACCAGCATTGCTTACATGTGCTAACCGCACTTCTGAAGATGTGCTTTGTGGATCATTTAATGAGCCTGTGTGTGGACGCGTGTGTGTTTGCGTGCTTCTGCAAACACAATGCGACAATCTACCGTGATCTAATGACTTCAATGAGCGCAATGCATTGTTCATTTGCATACCTGTCAACCGGGGTGTACTGAATCTTACGAAAGTTATAATTTAATCTTACATATCTGTATAGAATCTTACACGATACACATTATTTTCAAATGTCTGCTGTCGCATAAACGGAAATCAGCGATGTGTGGCGTACATGTTTGAAAATGTTTTTCCACCTGTACAAATTACCGTATGCTGAAAGTGTACAACTTGACAGGCATGCTTTGAAATGTTTTAACATTATTTGCCACACACTAATACGCAGCACATTTCACCAAATGTGGACAATGCTATTGAAAAGTCCTAAATCGGCAAGTTGTATCTAAAAAAAAAAGTTGGCAAAACAGACCATCCATCATTTCTTTTGTCCCTGGTAATCAATTTGGAATCATTGCATAGATAATGCACTCGCGGCTTCTTGTGGTAGTGGGGGAATTTTTTGAAATGAAAGCATTTGGTCGCTATCTTCATCTAGAAGCTCCCCGGCACGTCGTTTGTCAAAGCTGGTAGTAAATAACTCGTCTTTGTGAGTGTATCCTCATTAACCTTCCTCGTCGCTTGTTGCTCAGCCGGCTCGCGCCTGTGATGTTGATAACGCTTTAAAAATGAGGCCGCTATCTCTTTCGGACGCGCCCGGCAACGGCGCTGCAGTCAAATCAAAGCATTTGCTTATTATCATATGATAGCAGCGTGTGATGCTCAACAGTGGGGTTAAGTCACATAGTCATAAAGTTAGATCCAAGTCCTAACCTTTTGGTTAATGTGGCAAAACTCAAGCAAACTGAGTCATGCCATTACTTGAGTTTAGCAAGTTATAAGTCAAGTCATACTATCCTGGCCCTTTAACACATCACCTACTTAGTACTCAATTTCTGTATTTGCGTTAGTTAGCTGTATTGTCTCAATCACACTCGCATATTTGTTTGTAATGGTTCCAAAAGCAGCCTCTGTATACTCTAACACTTTGTCGTCTTCTCATTTATTCTGACTGATGCTTAGCCTACTTGGTGTTTCATCAGTTAGCTAAATTGTGAAGCTAACATAGCTTGTCCTTTTAGGTTTTATAGTTTCAGATGTTGTAGTCTGTAATATTTAAGTTGCAAAACGTACATTTTGCCATTTCTCTTTACCCTGATTTGTCCCAAAGGCATCATCCTTGAAATGTAATCATCTTTAGCACTCCCTTCGTGATACTTGCTTCTTGAGGTAGGTAGGTGGCCTCTGCCCTCTGCCATTTAGCATACTTGTGGGTTGCCGGCTTGTGTGGACTATAAAAAACAACTTCTTTCACAGCAATTAAAGCAAAAGGCACACTATCTTGAAAATACAAATTTGTTCATGTAAACAGGCCAGACTAGGCAAATAAGGAATACAGGGCCAAAGAAGATATTTATTTATTTTTTTCACAGAGCAAGTCTCACATCCTAAAATTGCTGCCAATGTAAGTCTTACTCAAATGAAATCATGTGACTCGAGTTTTCCACCTCTGGCGATACCGTACAATTTGATATTGATCCAAAACCAAGTAAGGGCTACTGTTGCGAGAACCAACATCGATACGTTTTAATTAGTAAGATGGATATATCATCAAATTGATTCAATAATGCGAGAGTTGGTATCGATGAGTGTAGTGGGGTTTTTTTTTTGTTGAAATAAATTGAATGCAGTTAAATATGTACAATATCTTTTGGAAAATATTCTGAATTTATTTATTTCATCATTTATTTAATTTTGTATATTTTCAAAACCACTGCATCATATGGGCTTACTTTTTTCCATATTAGCCTTGTAGTGCATTACAATATCAATTGATACAGTTAAAGTAATTAATACATACATGATTACTATCTGAATTTAAGGAGGATTAAATAAATGAATATAAACACATAAACTTGAAGCAAACTATGTAATAACTACAAATAAATTCAGGAGGAATTTGATCATTTGTCATTTTTTTGTCAATTAAAAACACTGGTAATTTTTAGAATTCTTGTTTCATTAGTAGGCTATATGGAGTCACACCCAAAAATGACACGATAACACCCATGGCAGAATGTGTGTTGTGAGGAAGTTACACCCACGCTGATGCAAACATAACCTCTTTGGTGGAGGTCAATGCATTTTGGGATGGTGTGCTAGTGACTGCTTGGGGAAAAACAAAGCAGGAAACAATGTCCCCGATTGGACTCTACTTGCCTCTTCTTGGGGGCGAAACATGTGCTTGAAAACCACCATTGTTGCTTTGTGTTTGTACCTATCGACAGCTGAAAGGATGGCGGTGATTAATGACTGGGGGCCAATGTGCGAGGACCCCGGCCACACGGGAATGCGCAGAAGTGCCGCCCACTTGCCAGCTGTAAGGGCTCTTCATCTGCTCGGGAGGAGACCTGTTTTCGCCTGTTAATTTTGTTGTTTTTAAACCATTCCTTGATGCTATGCTAATGCGAGGGGGGGGGGGGGGGGGGGCTTGCTAAAGTTTCAAGAATGTACCCTAAAGTATGTTGTTTTTGTTCCCAAAAGAGTATTGGTATTGGAATACCAAATGGAACCCTTAGTATTCAGCTGGCATCACGGCATTCACTTGATGGGAAACAACAGGGAAATTGAAACTGTGAGCTGTCATCAGTGGGGCCTTGAATCCCTTTTTTGGCATTTAAGCCATAAGCCCAGGAATTCTCCCTAAACGGCTACTTTGCACCAAAATGGCTGACTTCCTTTTTAGTTTTTGGGTATGGTTCCTTGAGACTTCCGTGCATCCTGTTATAGACATGTCAAACCAATATTGATTTGACCGTTGTAACTGGTGTAGGCAAGTGCTGTATGTTTTAAAACATTTCAGTGTGCACTACTGAGTGAGTTTTAGGGGTTAACTTTTGTACCGCTATTATACAGATAGCTATAAAATTTGATGCAACTCTACATTTGTCTATGAAGGACCCTAGAAAGGACCCCTAGAATTTGTTTCAGGTATTTCTTCTTGAAAATTTTGCGGATTTACCCATGATATGTATGTCCACCAAAAGTCATGTTTCTGGGTAAAACGTTTGGTCAAAGTCAGACCTTATGAAGTTCACTTGTAAAAAGTCTTTGAAGGACATGTCCACCAAATTTCATGTTTCTGAGTGAAACATTTGGTGAAGCTCTGTCCTTGTGGAGTTGACTTATAAAATGTCTTTAAAGGACCAATAGAAATGGTCAATGTGGCCCTAAAATGGCTGCTTGAAATCAAAATGGCTGACTTCAGGTGTCATTCTGAGCATGCCTTCTTTAAAAAAACGTTGTGGGTCTACTCTTGATAGATATGTCCACCAAATTGTTGGCCCGGGAAACTGCATTCGGGGGCTGAATTATCGAAAAATTCCCAAAACCACCGGTGATACTGTAAATTTGTTAATTTTACCATGTATTTTTTATATATGTATTTTATATGTCGACTATAAATGTGTCTATTAATGGATGGATGGATATATGCATCCATGTGGGAGGCAGGAATTTCAGTGGTTTTGCATGTGACACTTGTGGTTTTCTATTTCATATGCGATCATCTTTGCTGGCACGAACCGTCGTCCTCCATTTGTCTCGCTCTCCTTTGTCCTCCGCAGATGATTTGCTACACGCAAACAACGCAATTCACAGAAGACACGGGACGTTGCTTTTTTAAATGTGTTTAATTAAAACAAAGCACATACGAAAAAAAGGACCTATAAACTTCAAGATGCTCATTGTGTTATGATATGGTCATTTGGCAAGCCACTTCCTGGTTGATGGTTACCATTAACCATTAAAAAAATTTCAACCAAGCCATTTAATGTCATCAAAAGGGCAATTGGATATTTAGCAGAACAGCCTGGCGAAGTGTGATCTGATAATAATGTCATTAGACTTGGTCATGCAGAATGTGGCTCATAAGCTAAGTTTTTTGTTTTTTTTCAGTGTATATGCGAACAAGTAAACAATTATATCATTATCACCAAGCAACATCTCAATGTTTGGAACAAGTTGCACACAAGCTGTCATAATATTCCAAATACCTTATATACTGTATTCCGTGCGCTATTTTTTTTTTTATTCCGAATGGCTTGTAACAATTATGCTTGTCATCATGAGGCGATCAGTGTTTAATATACGCATGAGGACAGCTTCCTTGTTAGTCCAAGTTTCACATTTTGTTTTTTGTTAGTCATCATGCGGAAAGAAGAACTTATGGCAGCTTTCATTTAGGTCAGAAGATCTTGTACACTGCATTCCCAAAACTCGAGATACCTTGCACACTTTGTTCAAAATAATTGTCAACAATTGTAAGTTTGTCATCACAAGATGGCATCAGACTAACTTTTAGCATTTGGCCTACATTATACCAATACAATTTTGCATTTCTTGTTCTCTTAACAGAACCTCTGAGACCAAATCGCTCTGGTTGACTCAAGTTTGTTGACAAAAACCGAGTGGAGAGGCGCCATCGCCATGGAAGTGAAGGAACGCCGACCGTACCGCTCGCTGACCTCGGCCCGACAGGAACCCCCCGAGCGGCGCTACACCAGCTCGTCAGCCGACAGCGAGGACGGCAAAGGCCACCCCAGGTCGTACAGCTCCACCGAGACCCTCAAGGCCTTTGACCACGATGCCCGCATGGCGTACGGCAATCGCGTCAAGGAGCTGGTGCACCACGAGGCAGAAGAGTTCGGCCGGCAAGGTAGGATTTTAGCTGCTAGCTTAGCATTAGCAAAAGTCAAGTTTTAGTTCAGATTCAGAGTCAATTCATGGTCTAAAACCAAGAGTAGGGACTGACCAAACTGATGGATGGAGAACATTTTTAAATTATTCTTAATGGAATGGGAGATTTTCTGAGTGGTCTGAACTCTTAGCTCCATGCCAGTGTTGTGTTTAGTACGCATAGCAACGAATTCCACTCAAGCGACAACATTTTTATCATTTACAGTCTGCTCAGGAGTTCCCCTGTGGAATCTTGGATAAACTTTCAATGCCGCAGACAACTTTACTACATGCTTGGTTGTTGAAAATGGAGGAGGACATGTTCTCGAGAGGCTTTAATTATTCACCTAGCAAAAGCTAAATGCTACATATGAAGTAATAAAATCATCATGTGCATAATTAAAAGATATGTGTGCCTCCTGCATGTCTCAAGGTTAGAACGCAGCCGCCTTTGCTGACTATATTATGCCACATATCGGGTGCCATATTTAATCAGCTGCTCGTTTTATCGCCTGGCCACAGGTGCCGACTTCTCCCTGCGAGACCTCGGCTTCGGGGACGCCCTCCCGTCCGCCCACCACGGGGCAACCTACCGGGGCGAGCTGGGCATGCCGCACCGCGAGTACTCTGTCAGCGTGGGCTCGGACGCCGACACGGAGACGGACGGCGTCGTCTCCCCAGAGCACGCCGTTCGGCTGTGGGGCCGCGGCGGTGGTGGCGGCAATCCCAAGTCGGGCCGAAGCTCGTGCCTCTCCAGCAGGGCCAACTCCAATCTAACACTGACTGACACAGAACATGAAAACACGGAAAATGGTAGGTGGATTTTTAATGATGAACATACAGTGCTTGTGTCCACCTGTTTAGACCTTGATGTCACCTGGAATTTCAAAAGCTCAAGTGACCTCTGACTGCATCAGTAGCGAACAAACTTTCAGAAATGGAGAAAGCACGATAAATGGCTTGAAGGATGATTTTAACCTTCTTCTCTACTGCCATAGTTTGAATGTGTTAAGTGTCAGTCGAAAGATGTTACATCAGTTAAATTGCTTCCAACGGCTGTAATTTACATTTCAGATGGTAAATTGATTAACAAATAGATGTGGTGGAAACCAAAGGAATTGGCTAATTAGTTGATTTTTGTGTTGCTCAGATTGATGACATGGCCGTTCTATTTTCTGGGTTTGTACGGGTGCTCGAAAACCTTGAAAGTGCTGGGATTTTAATGTTGTGTTTTCAAGGTTTGAAAAATGCTTGAATTTTGGGTGACGTGCTTGTAAATGCTTGGAAGTGTATATCATATTTCTTAGCAGTCTAACTCAATAGGCTGATTATAAAATGGGGGAAAAATAACGAGTGTCCTTAAAAATGAAAGCTACACACTTGATCACAGATATTCTCACATCAAACTGAAAATCTCGTAAAACCCCTTGAGACTTCGGAGTAAACAAACATGGTGGACGCTCGTTTGTGGATTAGTTTTAGCGGAAAAAAGCGACACAAAAAGATTGTTGGGCTCTCTACGCGCCATGACTGGTTTGAATTTGGATTCCCACCACCCTCTTTTGGCGGTTTGTCACCTTGCTTTCTGATGGGCTGCATGTCACTGTCAACCGGCTCCGTGCTTGTTTGGGTGTGAAGTCGGGCCAAAACAATCCAACATGTTGAAGATCCCGATTGGAGGTCGGACGTTCTCCCAAGGTCCCGTCTGCATATTTAAACGATCCACGTGGTCCCAGTACATCTGTCGTCGGCAACAACCAAAAGGCGTCGAGAACATAATTTTCATGTCACATGCAGGCGGGGCACAAGCAGACACACCACCAAATAAAGAAAAAATATCAAATAAAATCAACAGACACACACAATGTAGTGATCGGTGAAATAAAAACAAAATGGGATGTCATTGCATCTGTGAAAGCTATACATCACTGTTTTATTTTCATCTTTTGTTTGGCTGCGTGTCAGGAGCGGGGCACCTGTGTGTGTAAAGTCTGTTCCCGATACTGTTTGGCTGACCGACCGGGCGGGTCTGAGATGGGAACTCATAGATGAACTGAAGCATAGACTAATGACCAGCTCTGGCGCCACAGACGGTTTCACCTAACCAATATTTTAACAGACTATTATAGAAACAAATCAAAACAAAAGATTCTCAATTGGACTCAACATTACGCTGAATGTGGTTGTTGTAATTAGTGGGAGCGATTGTCAGACAGCCGGTCCCATTGCAGAAAAGCCCGCTTCAAAAAATGTTTCCATTTCCACAAAGATGCTCGAAATGGAAGTGAGATATTGAGTGTTCTTTGTGCCTTATTTGTGAGCCTGTCACTTTTTCCTTATTGATTGGCTGGGAGCAATCACGTTCTTGCTGTCTTGCACTCAGTTTGGCTTACATTCCAAGTCACCAAATATGTTTGCTCGCACTACAAGGTCTTGAATCTCAACATGAATTCAGTGTCATGTTTACCTGCAAAAATGGTCATTTTCATATTAGATTGTGAAGAGGCTCATGGTTCCGGTTTTGTACGCACCTAATCCCTGAATATGATCTGGCAGATTTGCATTGGCCTTCCCAGGGCACCGTGGTGGCGGAGATCAAAGTGTAGCAGCCAGCGGCGAGACTCTAATTACCCCCGACGCAGCCTTGCGTAGAACCTCGTAAATAGTTTTACATTTTTATCTGCTGATGTATTTTCTAAGTGACAGAAATGTCCCTTTGAGGAAGAATCCATTTGAGGGGGTGACTTGGGCAAGGGGCGAGTGTGTGGACCTCCGCATTGTGCCTCCGTCGTACATAATTAAAGAGAAACTCCGGGCACGGCTTGCAACATCATGCATGCGGCGTCATCATGATTCTAAGCAGCCTTTTTCTCCCACTGGCTCAGGCACAAAGAGCACTAGAGTTGGGGGCATTTAATTCAGCTAAGCCTGATAACATACAATTTATATAAGGCAAGTTAATTAAAATCCATCAAGTAGGCCTGCTTCTTGTTTGTGCTCCAATGTCTTTAAACCAACAAACCATTTACTCTGCTTTTTAATGTATTCCAGCCGGCGGGCATCCACCCCCGCCAACCGCCCCTCGTCCCCGATCCCCCTTTTCACATGTGACTCGCTTGACCCTCCACTTAATGCATGCAAATAAGCAAGCGTTGCTTGCAAGCGCCTTCCTTATGCCGTCGCCTTATACTGTAGGCTACACTGAGAATACAGCAGATATTTGATCAAGCTGTCATCTATCTATCTATCTATCTATCTGTCTGTCTGTCTGTCTGTCTGTCTGTCTGTCTGTCTGTCTGTCTGTCTGTCTGTCTGTCTGTCTGTCTGTCCGTCCGTCCGTCCGTCCGTCCGTCCGTCCGTCTACGTAAAGTAAAAAAAACAGCGATCCAAAAAAAAGCAAATTGACTTGCAAATATAACGTACGTGTGCGTCTCAGGCTGCATTCCATGTGCATAGGAGCCTGAACGCTGTTCCTGTGTTTGTTTCCCATCATGCCTCCTTTCCCAAGAGAGCCCCGTGAGGGCACTTGGAGCAGCCAGCGCCTGCTGAGTCACAGCGAGGCCCCGTGGCGGCTGAACATCAAGGCGGGCGTCTTACTGTAACTTAAAAGAGCTGCCGCTGGCTTTGTTAGCCATGACCCACATGCATGCAGTACTGCGAGTACTTGGCGCATCGCTAAGAACGTTTTGCCCCTTTTCTATCACATGGTACCTACCTGTCAGCTGATTGTCATTATATTTTGTCATCGCCGTGCTAGGATACATGTCTTGAAAAAGCTTACCCCGTTGCTGCTGTGTTTTATTCCAGTCATTACCTGGCTGCGATGATCTGTTTTCTTGTCTCCAGTCTCCTTCCTGAGAAGTAACTTCAGGAGACCTGATTGATGTAGTTAGTTAGTATGATTATGCAACCATTTTGTCTTGTATTGCCACTTGCTGTTGACTACAAATGACATCACAGTGCCCAAAGGCTCAGCTTGTGAATGTCACAGCTCACCTGCTTTCTGGGTTTTGTCATGTGTGGTACTGTGTTCAGACTAGTGGCCGTGCCTGGAAACATACAGTATTATTGTAAAGAAAATGTATAACATGACTTCCACTTCAATCACTTAGTCACCATTTAGTTAGAAGAAGCCATTAAAGTTGAGCAAAGATCATAAATGTGAAGAATGAGCAATATATTTTCAGTCTTGCACATGATTTGCATCGGGACAAGTAACCCACCAGATCCAGCAAAGGGAAGAGTGGTTCCCCAAGACAACCAAGTGTCACAGTTTGCGCCCAGTTTGCATCACTGCCATCTTCAGGGCTGAAGTGATCTAGTGCAGTCAGCCATGTTTGTATTTTTCAATCAGATGAGTCACAATTGTTATGGCCTCAGTGGAGGTTTACAAGTGTGTGTCAACTATTTGGCTACATACTCTCCATGTAGACGCACACCCTTCATTGCGCTCCTTACAAAGGCAATTGTTCATGAGTGTGGAGTCTTGCGGGAAATCATCATCATGCCTTTAGGCGTCGTTCCAGGCCAACCCCGCTCCCAAAAAAGCAGCGCTTGGAGGATCTGCGTTTACGAGGTTCTACAGGCTCTCGGCTATGCTTTTATCTCTTTCAACACAAGTTTATTCACACAAATTACCAAACAAGTTCGTGGAGAATGCTTTTTTCAACCAAATAATGTCTTGGACCACCATTTTCTTAGGTTGCGAGCGGTAGCCTTACTTTGTAGAACCAATATTGTGTCAAAGCCAAAAGCTAAACCAAGCGGCAGTGTCATTGGATGCAGATTGGCGTTGTCGGCATATAAACACACAGTAAAGTTAAATAAATACTAGTAGTCACTAACCCAGTATTCGCCATAATGATGCAAAGCAATACTTCCGTAGGCACACCCCACAATCTAAAAACAGTTGGGTTACAAATAACCCAATTTTGGGTCAAAAATGGACCGATCCACTAATTGGGTCAATTTGGCCCACGTTCTTGCATTAGTTTGTACAAAACAGCTCCATTTCTTGGGGTTGTTTTGTACAAAATTACCTATTTTTTGGGGTTGTTTTTGCAGAAAATAAAGTTGGGTCAAATTGACCCAAGCATTGGATCAGTCCCATTTTTTGCCCCAAATTATGCTATTTTTAACCCAAGTGTCTTTAGAGTGCACAGTGGGGGAACGGGGACGGGAGATGCTGTGAGCAGCGGGTTAGTATACTAGTCAGTCAGTGTTTTGCCTAGTTGGTCAGTCTCTCAGTTTGATGATTGGTTAGTCAGTTGTTGGCTAGTCAGTCGGGTAGATAGTGAGTTAGTTGGCTAGTTCATTATTTAGATTGTTGGCTTGTTTGTCAGTGTCAGGTAATTAGTCTGTTAGTCATTTGTTCAGTCAATTTGTCAGTCAGTTACGTAGCTGATTAGTTCGTTGGTAGATGAGATTTTTTGCTCCCTCTACTATTCTGAAGTGCAATATGGTTTTAATGGATGCAGCAAATGTGAATTTGTTAACAGATAAAGACATCAGAAAACGTACATGTTAACTCGCTAGCAGAACTTGCCTTGAAATAAACATGTCCAATCATTTATTTATTCGGATAACAAGGCTAAAAATAAATCCGTCTGATCACATCAGCATTTTGTAGGCGCACCACACAGCGCTCTGAGCCGACACATCACGAGAGGCTTGCGTCCTGGCTGGTCCACTAGCATTATAGAAGCTAAAGTAAAGTAGGTAATCCAGGTTTGCCCTGGCACCAACAAAGACACTGTTCTCCTCCTTATTACAAGCCATTGTTACATTCATCTGATTCTCTTTCGAAATACAGTTTGAACATTCTGCTGCTTTAATTGATACATTATTGGGTATGGGCTTCATATGTTTGATCAGATCAGGGTGTTTTTCGCAAATGCAATGACATCCATGCGTGTGCTTGAAAAACAAAAGCGCCCCCATCCTGTTGCAAGCTAACTTCATTGTGACAACACGCCAATACGTGTTACTGGACAACATTTTGGATGGAATGAAAATAAAAGAATAAGGAAATCAATGAGAGGCGGGTGGTACAAACATGAAACACAGCTGAAATAGTGATTAAACACTAATTACATTTGTCATCAGTCACGCAAAACAGGCCAACTCAGGGAGAGCTTGTTAAAACTACTGCCTCATTAGTCATCTAAAACAAGTGTCCATAATTAATCCCAAATCTTTATCCCTCTACCAAGAATGGGGCATATTATGAAAAATGGACTTTATTAGTTGTATACAAATAGTTTGGTCTCTGCCCACCCATTGAGCGTGAAATTAAACAACCAAGTAAATATTGTGAGAGCTGCTGAAAACTGTGCATAAGAACCTCATGGCTTTGGGTAAATTAGCCATGGTAGTGGTATGGTGCAAGTGCCATTCATTTGCAGGCTGGAGGTGAATGGGTGAAACACTACATCAAAGCCAGAACGTTAAGCAGACATCTAGACACATAGATTAACGTCTGACAATAGAATCGTCCCTAGATTTAGTACACAAACCACAACGATAATCTTTTCCTTAATTTTGCGCTCTCCACGCAAGACCCGCCGAGTGTACAGGACGCTGTGACGTAGCACACTCCGATTGGCTGCCGCGAGGTGAAGACGGAAAAAGGTTAGTTTAGTTTGTCAATTGATCAGGTACTGTAGTTGGATATTCAATGAATGAAACTAGCAGATTTCAGCAAGACAAGACATGGTGTTTACCCAACTGCGTCTACTTACTTCCATTGCGAGCCCTGGCACCCACGTCGCTGCCAAACTAATTTACGAGCGAGTTACATGGTGGATCCTCTCCTCCGTGCCGGGGGAAACTGTACGTCATCGCAACATGTGACGTAACGGACCGATCACGAGAGCAGCAACAATTCCTGAAGTGTGCGTGGCATGTGTTGCAGACCTGTTGCCAACATGTCTCACAGCACAATGTCACTTGATGATGTAATGCGGCAGTTGTCGCTCGCGCCGACGCGGGAGTACAAAGAGGCCTGAAGAAGCCTTTCGCAGAGTAGGCTGAGATGAAATTTGGCCACCTCGCGACCATGTCACACACATGAGGGCCGATTAGTGGGCCGGACTAAAATCCACCAAATCCCTTGCTTAGTCGAAGCCCTTTTTTTCCAAACATGTCACCTCCCGCCCTTGGCCCCAAAAAAGGGTATCCGACCGATCCGGCCGTGGGACGGACTGCTCAGCTCTGATAATTTGTCTCCTCTAAAAATAATAACTAAATCCTTCCCCAGTGAATTTCTCTCCTTCCCCATGGGTCTGATTGTATGCTGAAAGATTCGCTAAAATGTTCATCTGTTGGGTCGGCAGGAAAATGAAACCCTCTCACGATGATTGGAACTCGCATCAGTTGTGACAGCAAAGCATTGGAAATGGTTTGATTTCTTTATCTTTATTGCCACAATATTAGGATTACACAGTATTAGATTCAATATGATTCAGGAACTTTTCATTTAAACAGATAATAACAGCAGCAGTGTTTCCAGCTTTGTTGCTTTTATCGTCCTTCAAAACATATTAAATATTAACCAACATAGCCTTTGTGCTGCTTTTCATACTTTTTAATGCACTATCATTTTGTGGTCGCCATAAAAACTGTTTTATGCAAAGTTGGTATTTTTTTGTAATTGAAGTAAACACGCACATATAGAGATCACAGTGGAGTTGTAATACAAATCTAACATAGAGAGTCCATATTTTATAGATGTGTGCGCATAATTCTTAAATTTATCAGGCAATGTGAGGTGGTTCTTTTTGCTTCATGCCACCGCTAGCAGCGTTTCACTATTGATCTCAGCTGCAGCACGTAATTCTTGATGAGTTATGTGATATTGCTGATTACGAGTCATATCTGATGTCGGGGTGAGTAGCTTTGTCAGCCATCGTGCGTGCGTGTGTTTATGAGAGTGTGTGCTTCTTAATGCAGCTTCAAAATGATCATTTTGTTTATTATGGGGGGAATTCAAGTCCATCTGGTCCTCGCAGGTGCTGAAATGGTACCTGTCAAAGTGAAATAGTTTATAAGAAAATGAACACATCATGCCACGATCCAGATAAATTTAACCCCTTGCCACTCCCCTGGTATTTTTAGGATTAGGGTTAGGGTTAGCATAGTTTTGGTCTCTTTTAGAAGATAACACTTTGAATTGTTCTCCTCAACTGTCAGAATCTTTTTAAATGGACTGGCACTGAATTAGTTGATTAGCTGAATTGAGTTTCCATGTTTTTTTTTGAAGAATTTCATTGGCCGTTGAATGCGTCAATCACCAGCGTAGCAAGTTTGGTTGTGACTGCAAACATAACTGACGAATCATGCATATGCAGGGCTGGTAATAGTTATGCATGGAATATGTTCATTGGCTGTTGTTGAACTCTGTTGAATCAAAGGGTCCAGCCTATGTTTCGAAAGCTTGTGTGTCTAAATCCGTGGAAGGTACATATGCATATGCATCTGATAGCAACCTGTAACGGTTGCAGCAGCTAATAACGTGGCTTTACGGATGTCAGGCTTGTTGTGGACTAACTATATTACTGGAATATTTTACTGGACCCTTGTCGACGTAATATGATCATTGATGATGGATTATGAAATTGTGTCGGACATTTGAGGATGAAATGGTGAAAAAGAGAACAGCGGCTAGTATTTAGAAGCATATTGCTGATCCCTAAGACATTTGGAGAAACATTCTGTGGGCTGACAAGACAGAAGTTCACCATTTTCGAAGGTGTGCGGCAGGTTACATCTGGGTAAAAATAACATCATTTAATAAAAAGATCATGCCAATAGTCAAACATGGTGATTGCATTGTAATGATCTGGGGCTGATTTGTTACTCCTGGACCTGGACCTTGCTTTGATGATCAATGGAACAATGAAATCTGCTTTCTGCTAAAAAAAAATCAAATCAAATCAAATATCCTTCAGGTTGCACTCTCAAGGTCAAGCACTCTTTGCTTATGCAGCTGGACAATTACCACAAACACATCAGCATCGACTCACTTATTTTGTGGTATGACCTTTGACGAGCATACACGAAGGTCCTCTAATATGACTGAGGTAAAATCAATGCTGCAAAGAAAAGTCGGCCAAAATGTATCTACAGCTATGGGAAAGGCTCATCACCAGCTTGATTTCAGTTAGGGTGCCATGACCATTTATTAGGTTCAGGGGTCAATTTACGTTTTCCACACAGGACCAGATACTGTAGGGTTGCTCTTACTTTAAAAAAATGAAATCATTATTTGGCAACTGCATTATGTATTTACTTTGCTGTTTGTTCATTTGTGTTGGTGCTGTATTTGCACGGTTGTGATATGCAACATCGAACGATGCATTGATAGGCCATCTGTTAGTAGGCATACAGTATCTCTATATTTGTCTAAATGCCGCTTGAACTTGCCAAATACGCAAGTAAAGAAAGTGAGAAACCTACTTAACTCATTCACTGTCATTGACATATTTATTTGTCTTTTCACAGTCCAGCCGTTGAAGCTCAAGAACTTATTTGTATTTTTTTCAAACGTTAGGGTAAAAGAGGGTCTGAAAATGTCTTGTTTTGTACAGTAACAAAGTACTTGTGCTTTGCTGCTCCTCACCACTGAAGAGCAATGATGCAAATCACTCCTGGGTTCTCAGCGCTCTCAGGCAGTGTTTCTTGTGGGGTTATTTAGTTGTGTATGCTTTTTTTTTTTTTTCTTGGAACCCAGATCACGGCTTATAGTGCAGAGCTTCTCTGGATCATTTGCAAGCTAATTTGCAGGATTTTAGAGGCCCTTGTGGACAATTTGGGGTTGTTATCAGCGTGGCCGCACACCCGCCTCTTGCCAGTTTGCGGATCGGAGTAACGGGCATCGCTTCATCCGGGTGGCCCAGGGGGGCTCAGCTCTCCCTCCGCTGCCCGGTGCCTGATGTGGGATGTGCGAGAGGGGATGATCAGCCTAATCCTGATGCTCTTTTCCTAAAACCCACAGAAGATCCAGCTAATTATCCCCACTCGTGATTATATTTATGTGGCTTTGAGGAGAGGCAATACACACTCTTCCTGCTCGTGGCGAGATAGGGAGGCTAGCCCTAATCATTGGACCACCACAGAGTTTTATTTATTTATTTATTTATTTTTCAAATCAAGACATCAAAAGTTTTTTTTCTTATTTTAGACATCAAAATGAACCAAATTGTGTCAATTTGTTCCATTATACAGTAATTGAATCAGTAATGATTTTCTTTTCAGGAAGTGCAACATGAAAAGTTCGTCTTCTTTGCAAGCAACAAACGAAGCAGACAAGTGCAACAGTATCGATTATATAATAATATAACATCTTAAATCATTTTCGTTTTAGGAAAACCCAACAATTTTAATTTTTTCTTTTTTTTCTTTTGTCTAATCAAGAAAGTAAAACATGCATTATTTTTTATTTTTGGAAACCAATAGTATAATAACAGTTTGATCAGTATGATTTTTTTCCTGATATAAAAACATTACAACGGCGTTATTGTTATTGTCGGGAGCAAACCGCTGTCCATGACGTTTGCTAGCCAGAGGCTGAGTGACACTTCCTATCCGCACCAACATACTACATTATATTCCATGTGGGAACTCTCTGTACCGTTCCCCCCAAAAAACAGAATACAAACCCATTTATGGTTTCACCAGCAAAGTTAACATTTTCTTTGTAAAATGTGTGTTTTATGTGTATGAGTCTGTTGCTACTGGTTGTTTTCAAATATCAGTTGTTCAAAGGTATATAAGTAAATACCGCATCAGCGATACTACTTTTGTAGTCCCTCTGCCTGTTTCGCACTGTGTGTTTAAAATTAAGCTAGCAGATGTTTGTAAGACAAAGTGGTTTGCTTTAAAACACAACATGGACTTGTCTTTGTTTTGTGTCTAGTTTTCCTGTCAAATTCAACAGGGAGTGGCAAAAAAAAAAACAGCTTTAAGAGGAAGTCCACTCAAAAATTCTCTGTACAATAGTATGTTTTATGCACCCCCACTAGTCTAACCACGACATTCTGATTAATATTGCATTTGTCAAATATCAGTTAAGCAGAAATATCCACTGTTTTTGCCTCTCTCAGGGGGCAACCATTTTGCCACTTTCTGTTGACTGAAAATTACATCACAGTTACTCAAGGCTCAGGTAACGAGTAATAACGACTCACTTGTTTTCTGAAGCTGAGCCATGATTGGTTTTACCTGAGGCCTGAGCAACTGTTATGTCATTTTCAGTCGACAGAAGTGACAAACTGGCCGCCCCCTGAGATGGACAAAAACGGGTGGATTTTGCTCCTTAACTCCTATTCCACAAACGCAATATTATTCATCAGTATGCCATGTCTAGACTGGTGGTGCTGCACAGAACGTATTATTGTAAAGAAAGTGTATGGATTGACTTCCTATTTAAACTTAGACTTCAACTTCATCTCTTTGTTGTAATAATTGTTCACTGCCAAACTGTCGCTTGTTGTAAAGTTTGCTGCCTCCAACTAATCTTGTGACCCACATTTTTGCTAACGTTGTAAGTCAAGATAGCGTTGTATGTTGCATCCATACGTGGTATGTCGGCTTCTATGAAAAGGATCAGTAGGGTAATCCTGCTAGATAATGATCTTTTTCATTATTTTACTTGATTAAATACGACCAGAACCCCATTTGCTATCCCCACATTAGGTCCAATATTCCGATACAGATGCCTGTTTCTGTCCAAATTGTTCGTGATAAATTAAATCACAGACAAGTGGTAATTGATTAAGTTGGTGCAGCTCTCCGAGACGTTCGCTCTCATTAGTGGTTACATTTAATTCAATTTTAGCTCAGGTTGGAACAAAAAGGTCTTGGTGGGGTTGTCACTTTTTATCAGACACTGAATAAAAACAAGAAACTAAAACGATTGTACATACAGTCGTTGGAGTGTAAATTGTGAAGTTGTACGGTGTGGTTGCTATGGCGACACGGTTAGGCTCTTATTAAAGTTACGATTTCTTCGTGATATGATGTTAAAACGAATATCCTTTTGTGTCTCCTTTAAGTAATTGTAATGACCTCATCAAAATTTGCATTTGTCGTTTCACCTATGAAGAGAACACATCTTGTTAATCAGGAACACATTTGATCTCGGGGTCAGACTTAATTGCTGTGTCTTTTTAATTGTATTTCGTCGCCCCCTAATAGATTGGCTTGTCTTTGTGGAGTCGATAGTGCTCGATTTCACCTTAAGATGCGAGAACTTCTTAACCTCCTATCCACCCTGTACTCCCTCTTGTGATGAGACACTTGATCCTCTGCAAATATGAAGAGTCGTTTCAGGAAGGGTGAAATACACTGGCAGGCTGCCTGCTAGTTAGTTATTCATGCACACGTTGCACCTCTATTAATATTCAGCATTGACTCTAACGACACCTGTTTTTCACCAGCATGGCAAATAACAAAAAGTCATGTTAGTCATATTAGTAGTTAGGGATGAAACATGAATTCATTTAGAAGTAATACAGCTTTTTGTTTTCACGTTTTCATTAATTTTTCACGCATTCAATCTCATTCATATTTGATGTAAAATACACAACCAGAAAACACACAAATAGCAGATGGAAAATAAATGTGTCAAAAATACACAAATTACAGGCAAAATGTTAGAAAAGAACAATGGTATTCAAAGAAAAAGATGCAATTATTAGACAAAGTACTTGACAATCATTCAGAAATATTTAGCATATTTCTGTACCATGATACCAAAATATTAGGAAAAACTAAAATAAAAACACACACATTTGACGCAAAAATACTATAAAAAATATTACCTTATATTGCATTAATCAATCAAATACTCATTTATTAGCATTTGTTGAAACACAACCAAAAAATACACAAATGTTACATGAAAGACAGGGAGAAAATTTTAAATATGGCACAAAAATGAAATATTAGGTACAAAATTTAAACATTTTAAAGAAGAACACAAAAAACAAATGTTGGTCAAAACAGTTGAAATTAATAATAAAAAATACAACAAAAATATCAGGAAAAGCAAGAATCCAAAATTGTAAAAAAATACAAAAATACAGTGACAAATACATTCCTTACATTCCATCATTCATATTATACACTGGAACAATATTAGAAAACATTCAACTATAAATATAACTCTATTAGGCCAAAATAAAAAAGGAAAAATAGTTTGAGTATGAGAAAACAATAAAAAATATTTGACAAAAAATACACAAATATTAGAAACAATACAAACATAGATCCATACAAAACTATTCAACAAAAAATGCACAAATATTAGACAAAAAAATCAGGAATACAACAGATACAACTGTTGCACAAAAAGTGTATTTCCTCTTCTTCTTACACAGTTTGTCTTTTTGGATTGGAAACTCAAAAAGACAACTACAGCATTACACTCAGAGACACTTGAGTTGTAAACATAATTATGGTATCATCTCTAATAAGGCCCACTGATTATTAATCTAATAAAGAACTTCATAAGAATAAAAGAACATGTTAAAGCAGCACTGGGCAAGAAATTGACCTTAATAAAAAAATGTCCCAACTCTTTTGATGAAACATTGACTTACAAGTACAGTAGTTGAATGGGACTTCATGCCCTGAGGGGGTCTGTATCATTTTTACTGGCACAAAGCAACTTTGAGGAGGATGGGAGTAACCCTGGCACACAAAAAAATCCAAATGTCCTGAATTGCTTTACGGCATACTCACTTCCTCCTTTCGCTATAAGGACGGCTCAGGATTTCACGACACTACGCGCTGGCACGCATGGGAAATGTGGTTGATTTTTGTCAAAACACCACCGTTTTTGTCCACATGGCGCCGCCATAATCAACAAAAACTGACGCGTTGCTTTAATGGTTGCTGTTGAGAGAGACGAAGTCTTTGAACGCTGCTTTACTGCTGCTTTGGTCTTAATAAAGGCTCATTTACTGTACCCTGCAGGCGCCTACATTTCTATTCATTGGCACAGAGGGAATTAGTCATTGGAAAATTGGATTACCTCTTTTTTTTCTTTTAATTTGTGCTCTGGCATACCTCTTCTCTATTCCTCTTAGTACCACCAGGTTGAATTCACATTTGCACTTTTATCACAGGAAAAATGCCATACCCAAAAATGCACAATCAGCATCTCCGTTTGGTGATTTATTTGATGCTCCCATCTTAAAGAGCCACTTTCTCGTACATAGGAGCGTTAACAAACAAATGTGGTTGAAGTTTATGCCTGTGTGCTGTGAATTAAATATGGCGAGGACTTGGCAGTGCTGCTGGTGTCTCGCTCGGCGCCGTGTGTTTTACATTCCACAGACGTGCAAACAAAGTCTTTGCACAAAGTGACTGAAATGGAAAAGCAGCACTTTGACGAAATGGCGCCAAAAAAAAAAAAGAAGAAGAAGAAATCAAAAGGCGGCTGTCTCATTCTCAAGGAATGACGGGATAAAGGCGGATGGGCGGGCAGGCAGGCAGCCGGGGTTTCTTTGTTCCGTGGGGGCCTAATGAGTGGCCCGCAATGTTTCTCAAACAGCAAGAGTAAACTTGGGGGGCTTGGGGGCGGGTGTAAAACTGATAATCATGCTCCATTGCCATTGTTTTTTATTTTTTTCCTTCCTTTAGGGTATGGCTAAGGCTACTGATACTAACACAGATAAGGTGTCAGAAGTAGCTAAGGTTGCTGCTATGGTTGTGAAGCTCGTTAAGGCAGATAAAGATGCTATGAATGCTTACCCAGATAGGTTTGGGCTAGAAAGATAGCTAAAGATGCTATAACAATCATGTGATGATCTACAAAGGGTAAGGTGGCTGAAGTGCAGTTATGGTTGGCTAAAATGGCTAAAACGTAAAGGCAGCTAATAATTTTATGGCAGCTAATGTTTCTGAGGCAGCAAAGTTTTCTAAGATAGTTAAGGGTGCTATGTCAGCTAAGGACACCAAGGTGGTTTAAACAGGCTTAGTTATCTACCCGGCTTAGCGAACCATAGCTGTCGGGGTCACTTAAGCCACTTACGGTATCTTAAGATGTCAAAACATCCTTAGCTATTTAGTCACCTTAGCTGCCTCAGAACCCTTGGAAGTCTTAGCATTCTTCACATATTTAGCTGCCTTACCATTCTTACCGGCTTAGCCAACCATAGCTATATGGGTTCATTTATCTACCTAGGTATCTTGAGCTGTCAGAACATCCTTAGTTATCTTAGTCACTTTTGTTGCTTCAAAACCTTTGATCCTAAACCTACTGCCATTTCCGCCCTAAACAGTAGACCACGCTGACCAGGCTACAATGTAGTGGCACCGTCGTGGTAAATAGCTAAGGTTGCTAAGATTTAGGCTTAGTTTTAGAACCCTAAAGTTCTTTAGCGACATCCTCTCCTGTCTTCTCCTGCGGTTTCTAATTTTAAGATTTGTAAGACAGCTAAAGGTGCTAAGTTTGCTCAGAAAAAAAATCCTAAACATATTGACAGCTATGATTGGCTAACATTTTAGTTAGAATGTTAACATACCTACGGTTTGCTAAGATGGATAGCTAAGCTAAGGATCCTACAAATGCTGAAGTTTATAAATATGCGGGGACTGCTAAGATTGCTAAAACCGATAACGATGCTAAGATTGTGAGCCAGCTAACGTGGCTAACAGTTAGTGCTGCCAAGGCCTGTCAATACATCTCAAGAAGCAAAATGGATGTCTTGAATGCAAAGGCAGCTGATAATGCTATACAATCCAGGGTAATCAAGCAAACTGCCCCAAGAATGTAAAGGTGGCTTTAATACCAGGATTAGGTATTAATCAAGTAACTCATTTACAAATGCGCTGTAAGTGCTGCTGATTTGTTTAGCAGCAGAGTTCAGTATCCATGTATGAACAATAGTGTCTATGAACTGAGATGATTAAAGTTACTCTTTCAGTAATTCTGATGGGGAGCCACTTGGCAACAATTTGAGGCAATATCGTATGCGAGTAGCAGGAGTTGTGCTCGAAGTCCATCCAGGTCCATTTAAAACAGCACACGTGTATACAGGCCATCAGCATGTTAGTTCCAGGCACTTGCCTTGGCCAGGAGATGCTTAAAATATTCAGCGCATACCTTCGCATTGAGGTGAGCAAACAACAGCGTTCACTTTTCATCCTTGAACAATGACGGCCCCCGCCAGGAGGCTTGAATGGGGCATCACGGGGGATTGGGGGGTGAGATACATGGCGAGGGCGGGTGTTAATGATGCCACATTACATCAGCGCTAATGATTCCATGGACAAGCCGGCTAACGACCAGGAAGTAGCTAATGGAAACTGTGTGTTTAGTGACTCACAGCAGTCCAAAAACATCCATGGAGAAACAGTTTCATTAACGAAAAGGAATAAAAATGTAAGAACAAATACAAATATCAGACAAAAATACACAAACACTAGACAACAGCTCATAATAAACAAAATATAAAATAAATATTAAATACAATCTAAAAAGAAAAAAGAGCAAAAAATTCACAGTAGAAAATAATGCAGAAATGTTAATAAAAAAAAGTACAAGCCTCACCGCGGCCAGACTAAATTGACCCCGATGTAAAATGCACGAGTGAAGCAGCAAGCGCAACAATACTCAGCAATGTCAGGCGATAGACGATTCCATAGACGGACAAAAATGCACTTCCGCCTATGCAATTTTGGGTCCGTCTATTTTTTTAAGAGTCCCGTGAAGATGCTGGTTATCAAAATGCTGATTAGACACCATGATTAGTGCACAGGTGTGCCTTAGACTGCCCACAATTCAATTTTAGACCGTTGAGTTCATCTCATAAAAAATGAGGGAAAAAAAACAAAAGTGTTGCGTTTATTATTTTTGTTCACAAAATCCAAACTCAAGTTGGCAGTTAAAAGAACCCTAATAATGTGGAGCAAACGCTGCTTTTGGAACCACTACTGCTGCCTTCAGGTTTGCAGAAACTGTAGTTACAAAGTAGTTTGTCATAGTAAAGTGTAAACAGATGGCGTCCCTCAGATGGATCGTGGGGCGTGCCGTCTCTCCTGTTGGGAGGACGACAGCGGACTGTATGGATGGCCGTGACAGAGGCCAGGCTGATGGGGAGGAGACGCTATATATCAGCACCTCCCACACACACACTTTTTTTCCCCTATTTTTAAGGAAGGATAAGTTTTTAGGTTTAACTTTGACAAAAAATACAAAAATGTGACGTGTGTGTAGCAAACACTGCTTTTGGAAACCAATAGTGCCACCTGCTGGTCTGCAGAAACAGTTACCGGTAATTCACTTTTGTTTGTCACGGAAAATGGCTAAAAATTTCATTACCTAGAGGCCTAGATAGACCAAACCGACGTTGGAGGTCCTGAAGCGTCATGGCGTCTGAATGCGCCGTCTGATTGGTGTAGCGACCACCGTCGTAGTGTCGTAACTCATCAGTAAGCATCTAGGGGGCGTTTACGCATGTTGAATCGGCGTCACCAGTCGTGACATTTGGTCCCTCTGATTGACTCTTAGCTAGCAAATCAGCATTCGGCGCACCAACGGGAAGTGACAAATGGGGATAAACAGTGAGCACGCCTTCGCTGCCTTAATCTTCTTATAAGTACAAGAGCTAGGGTGGACAATTTAAGTATTTCACAATACCGTGTCAAGAAAGTGATGCTTTACTTCGCGTGGGAGTTCATCGTGAGCGAAGATTATAGCTGACTGCATTGTTTACGTTTTTATAATCCGCTCCCGGCCAACAGCGTTCTGGTTGGATTTTTCTAACAATGAGAAATAGTGACTACTGCCGCCGATGGTATGGAATGGTATTACATCTCCTGCATGCGCAGAAGGTACTTTAATGATCAGCCTCGTTGTCTGTCGATGCGGTGTATTTTTCCAGCGTGACGTGCCGACAGCCGGCCGGACGCCACAGGGGGTAAGTGTCTGTCACTGTTGGCCAACGTCGTTTTGGTCCATCTAGGCCTTTAACGATGCTAAGACATCTACATGTTTAAACAGTCGTGTGTCTGGTGAGTCTGTTAACAAGTTTGTGTTAGCTTCCTGGTCTGGCGCAAAGCATTCCGCTGTAATTTGCTTGACACGCAGCATCTGAGTAATGGACGGCAGCTTTTAAGTGGCGATGACAACATTGCAGGTCGGCTGTAAATGGAACCGTGCTGTCTTGTGTGGTCATGTTCTTTCATTACAACACAAATTCCATTTCCTGCGCCATGTCTATAAAAAGACTATTTGTGTCCCACCATGCCATGCATTAGCTTTATTCTTTTTTAGTATTGATTTAAAGCAGGTAAGTAGTGCAGTAAGACATTTTTGAAGTAGTAGCAGCAGAAATGTATGTTTATTTGTTTAATGTGTTAAAAAGAAAATCCTCACACTTTCTGGCAACCACTTAGTTCACTAATGCCTCTCACTAGCTCTTCTCCGACATATGGGGTCCCTAGACCCAGAGAGTTCAAGAACCCCTAAGACTGATAAAGAAATGAAATGAGGACAAAAATAATACTGTGAGTCCCAGAGCCAAACCCAAACTCAATTGTGGTCTGTCATCTGGGAATGAAAAGAAAACTGATGATGTTGATGATGATTCTCGGTGCAATTGCAGAGCCATTAGGCGTCCAATTAAGCCGCCGCTTCGGTGACAATAGCTTAATGCAACTCCCATTATGAGAGCATCATTTCTATTTGGCATAAGGTGTATTTAACAGAACAATGATCATTTTTTTGTCTTTGACTGCAACATATTGAAACCTCAACAATGGGCTGTCACGCAGATACAATAGATACAATCAGGAGCTTTGGAGATTTTGCTGTAATTGTTGTTGCGTATTCATTTTATTGTGCAAAAATTACCTGACAAATGTCATGAAACCAAAAGCAGAGCTTCATTAAGGTGGCTAAGCATGGTAAAGGGTCTAAAGCAGCTACGTGATGCTAAAAAACACAGGGATGCTAATATAGCCAAGGTTTCTGAGATGGCTATGACAGAGAAGGTGCAGCCTCAGGTCTGCGGACCAGGCGCTGCTTGAGGTGCCGAGGACTAAGCGGAGCCTCAGAGGGGATCGAGCCTTCTCTGTTGCTGGTCCTTCCCTTTGGGATGACCTTCCATTGGAGGTTAGGCAATGTGAAGACACATTTTGATTCGTTGGCTTTTGATCTGACCTGAGACTGACAAATTTTCGGCTGTTTTTCGGTGTCTATTGTATATACCGGTAGTGTTTTGTATTAATGTATTGATTTCACTTGTTGCATTATGTCTATTTTTGTTGTTGTATGTAAACTGTTTTGTTACAGCTGTAGCTGTTGTGAAATTGCGCTATATAAATACAATTGTATTGTATTCTATTGTGTAGGTGGCCAAGGAAGCTTCATACTCAGATAAGAATGCTAAGACAAGTGTTTTGCTAAGGAACCTGTTCGTACAACTGTATGAACATGTATTATGCTAATACGGCAACGGTTAGTTCGGGTGGTTAAGGATGCTAAGACAGCCACCCTTACAGGTCAGGGTGCAAACATTTTTCAGAGTCTGTTAAAATTCATATTCTCATTGGTAATAGGTTTTATAATACATACAAGTCACTTCCTGCAAGTTGTCAACCACAGATCCATTAGAAAATAGGTTTTACTTACTCATTCCGAGTGTTTCCGAACCTCATGGAAGCTCGAGGAATTGTGGCTCTAACCACCGGAAGTGACGTCGATGTAGCTAAACCGCTCGCTACATGATAGACTGTAAAATTTCCATGCGCTACAAACAGCACATTCAATGGCGAGCGATGTTTTGGAATGAGAGGATTTTGAAACACACGAGCCGACAGAAGGGGGCGTTATTAGACCCTTCATGATTAGTAGTCACTGAATCCTCCGGCTACTGTGACGCCACATCTCTGGAAAAAGCCGAAGATGAGGGGGTGCGAGATTCAAACGGCAGACGACAAATTCTGAATTGTATTTAGTGATTAAACTGCTGTCTACCAAAGACCTAATCACGTTTTAATGACAGTTATGCATTGTAAACTGGGTTCTCGAGGGCTACAGAAAAGTTTTCAATGTTTGCACCCTGACCTTTAAGTGTTAAAGGTTGCCGACCCTGGTTTACACAGCCCTGAAAGCTGCTTGCATTGCCAAGGTTGCAATTTCAGCTAAGACAGTTACGTCCTAAATAATCATACTTTTTCCCATACAGCTGATGTATTCATCAGCTCCGTGGTGTCTGTGGTCTTAAGTTAAAATATTATTAATATATGTTGTATTTTTTAAAACAGAGATCAACCTTTCTGTACATCTTTGGAATTAACAGCACAGTCAGAGCCATGAGTTGAGAGGATTAAAAATCGTGACTCTCCGAATAAATGTTGACTCTGCTTAATCGATTTTGCTCTTTTTTTTTATCTGATATGTCGCCTCCTGTTTAAATGATAATTTTCTCTTCACCCAATTCAATTTAAATGCTGTCTTCTCAGATAAATGCCTCCATAAACATAAATTCCCGTCGAATATCTGCAAGGCCGTAATGATTCTGTCTGTTTGTCAGGTGTGGCCTTGGCGGCTGTGATGAGACGCGCCGCTTGGAATGTGTAATTTTAGATTTGTGGAAAAGTGCTGTATGTGACGCTCACGAGCCTAAAAATGTAAACACAGTAGAAACAGTATACAAATAAAACAATAACCTAAGACTGCTGCGAATACTAAGGGCTGACTAAGGCTCAACAAAACACAAAAAAGAAAAATACCTTCTAGTATTGTGTATTTGGTATCATATAATTTGTTTGGTTTTATGAATAAAACAAACGTGTGCCTCTTAAAAATGTGGTAAAGGATGCTGTATTACAATATGAGTGGGTTATTTTCCTTTTTGAATATAATTGGCACGTTGCGTCAACATGTTGGGTTTAGCTTATGCCCAAGGCGATGTGATCTAGTGCTGGCACAAATGTTTCATCAATCAATATGTTTAGAGAATCAAAGTTAATGAGTAGGACATGTACCACAGCTACTTACTTGTAGTGTTATAAAATAAATGAAAGAAACATTAATTTTGTCTCGTTGGGGTTGGGACTACATGCTGCTATGATGCTTGAAAAAATAATTGAATGTTAATAAATGTAGAAAGAAACACAATTTTAAATAAATAAATACATTTTCAATGATCGGACGGAAATTGGGTGGACATGTATCATATTAAGATGCAGATAAGTGTCTGCAGTATCCTTGCATGAGATTGAACAGGAAATAAGCAAACAATTTTGGTTTCCCCTAAATAGGAAGTTGGCATTCGTTTAAAGCAGCCATTTTGTGCACATTTCAGTGCTTTGACAAAATCCTTGTTGGCAATTCGGCCAAATCAGAAACAAATATCCAAGACGGATGAGTCTCGCTGAATTGCGCAGCTGTTTTGCCCATATGGTATAATGTGGGCTGTCGCTAACAAATCTTTTCAAAATTGATTATGCTAATGATATTCCATCAGTTATTGCATTGATCATTCGCATAATCGCGAACTATTTAAAAAGTTAAACCGGTCAGTGGCGATCACAACAATGTAGTGGAAGACTCTTGTCTTTGGCTTTGAGAATGGCTCCTTAGGAAGTAAAGAAGTCGGACATGGTCCGTTAGTAACAAAATGTCCAAGCTGAACACGGAAATGGCCAAACATTGTGTTCCAGATGAACAAATGTGGTTGTAAAATTATTCTTTATAATTTCAAGGCAGACATTTTTGTGTCGACCAATTTTGTGGACGACTTAACTGAATCCTTTAATTTTCCTTGCCCTACATGGCACAAAAGTTTGCTTATCACTTTTATTATTTGCACAGGCACCAATTCATCATTGCGTGATGCTATTCATGTTCTTGTGGTCACTGACAAATATATGAAAATCTTACTTTTCAAAGGGAGTGTGCTCATTTATTTATGCCAGAAGCATTAAAAGTTGCTTTTATCAAAAGTATTTCATTGAAAAAGCACACACCACAGACGTTATTGCCTTAATGCATTAAAAATGCATTTACTTAGTGGACTTTTTTTGTGGGCGGCACGGTGGTCGGCTGGTTAGCACGTCCGCCTCAGAGTTCAGAGGTCGTGGGTTCGATCCCGGCTGCGGCCTCCCTGTGTGGAGTTTGCATGTTCTCCCCGTGCCTGTGTGGATTTTCTCCAGGTACTCCGGGTTTCTCCCACATTCCAAAAACATGCATGGTAAGTTGATTGGACACTCTAAATTGTCCCTAGATGTGATTGTGAGTGCGGTTGTTTGTTTGTCTCTGTGTGCCCGGCGATTGGCTGGCAACCAATTCAGGGTGTCCCACGCCTACTGCCCTTGTGAGGATAAGCATTATAGATAATGGATGGATGGACTTTTTTGTGCTTTTGTTCGTTTATTTATGAGAAATAGTAACACTCTGCCGACCTGTAATAAGTCACTCTGGCGGGAATGTTTAACATTAACATGCTTAACGCCATGCTTTCATAGCTAACACCAGCTAGCATGTTGGCCCCACTAACGAGCTCGCTAATGCATTCGCTTCAGACCTTTAATATGCCATGTGTTTGCTCATTACTCGCTGAAGCTGTCAGGAGCTCATCGGTCCACTTGATACTAAGTGAAGGTCTGGCTCACGCTGCTGGGCTAGAGTGATGGCAAACGAAAGGCGGGTGCCGAACCATTTCAGGGGGCTTTTTTAAGGTGAAACGACGATAGATGACCTTGTCACAGCTTTGGGCCGGTTAAAAGCTCTGATATGATTGTGACACATTGCTCTTGTCTTATGTAGAGGAGGCAAAATATTAGCTGCCAACAACTTTACCAATAAAAATGAGAACGGTATGTTCAGCAGTTAATTCGGTGACTGACATTCACCTGGCTCATTCATTTCTTTTACAGAACTGAAAGTGAAACTTACTCCACTTTTGTGCATTTGCGACCAAATGGCTAAATTGAAAACACTGATGGCGCTTTTATAAACTTGCTCCTCTCTGATCGCAGCCCTGTTGTTTGTTGAAGCAGTACAAGTCATCATTGGAGAATGGATAAATATAGAGAATTACATTGAATTTAATTTGATTTCCTTTCTATTAAACAGGTCATAAACATTAAGGTTGAAATGTTAAAAAATACAAATAATCCCCACTGTGCAAGGTAGTTATGTTTAATTGGCGTTAGGATTATGAAGGGATCCATTTTTGGATACATTTCTCCCTTGTAAGTGCTCCCCTGAAGTTTGAAATCGCCTAGACTACAGTACAGGCAGTAAAAGTGGTGAAGAATGCAGCTTGACGCTTCCTCAAGAGGCCTTGTGGACATTTGCTACTTAGGCTCGAACCGCTCATGCAAATGTGTCTACAGTAATAGTTTCCTAATTAGATGTGAATCAATGAGTTGCATTCTAATACTCATGCGGGACGCTTGCCGAGCCGTGATGGATGGAGGTCCAGTCAGCAGAAACGCAAAGCCAGACCGCCGGGATGCCCTCGTTTGTTTCAGTCTGCTTGAGGTTAAATTGCTTCGATAGTGTTTAGGAAACCTGGAGAGGCTTAAAGTTCATTTCACATTCTTGCTTGTCTAACTTTGTCATTTTCTGATTCGGTCCCAAAAAAATTATCCCTCCAACCACAACAATACTCAACAGTCTAATAAGTCTCATCAGTGGCTACGTTTGCATGGCCAAATTTCTTTAATCCGATCAGAGTTCGGATTAAAATTCTGATCGGATGCACTGTTTTCATGGACACTAAAAATATTGATCTGATTAGGACTTGTGTGTTCATGCATAACACCTGCGATCGGAACAAATTATTTTGAGATGCGTAGATTGACCAAATATATCGGAAGTAGTTAGTAGTTAGTTAGTTACGGGTAGGTAGTTTTTGCAGGTGCTAAGGCAAATCAGGCACGGCTCAGAAACAATTTGGTATGGATTTTCTTTCTCACATTACGGACCAAACCAGTAACTCTTTAAATTGTTTGTGTTTTCTGCGCTGTCAGTTTGAAATAATGTCCGGTATTTGATAGAGGAATAGAAAATAAAATACGTTTTTTTACCTAATCTGGTTAATGGATTATTCGACAAAATAAACGACAGATGAATCAATTAATAAAGTTGTGCTGTTTTACTGAAGTTTGGAGGCACTTTTGGACCAGATTTTCTCTAGGTGATTGCTATCATGCAAAATTGTTCTCCAAAAAGGTAATTTTTCAGACTCAAAAACCCATATTCTCTGCAACCCATCATCGGATTTTCTAAATCTTGGTGCATTTTGTACTCAGGTTGAAGCTGTCATGCCAACCATTTTGACAGACTGTCATTTTTGGAAACTTTTTGTCATGTTGCCATTTAGAAAGGACCAATTTCACAAGCCCATCGAGTGATCGCAATCATCCATCGATCCATTATCTATACCGCTTATTCTCACAAGGGTCGCGGGCGTGCTGGAGCCTATCCCAGCTGTCATTGCGCAGTAGGCGGGGTACACCCTGAACTGGTTGCCAGCCAATCGCAGGGCACACAGAGAGAAACAACCATCACAATCACACCTAGGGGCAATTTAGGCCTTGTCTACACGTAGCCGGGGTTTTTGCAAACAGCGGATATTAGCCAGCGGTTAGCCCTATCATCCACACGTCCTCTGAGTTTTTTCAGTGAAAACGCAAAACTCCGGCCACAATAGGGATTTGCGGATATCTCCGGATCCGCGTTTGGCTGTGGACAGTCAGACCCGGAGAAGGAAGGAAATTTAAGTGTTGCAGTACAGGGTTGGTGTTATGCACTGTGAAGCTTGTGTTTTTATACATCTGACACCCCCTGAAAGTGTTTTTGCCCATGCTAAAGCAAGATCAGGCATGACGTCTCCTTCCTCTATATATCCCTCTAAGTCTACGTCTTGTTCCTCTCAGATGGGTTGAGTTGGCGGACACCAAGTGGGAGGTGTTGATGTTTGTTTATCAAGTGTCATTTCAGTCTTGAATTTTTGTGTATGTGCTTGTGCGTGTATGCATGTGTGTGTGATGTTTGGGTATGTTTCCCCCCCACCCAGCAGACCTCCACCACCATGTGTTGTCTCTGTTTGTGGTCCACAGGTCCTCCGCTGCTTTGTTCCTCCGCCTCCTCCTCCCCTGTCGAGCAGTTCCCGTACCCTCCCCCGTGCATTGCGGCCAATCAGAGCCAGGGGGGGTTGCTAGGTAACAGTTCGGCTGAGCCAGCCCGGGACTCTGACTCGGAGGATGAGTTTGGCCCCGGTTCATTCTTAGTTAAAGCTGGCTCGGGGAACCTGTACACTGCAGCTGCTGATGGTGAGTGGTTTCTCAACTCTACTTGCTTTCTGGCCCGGCCTGCTTGCCATTCTCCGCTCTTGGACATGTTGTGTTGTAGGTCGTGCAGACGGCTGTGGGCAACAACATGGGTCCCTCTGTTTTTCTCTGAGACAAGTACATTTTTGAGTCGATAAACAGCCTCGGGAAACGCTAGCAAGTGAGGTCTGCAGAGTTCAGACGTTGCTTTCAAAGAGAAGGAGGGATTTGTTGCACCTGGCAGCACAGTGGTGTGTTGGTTAGGGCATGCAACTCACAATTTTGAGGTTTGGGTTTGAATCTCGGCGCCAGTCTCCCTGTGTAGAGTTTGCAAGGTTTCTTCCCCTGTTCTTGTGTGTGTTTCCTCCCACATGGCAAAAACATGCATGGTAGGTTCATTAAAGACCGAGTAAGTTGTCCATAGATGAGAATGTGTGTGTGAATGGTTATCTGTCAATATGGTCCCTGATATTGGCTGCCGACCAGTTCAGGGTACACCCCGCCTCTTGCCCAAAGTAATTTGGCTTCGGCTGCATCTCCCAAATGAGGACAAAGCTATAGAAATGGGATTTATGGATTTGTCACACTTTTTCCTTGTTTTCTTCCCTGCGAGTGCATCTTCAGACTGTCAGAGGCGGCCGTGTTAAATGCCTCGACATTAGAAATTACGTCAAGTGTGAACCCGCTGAAAGACATTACTTTAATTAACAAGTCAAATGCGGCCCCCTCGAGCCAGATTAGCTCGTTTGAAATGCTCCCGTGCGATGCGTTGTGAATACGCGTCGACTCCTCGCTAAAGACGGTGGCAGCTGATCGGCGTTCTCGCTCTGAAAAATGCTGTTGACGTGGCAAAAGGCGGCAAGTAAGAGACATGTAGTACTGATGCTGAGGGGAATGAATTTCCTTTTTGGGCTGGGCCATCATGCCTATAAACATAACAATATTGCGGTTCCTGATGAAAACTTTAGGGGCCCAAAACAGGACCCCTGAAAAATCATTCAGTAGGATCAACACAAAATAGAATAATTTTCCGACTATAGAATTATAGTCATAACAGGGTAAAAGTCTCAAGGTCCCATGTTTGAAATTGGACAGGAAGTCAGCCATTTTGGTTTGAAGCAGTAATTTGGAGTTTGGTGAACCCCTACTAGTGGATTGGCTCAAATGAGCCCATATCGAAATAATGCGTAATGTCTTTGCCGTATATTACCAGTTTCCAAGTCACACATATATGGTCATGAAATTCCATTCGCTGGGCTACTGCCTCACTTGGCTCCAATGCACGCAGACTCTACTGTTGTAAAATCAAATTTGCATCTTTTCCCCAAAATCTTGTGGCTATACTTTTTACTTCATCCTGGGACCCAACTTACTAAACAACTGATAAACAGGAAATTGAAACGTAACCCCTCATTCATTTTATGATTAAACCAGTATCTTTGTGGAGGTGGAATTGTGTTGTTTTCATAAAAAAAACAATGTCTTTTCTTCATGTTTCCAATGAAATTAGATGTTTGTAACAACTGTAAGCGTATAATTACTTGAACGTTACCATTAAAGGTTTCGTTTTGTAACTTTGACTTAGCTGGTAAACATGCTTGTATGTTTTTTGGCCACGGGAAATGTAAAAACAAGTACCTCAGAGTCCGATAAATGTCCTATGAGGTACAGCCTGGTTTATTTAGTAACAAGCGTTAGCATGGGTGTTGCCATAAAGACAGTTTTATGATATCAGAACTTGACAACAGAAGTCTTGAGTGCTAGATTTCCATCCACGCTTCATTCAGCTGTTTTCTCAAACAGTTTCACAGCAAAATAACTTCGCTTTGTGTAATAAATTGTCCAGCTTCACTCGTCGGTCGGCTGTTTAACATCAGATTATTTGTTTTTAAGTAAGGGTTCTTGAGCCTTTTGGGCCAGGAGAGAGCATTTTCTAGGGAACCCGGAACACAACAAAGTCAACAATCATGAGTCCAGTTACTTTGATTTAATTAACTTTTCAAATTATTATTATGACCTGGATGATTGATAGCTACTCAGATATATAGTATTATAACAAGTGAATTTCAGCAGTACAACTTTGTTCAGGTACTAGCCCTTTAATTCTGGAAAGACTGTTTTAATCTTAAAAAATGGACTATCGATCCATCCATATTCTTGAAAATGAGGCATTTTGTTCTATATAAGATTCATCCTTTAAGGTTCACAATGTATTAGACCACCTTTCATAAAAAATAAGCTTTTCTACAGGTCTTCCAATTTCAATCTCTTCAATGGTAACTCACTCTCATCTCCTGACAACACAAAATAAAACACTTTCAATAATTGATCGAGATCCCACCGGGTCAAATTACATCAAAGTGTGTCAGCTGCCTGCCTACTTGGTAAGGGGGAAAAAAATCAGCGCACCCATCCCGCGCCGCCCCCCACAGAATGAGTTATTAATCCCGCTGCAAATCTCCTCCTTAATTCCTCAAGAAGTGACACGGTGGTCATCTGGCCGTGACGAGGCGAACCTGGAGGGGGCGGGGGTGGCAACGTCGGGCTTGACAATCTTTTCCACGGCAGATTGCCCTGCGAACAATAAGGCCGCTTTGCATAGGTAAAGCAGTTAGTTTAGCCTCAGGGCTGTCAGGACGATGACAGCAGCGGAGGAGCCGGAGGACTTCTTCATTTAGTTCCACATTCCTTTTTCAAAGCCAACACAAGTGCGTCGTGCTAAATTCTCTTTGCTTTCCGAGTGAATACAAACAATGGCTGACGGGGAGGAAGGAGTTAATTACAATCATAAAGGAGATCAGAGGAGCCCCCGCATTGTTTTTCTTTTGCCGCCGCACAACTCATTAAGCCAGCGAAAAGTTGCTGCATTGCACCACATCACATGCGAGAGCACTTGGTGGAGCAATTACGTTGAAATGATGCAGCGAAGCAATTGGATTGAATGTTGTAATCGCATTTTTCGCTTATTGTTTCATGAAGGAATTGAACAAGAAGCCCGTGTACAGGATTTGTCTTGATATTTTGTGTAGAAGAAGTACTTAGTGTACTATTTTTTGTACGACCTGATACCTCAATCAAAATGTAGCTTTATTAGGGCCTCGTCATGCATGGAAACAAGTTTCCATGTATTTATTTTCCATTCACTGACTTGAAAAAATAAATAAAATCACCCCCCAAAGCCAGTTTCACTTGGTCACATCAAATTTGATAAGCATATCTATCATGAGCACCATAAGCCCACAAAAACATCTTAACAATCCATGCCGAAAAACATATAGAAAGATGGACTTTTTTCTCTGCAACCGGACTGTCAGGGTAAAACTGGCCGTTTCCGTGCCTGGAAACCCTCTTGAGTGTTGGGATTTATTTCTTTGTTGTCATTTACCATTCCTTGACTTTTCAAAAGTCACCTCCTGAAGCCAGTTTAACTTGGCAACATGAAATTTGGTAGGCATATCAATTATGAGTAGCCCCACAAAAAAAGTCTTAAGAAGCCATGCCTTGTAACACGCCGGAAGACTGCCAGTTTTCGCTGAAGCGGCACTTTTACGTGGATGCTGGCCATTTCCACTGCGCACGTCAAAGACAAACTTGTCCTGGAAATTTCCCCCAACTGCTGCCAATTTGTAAATCTGTGTGGAAGAAAGTGAATACTGCACCTTTTTTTTTCAATACCACCTGATACGTCTCTGATCATCTATCAAAAAATGAGTATTATAAGGGCTAGAGCATCATGCAGACTGTTATCACATTTCATCCTTATTTCACATTGTCTTGACTTAAAAGAATGATATATCAGCCCCATGATGAGTAGAACCACGTAAAAACCTTAAAACGTCATGTTTGAAAGTCTGAAATGATAACATTTGTAGTCTAAATTGTTCCATGGGGATTTTGTCATATTTGACTCAAGACTGATGGGTGATGCTAAATTGAGTTTGAGTGTGGACAAAGCATGACAGCTAAGTTTCATAGCAGCGTTTTGGTGGCTCTCTAGATTGTTACTTTTTAATCAAGCCCCCAAAGCCACTTTCAGCAACATCAAATATGTCATTAGTAGTCCCACAAAAAAGTCTTAAGAATCTATGCCCGAAAAGACACTGAGGGGCTTTGGTTTAAAGTGGCTAGCAGAAAGAAGATATAATGAAGGTGTTTCCACCTGTTGCCATTCATTCAAGAGAATTCGATCTTTGTGTTCAATTAAACAGGCCCAGATTTCACACAGAGTGCACTTGCGAGTAAATTGAGGTTATAATTTCATTATTTCACCTTAATAGGATATTTCCCATTTTTGAAAATGTTCAGAAAACAATTCAATTCACATTCACATTTCACATTTCAACAATCAAGAAGATTCCAGTTACATCGATTCAACATTTGTAGATTTATATGACGAACAATACACACATATTGAGAAAACATCATTTCTATCAAGCACATTGGTATCCTTGATTGACAGTAAGTTAAAATAACTTGGGCACTTACGATGTTACGCTCTTACACTGTTAGGCTCACAATAGCATAGGCTAATAATAGCATTTGTTTATTTATTTTTTTCAGTTTAGTGCTGTGAGATTTTCCAAGTGTAAAATATGTGCCTTGGCTCAATAAAGATTGGAAAACACATTGTGGCTAATGTTGTGTCCAATGAAGGTTTGGTTAGAAAGGAAAGCTAAAACAGTTCGCGTGGCATCTCTCAGGTGTCTTTATAGTGCACCAACAGGCCATCAAAAAGCCAGACAAGAGTGGGGGGAAATAATTTTTCATTATACGTTTTTAATTGTCAGTAAACAAGCTCGCAGTCTGTGTGCTGCACTGCAGAGCAGGTGGCTTTTTATCACATTGCATCAAACTTGCCTGGGGTCATCTCGGAGCCCACATGCAGGATTTAAGTGTTCCGCAGGATTTTGAGGTAGCTAAAAACAATCCTGAAAGGATGCAGTGTGGGTTTTCTTTTATTTTTTTTCCTTCCCTCTTCTTCATGGTTTCACTGGGAGGAACCCTCGTGGCTGCAAGGCTGATGAGGCCTGCTCACTGGAGCCTGCAGTCCCTTTTGTGCTGCGTGCGCTTCACGGTGGCCGCCGGCTTTCTCCGAGGCGCTTCCTTCCCGGGGAGGCTGCCAGCGGGAGAGCCTGCCCGCCGCATCTGAGACTCACCAACCTCCCGCTATTTGCATCTCTTAATGCCCAGCAGCAGGGGGGCTGGTCTACTGTGGTCTCTCAATGCAGCTTCTGGAGGGGGAAAAAATAAAATAAAAAAAGAGACTGGCCCTGCAGCAGCTCACACCTGACCGGGCTGGAATGCTGAGCCGTGCATGCCCAAGGCCTGGGGAGGATTGGGGGGTGGGGTGGGATGCAAGGGAACACAACTAAGCTCTCAAACTGCTTCGTCATCCCCCACATGTACATGCAAGGGTGAAGCAAATGTGCTTTTAAAAAGGTTGCCCTTAAAACCTGAGAGGCTAATTATGAAGATTGCTGCTGTGACAATGTAATTTCCCTCAATGGATGAATAAAGTCCTCAATGGATGAATGAAGTATCTATCTATCTATCTATCTATCTATCTATCTATCTATCTATCTATCTATCTATCTATCTATCTATCTATCTATCTATCTGTCTATCTGTCTATCTGTCTGTCTGTCTGTACACAGATCTGATCATGTGGATCTGATCGGAGTGTCCTGCTGTCTTTCCTTCTTTTAGCGATTTAGTTAGCTAACACCTTAAGTTTATTTGCACCTTAATATCTTGCTAGCTAATCAAAATGATACATTTTATCCATCCATCCAGCCATCCATCCATCCATCCAGCCATCCGTCCATACAGCCAGCCATCCATATTTTCAACCTTATTTATTGGATTAGTTTTATTGTACTTTACATTGTATCTTTGATATTTTTTTCTTTTTTTCTTTTTCTGATATTTTTTCTTTTAAATATGTACCACAATACATTTGCTATTATATTTTTTTCAAAGTTTTCAAGATAGTTGATGGGTTGTGTGGTATGATTTACCCTCCCCCCAAAGTTTTTTATTTTATGATTATATTTTTTTCAATATTTCTTCAAAGATATGTATTAATGCACTTTTTGATATATTATTATTTATTATATATTTGTATCTATTGGTCATATTTCACATTATTACTATTTTTTTTTAAATCACTGCTATTAATTCATCAAAATGTCTCATCAGGAGATGATGGTGCATGCTGTGATGCCACAAAATGAGATCCATATTTTCTGTGTCCACCATGGCTGTAGTTCCCCCTCAGTTAGTTTTCAGTGGCCGAAAATGCTAATTCTGTGTGGACAGAACTCCCCAAAACATTGAAAAACTGATGTTTTTGTTTTTACGTGGACATGACATAAATCACAACATGCTACCATGATGTCATGTAGTTGGAGTCTGGGTTTCAAAGACAGGCTGTTTCTCTTGATGTCGTTGTCTTGTTGTCAGTGGAGTGCAGCCGGCAGACAATTTTGTCCTATTGCATTCTCATCATCGCACGGCGAGCGTGGCTAATGCACTTTGCATCGCGACATATCTTTTTTTTTTTTTTTTTTTTTTTTTTTTGCTGCCACAAATTGAGATGCATCACATCCATCCCATGATGATCACTGACCATCTGTGCCCCCCACGCCCCATGGCCCACACACACAAAATAAAACATAACAAAATCTCGGAGTCCTCCCTGATGGATGCGCGCAGACGGACGTACAGAAAGCCGCGCACATAACCACTCGTCTTGTTTTGGCAGTGACAGGAAATCCATGAGCTCTCGGGAGAAGAGCGGCGGGCATCTGCCTGCGGCACTGCTAATGGCTCAGGATAGCAAAGAAAAGCTCAATTTATAGATAACGTTACAGTGAACCCTAGTTTATCGTGGGGGGATGATTGATCGTTTTACCCCTCCCATGTGCTCCAAACGCATTTAGACTTATCAAAACATGCTTAGAATATGTTTTAAAAAAGTATTTAACTGTTCCCACTCGCGCTGTCATGAAATGGAAAGAGACTGAGAGATAACATCACTTACGATACGAAATTAAAAGAAGACTCACTTGCATGGTTGTCCAAATAAGAGTGAAATAATGCTTGTATTTTTACTCCCAGTTGAAGTTTAATGTAAAACACCACCACTACTACCACAACCACCTCTATTACCACTAGCACCAGTACAACATTAGTAATACTACTACCACACCTATTCCTATTACTCTTACCACCAACACAACTGTCAATACTGGTAAATCTGCCACTATTACCAATACAATGTACTTGCTTACTGGCACGACTACAACTACTACTATTAGCAACATTACGATTGATATTTTCAAGTTTAAGATACATTATTTGTTTTCGCAAGGGATATTTTTTTCTCCGAGTCAGGGGGAAAGCTTCATCACATGATTTGGCATACATTGGAAACAACACACAGCATAGACCTACATCTCTTCAAAAGACAGGGAACACACCCACTCATACATTACCGCACATAATGTCCATACCACCTTCCAACACTACATCATAGTCATATGGTGTTCCACAGGGTTCAAGTTTGGGGCCCTGCTGTTTTAAATGTATTTGCTGCCCCTGGGTTCCATCTTATGAAAGTATGATATTTCCTTTCACTGCTATGTGGATGACAGTCAAGTGTCCCGCGAAGCAAAAAGGATGTTTTCTCCTTAAGGGCACTTTTGTCCTGTCTGGAGGAAATCAAAGCCTGTATGGCACTGAATCTTCAACTTCAATGAAAAGAAAAAAGAAGTTCTGGTGTTTGGTCCCAATGGCCTTTGTACATCTCCCCATATTCTTAATTTATTGTTAAACTGTATTGTTTTTTTATGTCTTATTTTTAATCGATTCATCGCTAATCACGCCTTTTTGTGATCTTGTCATTTGATGTGTTTCATGCCTGTCTGTAAAAATATGCCTTTATGTGAAATCAGTCTGTGATTCAAAAAAGGTTGGGAAAGAACTGTACTGTGCTGAAAAATACCAATGACATCAATGATTAATCAACTTTTATGGAGCAACCTAAAACAAGAAATCAAAGAATCCAAGTCAGACTTTGTTTTTAAAAGTTTAATTAAAGCCAGTATTTTAAAGAAATATGAAATATGTAAATTTTATTTGATCGTTATTCCATTGTCATTTTTGTTATTATGAACAGCAGTAACTGAATTGTAACTTGGGAACTAAAAAGTTAAGTGACTTGTGATGTCAGTGTGACTACCTGTTCTAAGTATGTGTGTGTGTGTACACATGTGAATTTATGTATATATGTATGCATGTATGTATATGTATATACTGCATGTGTATGTGTGTGTGTGTATATGTATATATGTATACATATGTGTATGTATGTTTTATTTTTTTGTTGTTAATGTTGTTATTAAATCACATTTTCGTTTTTTGGAACTTAATCCTGGACAGAAAGGGGCGGAAAAAAATAAGACTGTGACTTCTTTCAGCTCCATTTCATTTGAGATTGGAGAACATTTTTGTTCATATTATATAATGTTTTCTTTTATAAATGAATGAAATAAATGTACAAAACAAAACTTTGAATCAAATTTCATCATACTGTACTCTATTAGAAAAAAAGATCTTTATACAAGCCCGTGTGTGTCACTTGTTTTTTATGGTTTTGAATCGTCATAATCCATTTCTTCTTGTTTTGCACCTCATTTGGTCTTGCAAGTTTGCCTCCTGGCAGCATGTTATTTGTGACATCTAAAGTACTACAATTAGTAATGCAGGTGAGCTCAGCAGTAGAGCCACCATGTGTTTGTTCGCTTCACACTACCTGTTTGTTAGCTCTCTGACAAGTCCGGGAGAGACGGCTGCTATTTCCGCACGGAGCTTCCCTGTAGACTCGTCTAATGGTGCAGAGTGGGCTCAGGGCGAGCCGGCAGGAACTTGTTGCGTGACTGCCTTCATGACAAATTCTATTTGTATTTTGTTTGCTTTTTTATAGACAAATACTACTTGCCTGGAAATAGTGCAGTGGTGATTAGCCATAGGCGCTGTAGAGCTAAGCGAGATATAATGATTTATTTAGGAGGCCCATAGCTTTTGATTAATGTTGTCCAGTCCAATGGCTCACACTCGGACGCTTTGCACGGGGGCTGGCGGATGTGGCTTTGTTACGTATGTAGTGCCGCTTGATCACAGCGGCTATGACCAGCACGCATGCTTTCACGTGGTAGACTGCTAGCTTAGTTGTGTGTGTGTGTGTATGTATGTGTGTGTATGTATGTGTGTGTATACATTCGAGCCAAGAAATTAGGCAAATCAGCTCTTGCATTGTACAAGTACTTTTTACAACAGCATTTGTACCACTACTATTACTATCACCACCCTTACTACTACAACTACTAGTACTACTACTACCCCTCTACTACTACTACTACTACAATTATCAGTACTACCACCACCAACCACCATTACTACTCCCACCACCACTAATAATTATTCTACAATCATCACCACGAATAATACCACCATAAATGATGCCAGATTTTTAACATTAGTCATACATTATAATGATGTAGTAGATGTGCTAGTAGTAATGGTGGTGGTGGTGGTAGTGGACAGTGTTGCTGATAGGAGTAGTATTTGGTGGTTGTAGTAGTAGTAGTAGTAGTAATGGTAATAATAGTAATAGGAATGTGGCAGTGCTGGTAGTACTGTAGTTGTAGAGGTGGTGGCAGCAGTAGTAAGAATAGTATCAGTAGTAGTAATAGTTATGGTGGCAGTAGTAGTGGTTGGTTGTATACAGTAGTAGTGGTGGTACTACTACCAAGCTTCTAATGTTTTATTCCATGCATTTCTTGACTCTGATTGTCTTTGCATTTGAGTTATTTAATCTCTTTCTGTATCCTGTGTTGTTTAGAGCAATGTAATTGACAATGTAATTAATGTAATTAAGATTGAAAATAACACTACACTATTACATATCCTGTTTTCATGCACATATGCCTCGTTCCTGAAATGTTGATTGTTTCAGTTGAAAATGTAAAAATGTCCAGACTCTTTGCGGGATCTAATTATTTCTTTTCATTAGACGTTTAATTTTCCTTTGCTGGATGTAATAGATGCTACAAAAATGTCCCCTATGTTGATTGGTAAAACAGTAGGCTTCAATATGCTTTGCTTCCGACCACTCCCTTTAGGCATTTTTAATGTTGTCTTTGTCAGTTGCAGCTCGCTGTTGCTCAAGTGCTCAGATCAAATAAAATGAATGAATTAATGAATGAATGAAACAGTTAACTAATGCTGGCTACTACAATAATACCATGGTGGAATTCTGTAGGCGATAATTACGTAATGCACACTTTCCATGACTGTGAGAAGCTGTAATTCATGTATGCACTTCTTGAATAGTTGGGTGTCCAACATGTTGTGTTGTCAGTCAGCTTGTGGGGGAGGAAGATGTTTGCACTAATGAAGTGCATTAGCTTAATTACTGGCCCAGAGAAGCGTCAGGAGGCTTGGACTGACATGTGCATCTGCTGGAAAGAAAAATGGAAAGAGTCCCTTTCTTCAGACTGAATACTATCGATGGGCTTCTGTTTGGTAAAACCATGTGAAAGTTTTCTCCTTTGTGGTCCAGTCGCCGTCCTCTTTTGCTCTGCGATAACAAATGAATGTCCTTTTCTTTTGAGCCAGTCAATAGAGAACCATTAATTTTTTGGGGGCCGTCCTTTTGAATGATTGCGGCTAAGTGACATCGACGTGGTTTTGCTTTGCTTTGTTTTTAGACTTTAGCCTTTTAATTTAAAAGCAACGGTTCACCTGAGGCACAAATGACGAGAGCGTACAGTCAGTACGAATGACTAGAGCGGGGCATTTTACTGCAGATTTGCCAACACACGGGGTATCCTTCTGCCGTCTGCCTTTTTTTCCGGCCATAAGCTATAGTAACCGCCTATAGACCGGTCTGCCTATGATTTTAAACAGGCTTCCACTAGCGTTTCCGAATACCAACTTCGCCAAACTACCACCCGCGCCAAAATAAACCCCCACCTACCCCAGCTGGGCGATATTTGAAACGAAAAACAGACTCACTCCGGCATGGAAGCCTCAACGCGGCCGGACTCAATGCGTACCTTTTAGCACCTTCCAGGATCTTTTTGGAGATTAATGTACCTTTAACGACCCCGAAAGCCTCGCCCCAATTAAAAGAGACGCAATGAAAAATACAAATAATAAAGAATATAACTAAATTAAAAGAAATAAATAATGGAGACGCGTTTAGTCCAGCCGTCTCGTAACGTAACGATACTTCCTCTCATCTGTTCCCTCACTCAAGTCCGTCCCCCAAACCACAACAACTCAATCTAACAATACTATTGTTATAGAAACCTTGCCGCGGCCATTTAACCCTCACAGCAAAAATAGATGATTACATAGATGGGCTTCCGACTATGCTTAATCCGACTATATTTTTTAAGTGTCCGGTTAATAGTTTATTGCCTACAAAATGGGCATCCATCGTAGGCGGATAGATGGACCGGTCCGTCACATCGGCGGAATGCCAAGCTCTGTGAATGACACGTATGTGTATAATCAGTTGTATTTAACAAACAATGTAAAGTTGAAAAGTAAATTGAAAAACAAAAGTGTTAAATAACAGTTACAATTACTTTTGAAATGACTACTGAAGGAGGTAATTTTTGGAGATAAAAAGTCTACACACCCCTTTCAAACCATCCGCCAAATAAACAAGACCAAGATGAATAATTTCCATCATAAATGTGGCCTTATAACCTGTGCAACTCAAATAAAAAAATAAAAATAATGATTATGAACTGTTCAAAATAGTCAGTTATAGCACAAACATTTTAGGCTGCTGCTAGAAAACAAACATGTCTGGAAAAGCATACTAGAACATCTGAACTTTATTGGCGATTAATCAAAGGCACTTTAAAAGGCGACAGAGGTGTGCTGACATTTCAGTCGTCATGTTTGTTCACGAAATATGATATGATGTTCATTCATGCATGTGTGTCTTATGTACCACATTAGCATAATCTTATTAGGGCAGTTTGGGCTCCGGTTAGGGAGGTCATCACCCGAAAACTCACGCCGGTCCCCTTTTTTTTCCCGCGGCATCTCCGCCTCAGCAGCCGAACTAATTATGAGGGAAGCGCTCCACTCGGCCATCTGTCGACGCGACACTATCGTGATATACAGTAGCGCTCCCCCCTGCAAAACACTCTCCTTGTCTGGGCTCCCGACCATGAAATATGTGGCACTGAACCGGGTTCAAAGCCGAGTGGGAAGGTAAATCAGCGCCCGGTGCACTCTTTGCAGATGGCCAATGAAAGATGCACATTATAAATCTAAACGAGTCCGTCGCTCGCTAGTTTATGGCGTCCAGGTTCTATCTCTGCTTTGTTTGTATTGCCTGTGTATCATAAATGCTTCAAAGTGTTTGAGCAGGCAAGAAAAGTGACAACGCCAGATGACTAAATACTGTTTTTATTGTTTGTTGTGTTTATTTGTTTGGCACTTTCTACTTTTGCGTAGCTGTTATGCTTTTGTGTAACCTCAACCAAACCAATACTGAAATAAAATATGGACTTTGATGGTATATACCTGCACAGTGCTTAATAAACCATCTATCGCAACAAAAATTACAAGAGACCATACAGTATCATTATGTGCTTTAATGCAGACTCTTCAATTTCCTCATCTATCAATCCATTTTTTGTTAAATTCATGAAATAAGACAAAACTAGAGTGCTTTTTTCAAAACACAAAAACAACTAATGAGACTACATTTTACATTTATAAAACTAACTATGATTATTGCAAACAGGTACTTTGTTTTTCTTTGAGGATTTTTACAGAAGAGGGTTGAACTTAAGTGTGGGAGTTGTGGTTTGCTTTACTCTGTTACACAACATTTAGTGATCTTTTTTTTATCTTGCGCTCCACAAATCCAATGTCAAAATTGATTAAAAATCAACCATAATGAAAAATCGGTGAAGCTGGTGTCAGGTTTTTTTTTCTGTTTCTAATGTTGCACTGAGTGAATTTGGAAGTGTCATCTTTGGTGCACCTTACGTATATACTGTACATTTTTACTTGGATGAACACAAAATCCTGGCAATTTAGCATTGGCCATCAGGATACCTCATTTGTGAAAATTCCCTAGTTGGATTGCACCAAATTATAAGGTCTGGAATGTGCCTAAAATAACTTCTTGACACCCGACATGGGCGGCTTTGTGTTCAGTTTTAGGTATGCGTCCTGTTATGATAAGCATGTCTACCCCATTTCATGTTGATTAGTAAAACTGATGAGGCTATTTTTCCAATGGACACAAATGATTACGTTTTGTGGAAGTTGCTGGTAATACAGGGCCAGTCTAATGCATTTTTTAAAAATGTATCGTTGACATACCATGATCTGATTTGAACGCATTTCCCTCTTTTTGCCTTCCAGACGCCGTCTTTCAGAATCATCCTCGGTTGCGCACGCCCCCCCTCCCGCTTTCCCACTCGCACTCGCCCAACCACCATCAACACCATGCGCCCTCCATCAACTCCTTGAACCGGGGTAACTACACACCGCGGAGCAACCCCAGCCCCGCGCCCACCGACGGTGGCTCCTCCGCGCCCCCCGACGGCAGTGCCCCGGATGTGGGCGGCGCCCCGGACAACTGGCTGCTCAACAGCAACATCCCACTGGAGACCAGGTAGAGTGTGGCTCCGTGTCTGTGACGGCCGACCCATTGCGAGGTTCGAAATGCACTCGGTTAAAAAAACGACAACAAGAAAATAGGTAATTAAATGGGGAACACTTACTGTATGACTTAATTTAAGTTATTTAACCCTAACCCGAGGAAAATTTGGCTTGACAAGATTTCTTATAACAAGTTAACACAGCCAGCCATAACCAGTGATACAATCTATCTAGCTATAATATATCTATAAAATCTTTTGGCAGTCAAACAATGAGCCTATTTTGCCTTGATATTCAAATATGTAGTTTGGTCACATTTTAGTTCGTTTTTACAGTACATTGCTAACAACGAGCAATGAAATGAAGACTACCTTGTAAGCCAGGATGTCAAGGCTGACGATAGTGACTAACAAGAGAAAAGTGCTGCTTTTGGGCCTTTTGTTTTTGTGCTGGTAACCGTGGCGACGCTGCCAAGTCCCAATTATAATCACATCGGATGCCAAGTGAGAAGCGCCGCAGACTCGTATTCACGGCGCGTTAATCAGCCGGCGTGTCGCGGCAAGGCGCACGTTGATGGACCAGAGGCCCGTGCGTCAAGTACGCCCGTCCGCCGTCTTCGATGTTAATGTGGTCCTGGTGTCATTATTACCAACCAAATCAAGAGAAGCGACCACTCGCAGTATGATAACCTCATCTTGCTTGATTAATGTATCAATGTGTTTATTATTGTGGATCCTACTGAAAAAGGGTGCTGACAACTGTATTTACCTTTTGTGGCACCTTTGGAGTGAAGTGTATCCTAACCCTACTTTATATTGACGGTCAAATTAAACAGTTTTGAAGTTGGAAACTTTTGGCAAAAGATTTAGAAACACTAAACACCAAAGTAATCAATAAAAACAAATATCTGTTTTAAAGCTGATTGTTACAATATCTTTATTATTTTGGATCATGATGAAAAGGTAGTTGATATTTTGGATAGATTCTCAAATTGAACTTCAACCGCACCTTGATGTTTGGTTGTGGGTCAAATTGACCTGTTTTAAACAGCAACAACAACAAAAAACGTGATTATGCAAATAAGATTTTACGGCTTTGTTAGTTTACAGCCTTTACCTTTCATATAAAGTACTCGCACTAAACATTTTCAATTGGTGGTTTGTATGTAATGTGCAATTCAAATGATTTCATTTCAGATATTTTCCAATATTAACGTAAAATGGAACTTTTTTATACACCAAATCAGTTTGACTCATGAACAACCACAACGTCAACGGGCGTCATGCACTTTTTTCATTTTTACGATAAAAAGGTGAACAACTCTTTCCCCAAACTTTGTATGTGGCTGTTAACAAGCTACCTGATAGTGAGGCAATGGCCCTCGGAATCAAAATATGAATTCCGTGGCGTTCAGTCACATTCCGATCTTGTATCCAGCCTGGTCTTTTTCTCCCCTGGGCTCAGGTATCTGTGCTCATTAAAAAATGGATTCTTTGCCTGTGAAAAGACTTCAAAAGCAGGACTTTTCTCTTGGAGCAGCAGCCTGTCGTATGTGGACGGTCTGTTCCTCCATTGTTGTTTGCTTATGGAACAGACGAGGCCATGCGGGAAACTTTAGCAGGAACTGAAAATGTGCCTTATTTCAGCGAGGCTTGTGCGCAACATTCATTAAGGCTGCTTCCTCATGTGAAAGCGATCATAGTGACAAGCTGCTTTTGCAAATGTCGTCCCTGCAAAGCAACGACAGTGCTAAACATGTCACCCCTCCCATGTCTCCCCTGAATGTCATTTTATGTTGCCTTCCACTTCTACTTTGTTCCCGTTGTCCCTAGTGTGACCCATGTTCCGTTTGTCGCTTAGATACCCCATTACCCAATGCCCTTCACCTGAATGTTGTCTATGTATGCCATTGCCCCCATGTACTTCAATAACTTCCCTAATTCCCATTCATCACCTACTTTATGTACCCTATCACCCAAGGTCCTCGCCGTTCCGTTTATCGTATCCGTACCCCAGTATATGTCCCTCATGTCCCCTTAGTCCCTACCTAGGACGCCTCCGCTACGATGTAACAAAGACAAGCCCTGGTCGATCGATAACCTCATTTTAAAAATGAACGACTACCGTCGCCAGAGAAAACATCCAACTTCCCTTCATCCCGCAGATAAGTTCACAATCGTCTTCCCCCTTCCACTTGCCCCACTCCCCAATCACTGATCCAGTCACAAATCACAGATACCTTCATACCTTAACACACAGTCAGATCTTATCAAAGTCTTGGAACAATCTGCATGACATAACTGCAGGTTTGCTACAATACTTTATTGCAAAGCATTCTGTCAGGTTCACACCAAGTGAGACATTAGTAAACAACGCACACAATGAGGAGAGAAGACACTCGACACAATATTGTCTTTTTACTTGCAAGGAGATTACAGGGAAGTGTACGATTACAGTTCCTAAAACCCTCTGCCCGGCTCCATGTTCTGCGCCCACGTCTGGATCCCGTTACCTTGACTCAAATGTCTTGTATGTTCCGTTTGTCACCTTACTTTCTTTACATCACCTATGTTTCTGTTTTGCTAATTTTCCTGATGTACCACATTAACCTACTGTATGTCCTTCATCTTTAGTCTCTTGTGTATTCCAAGTTTGGTTGGACTTCGCTCTACTCCAATACCTTATGCCCTATGCTGTGTCCCTATTGTCTTCCATGCTCCATTTGTTCCCCATGTTCGCCATCACATAGGTCCTTCCCCTTTGTCCCTTGTATCGTCCATTGCCCGTTGGTTGCCTATGTACCCCACTATCCTATATCCAAACCTATTATCCTTTCTGCTTATGAGTGGCGGCTTAGCTGGGACGACACACTGCTAGCAACAGCATTTAAAGCCATTGCTCTATATATTAGCCACCTTAAGGATTCCCATTTGCTAGTGACACATTGTTCTCTTCCAACCACAACCTTACAAGGAGCCAGAATACTCTAATGTTTATTAGAGAGGAGCAAGATGCTTGCAGAGAAGGGCAGGGCTCGTACAAAACCAGGTAGGCCAGCGTGCCCTAATGATTGTTAGGGGCTAATCCCACTTTTGTTGTAGTAGTCGTAGTGGTAGTAATAGTAGTAGTTGTTGTAGCAGTTCCATAAGGTGTTCAATGTCCCAAGCTGTCTGTCCTTGTTGAGCGGAACACTGTATTTTCTTTGTGCTCCCCGCACGCGCATCTCACCAGCGGCTTCATATCCATCTCTCCACCTGTGTGTAGAAACATAGCAAAGCAGGCATTCCTTGAGACTTTACAGGACAACCCCATTGAGATGGACATACTGGCGTCCGCACGCCACGACGCCGCCTACAACGACGGGTAAGGTCGCATGCATGCCCCGCTTCTGTTGCCAATGCCTTGCGCTATGTTTCCATCACACATTCTCTGCTCTCGAAATGCCATTGGTGTGTGTTTGTGTGTGTGTGTGTGCGTGTGAGTGAGTGTGCATTTGCATTTGTGTGCCAGAAGCTCAATCCGTCCCCATGTAGCCCTTTAGCGGATAATGAAGCGTAATCGCTAACTTAAGAGGGCATGCAAAACGGACCCCACATGTCCGATTGTGAGGCAACGGAAGCACATTGTTTTCTCTTGGACAATCGGTAAAGAAAAATAACGATACCTAGAAAGACTCACAGTAGACCATGGACCTCTGCCAAGGAAGAGAAGTAATGCCAGGCAGCTGTAGATTGGTCCTTCGGGTTTAACCGTGAGATTAATACTGTGCATAAGAAAAACAAAGCACGGAACACTTGGCAAAAAGATAAAGTTGCTGTTGATACTGTTCTGCTCCAGGCCTCTAGGTGGCGGTAATGCATTTTAACTCTGAGCACCATCGATGTCAATTGCCATCAACAACAATTTTTTTAAGGGAATGGCCGGAGATAAGTCTTGGCCATCTCTGGTTTAATCATTTAGTTGGGAAAAAAACACGACAACATGACAACTGACAATTGACAACAAACCGACAAGGACTGAAAGAATGAAAGTATCTAAATCCAGACAAATTGATGAGACGACGAGGAACACCTGGATAAGACACAAAGGGTTCGAGGGAGCTGATTGGTCAACACTACGGACAGGACTGGGACAGGAATGACAAGCACAGGTGCACCCAATAATTGAATGAGACAGACAGACAAAGGAAAACAAGGAAAAACATAAACTAAAGTCAAAAACCAAACTCAAAGACAGACCATGACAAAATGCTTGTTTTCTGTGTTTTTTCTCCTCAGTGATTTGGGTGAAATCAATCCATGCTGAACTGCTGATTATGAAAAAATTGAATATGGTAGAATTTCATTTGGTAGTTTCTGTGTTTACATAGTCATAAAACACAATATACTGTGAGCCTTGAAAGATCAGTCAGAATGCTCTAAATTGGCAAGCACTTAATAATCTCTTTAAAAAATTGCTGTCATTGCAAGAGTTAAGTACTGGAGGCTAAATGCCGATCAATTATAGGAGAATATTCAGTGTAGCACAATGTTTCACAAACCACTTGTCGGAAACTTTTAATTTAACGTTTTACTCATTTTGGGTCAAAATTACATTTTTCATAAATGTGAAAATCAATTTATCTAAATCTTCACACCCCACCCTAGCTGAGAGCCCCAACACAGGGCGATGTAGCACAACGTACGTGGCTATAATCCACTTACCAAAATTCCTAGATCCGCACCTTTATCCCGTTCCGAAGCCAATTAGTAAATTGGATTTTAAGATTAAGTAGTTTTTGTGTGCTAGTATAAACACAGGAGAATAAAGCCTTTTCCTCCTCCGCGGTTGAGATTATAAAAGAATTTAAAAAAACGATATAACTAGACGCACGAATGTCTTAAGGACCCATGTATGGAATTTTACAGGAAGTTGAACTCCAATCCCAAATGCCCAAAATGAGCTCCAATCAGAAGAAGGTATCCTCAACAGATGGATGACACTAATTTGCTAAGCTTTTTTATTTTTTTTTATGACTTTATTTTTTTTTAACCTGGCACTTAAAACATAACTCAGTCACACAGGCTGGAAAGTAAGATCAGTTTGTCCAATCGACAAAAAAATTAATAATGAGTTGACCATCTGGGGCAAATTCCTCGTACTTTAATGATCTCACACTGGAATAATTGTCAAAATGTTGAAGCTCCAATCGGAAGCAAGTGTTACCCAACCTTTATTGAGCCAAGGGCCATTTTTTGTATTTGGAAAACTCTCACAGCACAAAAACAAATGAAAATGTCACAAATATCCACCCAGCCATTATCCTAACCGCCTATTGGGCAGTAGGCGGGGTACACCCTGAACTGGTTGCCAGCCAATCGCAGTGTCACAAATCTTATTAATTCTAAAATAATCGTGTGGTAGTGGTAGTAGTGAAAAAACATTTAATCCTTCCTCCTGTCATATATAAATGAACACTTACATTATTTGTACCAAATCATCATTTTTGAGGGGGCGGAGCATGGCGGCACAGTTTCATGATCATTTATGAAAAAGAGGCTGCCAGGGCCATTTATCACTGCTCACAGTTTTAATTAATAATAGCCTTAAATTCAAATTATCATTTAACAAATGCCCCACAAAAGGTTAATGCCACATTGTCGGGTTGTTTGTAGTCTTTTTCCATAGATATTGAGAAAAATGGCCGTCGTAACTCCTCAAGTTGTACTGCCATGCGTCCGCCCCGCCCCTGTACTTAAAGGTAACACATGTTCCCAGACACGTCCTTTGTGGCGCGATGTAATGTGCCATTTAATCACGTCCGCCTCTTGTAAACGTGTCAGTAAAAGGGCCTTGACTGTGGCGCGGCCGCCTCTGATGGACCACTAGTTTGGCCTGTCTCGTGTGTCCCGAGCGCCTTCCTCAAAGGACAAAGGAATAGCCTTGACACGCACTCTTGCGCTTCCCGGGAATTACTCTTCGACGCGTTGCTCTGAATACGGAAAAAATGAATTTTATTTCATATTGATTCACTCAGCAAAGTCTAGTGCAACGGTCCCCATCCAGGAGTCCTGGTCCGTGGGCCATTTGTGACCAGAGAACAAAAAAATGTTTTATTGATCATTAGTCTGAGCTTGCACTAACACATGGCAAAGCACTTGCCTCGGCCATGTGATATGGTAGTGGAAAAGGAGGCCATCAAACTAGCAAACAAACATCTTTGGAGAGCTTCTTTGAAAAGGAGAAAAGGCAAAATAATGAGACAGAAGAAAAGCCTATACAGCAAAAACTGGGTTTCAAACAAACTAAATGAAGACTACATGTCATAATTTAAGTAAAATTTTCTGCCAATAGAACAGGAAAACCTCACTTAGCAAGATTTCTGAAAAGAAGTGGCCTGAAAAAAGCCTTTAAGCGTGTGTGTCTATACACACAGTACAACTTTACACTTATGGAATTATAGTACCTCTTCTTACTCATAACTAATAATAAAATTCCCAAAATTTAAGGAACTCAAACGCCCTTGCATAACGCTCGTAAATAAAAACATTGACGGACAAAAACAAGCTCATGGGATCAGGTCAGTTAGTCAGTAGGAGTAGGTGGGTGGCTTGTGTCTTTGGCACAGGCAGTCAGCCCTGCTAAATAACACCCTGTATAGACTAGCAAAGGACAAAGACTCACCATATGCTGGTTTTGCTATGTTTTTGTGCTGATGTTACTGGTATACCTGCCAGTTCAGCACAAAAACAAACACAAGGAAGGAAGAAAGGATAAAAGGAAGGAAGATTGATTGATTGATCGGTAGAGAGGATTGGGTACGTAGGTAGGTAGGTAGGTAGGTAGGTAGGTAGGCAGGTAAAAAGGTATATTGCTTGGTTGGTTGGTAGGAGTAGGTGGGTAGATTGGTATAATTCATAGATAGGTAGGCTAGCTGGCTGGCGGGTTGGTTAGTCAGTCTGTAGGTGTGTTTTGTAGAGGTAGGTAGGTTGCTAGCAAGGAAGGAAACAAGGAAGATGTGTTGGTTGGTTGGTTGGTTGGTCGGTTGGTCGGTTGGTCGTAAGCAGGGGGGTGTAATTGATAGCAGCAGGTAGATAGGTAGGTAGGTAGGTTAAAAGGGCTAAGATTTCAAAAAGCAAAAAAAAGGTTCCGTTTATTTCTTCTATGCTATTGTAACATTTGGCACAATGAAACGTGAAAGCGTTCCACATGGCACAAAAATGTTGGGGACCGTTGTGTTCGTGCTTTTTGTATGTCGTGGCTAATCCAGCATCAGGGTTACCATGGCGACGGTACAGAGTGTGCCTGGGAACACAATCACACTTGATAGACAAGCCCGTGTTGACATCGACTCAAACCACTTCCCTCCCCGCAGGCACTTCCTGTTCAAGCCAGGCGGAACTTCGCCCATGTATTGCACTACGTCGCCGGGGTACCCGCTGACCTCCAGCACGGTGTACTCGCCGCCCCCGCGACCCTTGCCCCGCAGCACCTTCTCCCGGCCCGCCTTCAGCTTGAAGAAGCCCTACAAGCATTGCAACTGGAAATGTGCCGCCCTCAGCGCCATCCTGGTCTCCGTCACGCTGCTCTTCCTGCTGGCGTACTTCATCGGTGAGTTTTCAGTTTGCTGGTGGGGTAGGGGGAGGAGGTCTACATTTTCACAATTAAATATTTGAATTTTTTATTGGCCACTTACTGTACTCTAATAATAACGTTAAACTTGGCTTGGATTAAAAGGTTAAGAGAAAAGGTTGAAATGTTGAAAGACAGCACAGTCGTTTTTTAAAATTGGAACTCCATATAGTCAAATGTTACAAGATAAAACACTTATCGTTTGACATATATTTTGTATGTATGTATATATATATTTGAATAAATTTTCATTTGAAATTGCAAATTCCCAAAAAAAGCATTCCAATATTACAAGCTATCACGCCCATTTTGTGTGTGTTTGTGTGTCTGCGAGTGTGCCTGTGCACTGTGTGTGTAAATATTACAAACAAAGAACTACTTACTAGCTTAGTGACTGGAAGCCATTAATATTATAACTCCATTGAGGACAGAGGGAGAGAGAGAAGGATTTTACACATTAGTATTCAAAGTATTCACAAAAGACAATTTCTGCTTGTGTTTTACATGTTGTGCATTGCATTTCAAATGAACAACACAATGTCCAAGGTCCATTTTTTGGTACTCACTACAATCACCCCCTGCTCTAAGTTGTCTGCGTGAAAGATTGTTTGTCTGTATGTGCCCTGTGATTAGCTGGCGACCAGTCCGGGGATATGCAGTACAGAAAATGGATTGATAGATAGCACAGAAATACTAATAAGTTTGTGTTTTTGCTTTGTCACCAGACACACCCAGTAGAGATTTCAACAGTTTTTTTCTTTAAGTATGTTTAGTTCTTAATATATGTTGACCTACAACGTGTTGAATCGTGTGTTTTTTTCGTTGCTTTTTTTAATGTGTTAATTTGTTTAGCATGTTTCATTTGTCTGTATGTGGTCCTCTGGAAAACACTGTTGGTCATCCCCGATGTAGGCAGTATAAATTAACTAGTTTTAAGACTTTAGATGGTGCTTTTGAAACGAGCCGTGTTTATTTGTTTTCAAAAGTCCATTGTCAGATATGTTTGCTTACAATGAATAATATATTCACTTCATTGTCACCACCCCACTTCACCTTGGCCGTAATAACGTTGTCACTTGAGAAAAGTGCAATCAGCGTTCTTGCTGATGTCTGCTGGTCAGATAAGAAAAGACTTGCACATTTTCTTTTTTTTCATACAAATTCCCTCCAACCTGCGTGGCCCAGCTGGCTAAAGGCTATCTCCGTGATATTAAATCAGCTCTTCCCCTTTAGCCAGCCCATAAGTGAATTATACACGGGTAATATAGGATATCATTTATCTCGATGATCTACATTTAATATGGTTCGCACACGCGTCTGACGGTTGGAAAAGGGGACCTATGTAAAGATGCCAAATTTTCCCCCTCATAGCTGTGTTGATGCAGATGATATTCTACCAATATGATTATTGGCACAATTTGGAATCTTTAAATCAGAGGTGGGCAAAGTCTGGTCAATCCGGCCCACCGAGCATTTTAATAATCAAGTGTCCTATAATATTTTTTGCATAAATGTAGATGTTTTTATCCCCCCAAATCAAAATGTCTTCATTCATTTTTCAAATTGGTTAATTTGTTTATTTTAAATACGAAAATAAAACGTTTTCAATATACAAATAATTGCGGAATTAATAATTGATAAATGCTCCCCCAAAAAAGAAAACTGGTTATTATTGTTGTGAAAATGTTAAACATTTTAGATACACATTTATCTTTTAATTTTCAACTCATCTACAAATGACCTGGCTCCTCTGTCCCTTTTGAAAAATGCAATTTGGTCCTCGACCCCAAATATTTGCCCATCCCTGATTTATCTCTCTGATCTATATTTAATACGGTCGGCATTGTCTGTTTTGCAGAATGATGAAACGCGAACGGTTGTAAAAATGCCAAAAGGCGGAATAAAACCTCGAGTTGATCGTTGGCTTTTTCCCGTCGCAGTTCTAATGGTTATCTAGTTACAGATTATGTTCAATTACTATGTTTGATGGTACCACATGGAATCCCGAAATGTATAAAAAGACCAGATGAGGAACCCGTCTGGACTTTTAATTGCTAACGTTTGTGTGAATCCAGATGCTATTGTATCCCAGCAATACATTGGTTTTGTATCATTAATTATTATATTATATTGTATTTATATTATATTGGATAAGTGGTTTAGATAATATAGTAATAGTATATTATATTGGTTGGAATTTGATGAGTTAGTATGCCTACTTGACATAATGGTGTCTTGCTTTGACTTTTCCTTATATTAAAATAGATTCCATTCAAAAAACTGCGCTAACCTTACTATTGATGCAATGATCTTATGACTAGTCCAGGGTGTGTTTCAACATCAATTTTGTAAATATTTGCGAGATTGAATGGATGGAATCCAGATTGAATAACACAAGTTATTTTGCTAATCATCTCCTTAGCTGGTGCATGTGTACCTGATACTGTGGGAACATATTATACGATTGGCCAAGTGGGCACACAAATGATTCCAGCGAGACAAATTCATTTTTTATTGAGGACATTTTGAATAGATATTATGCTAAAACAATCAAGGAAGGCAATCAATTTCCGGCTCTTCTTTCCCCTGAGGATCAAGCGCACTAAAATCTGCATTAGTAGTAATCCATTTTATTTAAAAATTCATTATTTTGTCAAAAGATTATTAGCTGCGTTCTGGGGCCGGCAGTGATTAAAGATAAAGCCGCAGGATTTAAGGAGAATGAAAGTAGATTTTGGGGGGTCCTGGCCCAAAGCTCCGTTTCATCACAGGTGTAATTATGCCCCAAAAAGCCTCACACCATCTCCAGGTGCATCAAAATACGAGAAACCAGAGCTTCACCCCAATCAGCGGCCGTGTTTAATTAAAAGACTGATGAGAAAATGCTTTTGATTTGGAGTGCAATTAATTGCGCAAGCTTGTAATTGGGAGAACTGGAGGCGAAATGTCTGATTGGGCCAATTAGGCCTTGTGATGCATGTTGTAACCTGAGAATTGGTTTTGTTTGCTCGCCACTTTGCGAGCTTAACACAATGAAGAGCACCGTGACTCCTCTTCAGTCAGGGCGTCAACATTTAAATCTTAAAAGACTTCACATTGATGTAAACTCCTAAACAATACATATATATATATATATATATATATATATATATATATATATATATATATATATATATATATATATATATATATATATGTATATATATGTATATGTATATATATATGTATATATATGTATATGTATATATATATGTATATATATGTATATGTATATATATATATGTATATATATGTATATGTATATATATATATATGTATATATATGTATATGTATATATATATATATATATATATATATATATATATATATATATATATATATATATGTATATGTATATGTATATATACACACATTGATTGCAGCAACTAGTTGGATTCCTGTTGCAGCAACTAGTTGGATTCCTGTTAGTGAATATAAACATCCATGGGAGCAAATTAGTTAATGTTGGGTGGTGAGTTCAGATGACTCTTGATGCCACTTTGATGATTAAAAGTGCAGATATCAGCAGAAACGCACCCGTCACTTGAGTGGCTGGCGGCAAAGCAGCGCCGATTCACCTCTGATCAGCCGAGGGGCCTTTTTGCTTCTTTGTCCCCTAATTGGTACCAGGTGTGACCCAACTTTCCTGCCACGATGTAAGTGAAAGGAGGCCACAACATGTGCTTGGAAACTCTTGACAGGTCATCGCCTTGTCGAGAGCAGAGCTTTTCTCCATCACTGGATATCTTATTAGAAGTGTCGAATTAGTTCTACAAAACCCTTCATATGGCATTGCAAAGTTTGTATACATCCCCCCCCCCCCACAAAAAACAACAAAATAGGGCATCTCTCTTGGCTCGCATCCAATCCTCTGCCTATGACAGATACCCCGACGTAAATCTTTAACGATGGGAGTGCTCGTTTGCCATTGGAGGCCTTGGGGATGGACGGGATGAAGAATGGACCCCGGCAAAGACACATTACTAGGACACTTGGAACGACACATCCTGCCTGGCGACTTTGTGAAAGTATATTTCGTGCCCGGCGCGCTAACTTTGTCCCTCTTTCTCCACAAACTGGCCGTAAAACCACAAATCAAAAAGGAGAGGCTCTTGGCAGCTGTGGCAATGACAAACAAAAAGCTGAGTGTTCAGTTTGTTCACTGGTTGTCATTGCAGACACAGATCAATGCCTTGTCTGGTGTTGTAGAGAAATGTCTTGAAGAAATAAACACAGACAAGACTTACCAAGGCAGCACGACATCTGTCTGCATGTTTATTTATATGCACATGGGCTTTTCCATTGCCTTTCCCCTTCAGTGTAATTCAGTTCAATTAAGCTGTATTTATGGCGGCAAATCACAACAGAGGATTTCTCAGGGCCCTTTACCCACATAGCAGGTCTAAAACCACACTTCTCTCTTATTTAAAGATCAACCGAACCTCATATGAGCGAGTACAAACAACCCAGGCAAGGAAAAACTCCCTCTTTAGAAGAAATCTCAAACAGACCTGAGACTCAGTGTGGATGTGTTGGGTTCGAGCAGGGGTGCCCGAGTCCAGGAGTGCCCGAGTCCAGTCCTCAAGAGCTCCTATCCAGCCTGTATCCCAACTCCAACACACCTGATTCAAATGATCAGCTCTTTGGCAAGCTGTGAGAACGATCCTGATCATTTAAATCATGTGTGTTGGAGACTTGGGCACCTCTGGGTTTGAGAGTAGAAGAGGTGAGGGACAGAGAGTGACAGAGAGAGGATTAGGGTAAGGTATTGGGTTTGCCCATTGCCGGTGACCAGTGTTCGATTTCGAGTCTTCATGTCCGGGTAAAAATCGCCAACCTCACCAGGGGCCTAGAAGTTCAAAATCAGACCCTTGGAATGTTGGAATGTTTCAAATGTGGGTTACCATGATCATTTCTATACCTGATTTGATGGGGTTCCGAGTATGCATGCAAGGTTAGGATCCCTCCTGATTAGGGTCAAACGATTAGGCTAGGTTCACATCGCAGGCAAATATGACCCAGATTGGATTTTGCGACCTGTATTTGATTTTTTTATAACAGTCTGAATGGTTCAATTCCGATTTTTTTAAATGCGACCTGGGTCGCTTTCGTATGTGGTCGGATACATATCCGATCTTTTCCAATGCGTTTGCGGTCTGAACGGCCAGGTTGCATATATCCGACATTGGTGTTTGAGTTCTTGTACTACGTGTGTGTGCAGTGTGAAAGGGGTTCTCTAACAAGCCTTCATTAGTCCCGCAATAAAGAAATTCTGCCATTGAAGCCCTTTTCAACATCGGGAAATCGATTTTCTTCAACCCATTGTTATTTGTACTTTATTGTTTCTGTCATTTAAACAAATCCACACAATGGACAACAAAGCAACAAGAATCTAGTCATTTATCTGCATTACAAATTTGAGACTGTTCCTTTTTTTCTGTGATTCTGCCATCGAGTGTTATGTATGATAAAAAGACATTCTGCTTTGTTGTGTGTCAAAACAAATCAAATGAGGATGACAACCAATGCTTAATCGGTTTGCATATGGGTTTACAATTCATCGTCATTTTTTTTTTTTTTTGCACCGTTTATGGAAACAAGTAAGTCGGACTTTGAAGCGAGAAGAAAGTACACAAAAAGATCAAACTATAAATGTTTTTGTCTGCGCAGTCAAGTAATGACAGATGCACTTATAATCTTTGAATTTAAAATCAACTGTCTTGAATGAACTGAATTTGAAATGTCTTTCCCTCAGCATTGGCCTGTTAAAAGTTCCACTTTCAAAGTATATAAATGAATTGTGTGCTTATTTACTTGTAGAGCATATGAGAAGCAACAAAACAATAAAATGGCCCTATCGAGTTCCTGGGCCTTTTTCTGCTGAGTGTTGGATTCCAACGTTTGACTTTTTGCCTTGCTAAGCTCATCTTGTCCATTCTCGTATCGGTGATCTGTCACCCTACCACCTCCCACCCTTCATTCCCCTTATGGCTCCTCTGCCACCTCTGTCCTCGCACCACCATTGTAGGACATTTATTTTGTCAACTGTGTAAAATATCAGCACGCTTCATCCGCTGAGTTCACATTGAAATATCCTTTGTGTCTCGAAGTTTTTTTTTTTTTTTTTATCTTTTGGGCTTTAGTCTTGTTGTTGGGCGTTGGGAGTAATCAGCTTGGAGCGATCGCAAGGCAGCAGGGGTGGTCCATGCCAATGTCAGCAGGCAGATGTTGCCCCTCGGGGTCAACGTGGCCCTCGGATGCTAAAGCTCAGCGGAATTTGCCGTTAACCATTAAACCGTGTGTCGTCTTTGGTTCTTTGTCCTGTTTTCACTCGCAGTCGGATAGTTCAAAGCTTTTGCTTTTATTAAAGTTGAGGGTTTTGTCCACATAGTGCCAATGACCAATCTGCAGCAATCCATCCATCCACTTTTGATTATCCCCTTTCGTGGAGTGAATTAGTTGAACTGCGGTGAATAGTGAATTAACACCCCAGACTGGTAGACAATCGATTGTAGTCAGCCAGGTGGACAGCTACTCCGGTTTTTTACTGCCTTTGTTATGTTTTACTGTTTTACATTACAAAAATTTCACAGAACAACCCCAGGCGAAAATGTCACAAGTGATATATGGGCCTGTCCATCAAGTCGGACAATTTCTTGTTGTGACGCTCTCAAAATACATATTCACACATTGAACTGCTCAAAATGCTCAGCGGTCCAACCTAGGGAACTTTTTTTTTTTTCATGGGATTGTTTTATTGCACTGAAACTTCTTGCTTGTGCAACGGGACTGGAAGTAAAAGGAATTGGCTTTTAGCACAGAATTAGCAACTACATGAAATATAGCCACAAGTTGAAGTCAAAGTGTTTAGTAAGTTAACAACTGTAATTGAAGTATAGTCTTTCATAGTAATTCATGGTTCATTTGACTTTATTTTAGCGTAGGCCTAACCTATAAGACCAAAACTGAACAAAAAATCTGATATTCTAATATATAGCCTGTTTGTTTTAAGGCCTAGATTGACCAAATCGATGTCGGCGGTCATGAAGTGTCGTGGCATTTGAATGCGGCATCTGATTGGTGTAGTGACCACCGTTGTAGTGTCGTAACTCGTCAGTATGCCCGGGGGCATTAACGCATGTTGAATCTGCGTCGCCAGTCGTGACATTTGGTCACTCTGATTGGCTGTTAGCAAGCAAATCAGCGCTCGGAGCACCAACGGGAAATGAAAAATGCGGATAAACAGTGATCACACCTTCGCTGCCTTAATCTTCTTACAAGAGTGAGAGTTGACAATTTAAGTATGTTTAATACCGTGTCAAGAATGTGATGATTTACTTTGCGTGGGAGTTCATTGTGAGCGAAGAATATAGCTGAATACATTGTTTACGTTTTTATAATCCGCCACCGGCCAACAGCTTTCCGGTTGGATTTTCCTAACAATGAGAAATAGTGACTACCCCCGTCGATGGTATGGAAGGGTATTACATCTTATGCATGCGCAGAAGGTACTTTAATGGTCAGCGTCGCTGTCTGTCGTTGCGTTGTATTTTTCCAGCGTGACGTGCCGACAGACGGCCCGACGCCACAGGGGGTAAGCGTCTGTCACTGTTGGTCAATGTCGTTTTGGTCTATCTAAGCCTTTCAAAAAAAAAATAAACATGGCAATATGACCTTGAAAAAAAATCACATATTGAATTGCAATCGCGATATTGAGGAGAAAATAAAATTGGAAAAAAAAAATGATATTGGTTCAGTCCTCACCACTGAGTGTAAGAACTAGTAGAAGCATTCTTAAATTGTCAGTGGGCTTGATCATTAAAGACTGGTTCAATTTTTAGTCAGCTTCGATAACCAAAATGCACTTCTTGTGTCTCCCTTTCTAGCCATGCATCTTTTGGGACTAAATTGGCACCTGAAACCCACGCAGAGACAGATGTACCACGTGACGGACGACAATACAAGTGGCCTACCTTTCCCTACGGACCTGAGCCTGAGACCACTCGGCAACACGGGCTTGGAAGTACCTGATCGCAGGGGCAAAGACGACAGTAAGTGCGGCTTTTAAATGCTTTATCGCAACGGCTCAGCCGGAAAGTTTTGTTGGAGAAACAAAAGTTTGCCAATGACATTTGCGGCCAGTCTACGGTTGTTTTCACATTGCGGCGACTCAGGCCTCAGTAGCATGCGCCGAGATCTGCATTGTAATCCTATGAAAGTGCTTGTCAGTGGCAAAGCCTTATTTGTTCCTGGAGGGAGAAAATGGCACAGCTTTAGGGAGCCGGTATCCCGGGGCTACAACTGTAGGGGGTGGGGGTGGTGGGGATTAGCCACTCGCTCACCCTTCATAACGGATGTGATCCTTTCATCACTCCGCCCGGACCGCCATGCCTGGCAGCCAAAGAAAGCATGTGCTCGCCCCACGGTACCGTCGGCTCGGCTCCAGGAAAGTTTGCTCACTTGTATTCTGGGGCAAGTGGGCCAAAATGTAGCCGTCCTATTTGCCATTGGCAGGCCACAAAAGGTAGAGAATGGAGTCATTACCATATAGATGAATCCCGCACTTGTCATTTTTCATTTTACACATGGCAGAAAAGTGTGTTTAGCCAGCGAGGTGCCTGCTGAAGAAAAGGTCCAAGCTCAGCCACCGGGGATGGGAAATCAATATTTTTTTTGGAAGAAGTCTCATTCCGGGCTGCTGTCACTGGTAACAATGACGAGCTGTCCCTGTCTTGTTTTGCCACCGCAGCACAACCACTACATTTACATGGAGTTCAGCCAAATCAGCTAATTGGGTTGGTGATGACTGACAAGTAAGCCATCCAATAATGGCACGGAGCGTGACTGAATTGCCTGCCAGGGATTGTACAGTCAGACTGTTTAAGAATGTGGAACTTGCTTCTGTGCTTATTGACTAACAACCATTTTCAAAGTAGAGTTCCCCATACGAACAGCTGTGTTTGGAACATTTTGATCTTTCCAAAGCTACAGAATACTGTTTTGGAACATCATAAGGAAAGACTGCTTTATTGACAGTATAGAGCGCATTTCATACACAAGGTAACTCTATTTCAGGACTTCACACAGTTACTGAATAAACAATATTTAAAGGTGAAGTCAATCCAAAAAAAATGTTATTTACAAGAATTAGAAATTCTAAGCAGGAGAAATTCTATGCAGGCATACGAGTCTAAACACGGCATTCTGATTAAAATTGTGTTTGTGGAATATGAGTTAAGTAGTTAAATCCACCCGTTTTTGTACATCTCAGGGGGCGGCCATTGTGCCATTTACTCTGACTGAATACAACATCCCAGTTGCTCAGGGCTCAGCTAACGACCAATCATGGCTCAGCTTCAGAAAACAGGTGAGTCTTGATTGGTCATAGAATATATTATTGCAAATATTTATTTAATTTTGGGTTGACTTCCTCTTTAAAAGCAACATTTAAAGGTAAACAAATATCCAACATTAAAAAAAAACATATTTAAAAGCAAAGTAGATAAAAAGTAGGTCACTAAAATCACTGAAAGAACAGACAGCGCAGGAGCATAATTTTGGAAAGAAATATTGCTTTTAATTGTATGGGGGTAAAAACAGTTTTAAACCTGGATTTAAAACATTTACACTTCCTTTCTGTTGGCAGCTTTTCAATTTGCATGCAGCCTAACAGCTATGTTTGCTTTGAACACTGGGCTTCACTAATTGACACAAGTCTGCTGACCTCAGAATTGGACTGGGTTTACATTCACTCCATGAATCTCGTCATCTTTTCTCACAAGTACGAGACACACTATCTACTACCTACTGGGATACATATATTTTTATTTTCTGTTTATACTATATAGACACATTTTCTGTTCCAGTGTGAGGTTGCTAAACTTGTCCGACATGCAACAACATGTTGGCATTTCCCTCCCTCATAATCAAGGAGACAAGCCGAGATTTAACTCCTAATTGTTATCTTCTACTTAAAAGATGTTGTTTGCTAATCATTGACTACATATGAGGATCAACTTTCTAATTTTGACGTGCATTTTTTGCAAGTTAATTCCACGGACCTGAAGTAAGGGTTTTATAAAATGATAAAAACAAGACAATAAAATGAACCATTGTTTTTTTTTTGTAAATAATCAACTGTTATTTCAAGTTGAGAACATGTATCATGGAGACCTCAAATGTCAAAATTATAACTTGACTTTCTTGTAAAAACAAACAAATAACATTACTACTATTATGAACATTTTATATTAATTAATGTACTTTTACACTTATTGGACATTCCTCCGGCCTGATCTCCGACTTAGTTTACCGTGATTCATTTATCCTTTCCAGTTAGGTGTACTACGATTTTCTCTCTAGAGTCCAGACACGTATTTATTTTCCTGCTATTTTACTATTCAAAGTTGGGTATGCACCGCTTTAATACGGTTCCAGCCAAACGTCTGTGGAACATGTACTCAATCACACAAGCACTTCATTCCGACTACATGTCAATCTAAGATTAGCTAAGCAATTACCATGACTTCTCCGTCTTTACTTCGTTATAACGATACATGTCAGAATAGGAAGTATAGCTTATTCACCACCATCGAGCTGACGGCGACTGACTTAGGAGCGACTCTGCAATGTGTTTAGCCACAACAGCAGTCAGCAGAAGCTCGTTGCTACATAGCTGGTGCGGCGTGCGTAGCACACAGAGTTTGCAGAGGCTAGCGCCTACTGACTACCCGCTGTAGGTGACGTGAGCGCATTGCTTCACTTCAACGCGTGAGCGTCCAGCCAAATAAAGCCTTTGTGGGACCGTCCCCGCCGACAACTTAAAAATCGTTGATTCTCCACTTTGCTTTTCAATGTGTTTTGATGAGGCGCAAAGTGCACATTTTGACTCGCAAATTGCAATGCAAAACCACTTATTTCCAGCCTTGCAAAGTGTTGCAACACCGTTATCAACTGGGATCTGATAGTCATTACAGTCTGTCATAAACCTGAATTTCATAGACAAGCTTGCCTACCTACAGAAAAACGTACTTGATGTATGTATGTGTCGGTGGCAGACTGGCCGGGCGTGGGATGAGTAGTGATTAAACGCTAGCCTCTCAGCTCCACTGTTTGAGGGGATGTACATGTTAATCATTACTGTCTACATTTCAAGTTGTGCGGCAATAGTATTTAGTCTTGGTGGATTGCTATTTACTGTACGACACATCTTTCCGACCGCCATCTGCAACCTGAAGCCATGCTCGCCACCGTGTCCCACGGCTTGTTGTCTTAAGCACGTTCGTTGGAGCTCATCAACGTGGGGCGAACAGATGTTGTCATTTCCAGTGAGTCCAGTACCAGGTGCAATAAGCAGCATATGGAGCTTTCCAGATCCTTCTCAAATATAATTACATCTCTCACTATTACTATACGTTCCATTACAAATGTACAACTCATGTTTTTTTTTTCCTCTCTCTCGTACTATTTGTGCCACCATATGCTCGATCTTTTTAATTCAGTTTCCCCAGACATGCCATTACTGTGGTGGCAAGTCTCTCTGAAATCGTGTTGAGGCTTAAATTACAAAGCAACAAGGCGAAAAACACAAGGAAAACATATTTGTTTGATATTCTTAAAGCGAGCGTGTCAAGCAGTGAACTAATTACATGCTATAATTTTTTTTTATTTTTCACTTTTTGTATATCACTGCAGCAGCAGCACACATACAGATGGGACCCAAATGTTACACTATCAATGTATTTATGCTCGCTTCTTTGGAGTTATGACAGGAACGGTCACACGGGGTCCTTTATTATATTCTTTGCCGCCCCTCAGGATTCTACACGCTGAATTAATGGTCTGATCTTTCTGACCAATTATCCGTGTTTTGTGCGCACGTGCACTTCCCAGGCAAATTGGAGAGCGTGTTTCCCGATGACAGCTACATCGACATGGGCGAGATCGACGTGGGCCGCAAGGTCTCACAGCAGATCCCGCCCGGCGTCTTCTGGCGGTCCCAGATCTTCGTGGACCACCCCATGTACATGAAGTTCAACGTGTCGCTCAGCAAAGACGCCTTAGTGGGGGTCTACGGAAGGAGGGGCCTGCCCCCGTCTCACACACAGGTGGGAGTTGATTTTCACATTTACTCATTTCTGCAAGAGTTGAGGATTTAATCGGGTTTAGCACACAAAATAATGCAAGAAAGTTTCATTTTGGTAAATATCTCACAGAGGTGGAATTCAATGTACAAAAGTACTAAAATAGCCGATCCATCCATCCATCATCTATACCGCGGGGCGTGCTGGAGCCTACCCCAACTGTCTTCAGGCAGTAGGCGGGGGACACCCTGAGTTGGTTGCCAATCGTAGACTAAACTAGCCAATCTCTCAATTTTGCAATAATTTGGATTTAGTCCAAAAACAATACATTGTAATCAAAAAGTCACATATTTTCACAACGCTTTCCAATTTGATTGTTTCTGCAGTGGTTGTTTTCATGAGGATTTAGTAGGAATTAGCGCAAATATAATGCACAGTACCAGTAATTAGTCAAAAAAAAAAGAAACATGATTTTTCATTGCTCGAAAAAGCTTTGTTTTTAATTTGCTAAATTTTGCAGGGAATTTAGTGAAAAGAATATTGCACCGAAAGTTGCTTCTGCTGAGTCAGGTTGGTGGAGCTGATACTAATAATATTATTGTCTATTCTGTAATGTATACAATATGAAACATCTATTTGCCATATCCGAACCCATATAATGGTTTGCTTGTTCAATTTAGCATACAGCATTGCACTTGAGATGCACTTATGACTTGCACATAGATTGACTTACTCCCATTTCTGGTAGGAACACAATTCAGTCATAAATTGACCCTCTGGACTTTGTTTATACTGCTAAAAAGAAAAGCATGCTCTCTTATTGTATTTACAATAGGCCTAATGTCTACACAGTATGAGCAATTTTCTACATTTCTGCTCTGCGGCAGAATATAAATTGCTATATTGTTAGATCCAGCGCGGAATCAATTCATAACCCTTTCTGCCATATTATGAATCACCTTCTTTTGTTATGTCGTTGAGGATTTACAATACATTTCTGTGCAGTTGGTTATCGTCAATGAATCACATAAAGGAGTCGGAGCCTCACAGGGTGTAGGGAGGGGAAGGATTTTTCTTTTGCTCTAATTTCCTTGAGATATATCTCGTTATGAATCATACATGGCTGCCTAGCTCGCACTTTAGATTTCATTCTCTTAGCATAACTGCCGTTTTGCTTTTCCCCAAGTCCAATTTCGGTGGAAATTACCATCCGGTGTCATTTAACTTTTTCAGCCTTGTGTTGTCTCGAAAGTGGTCATTTCTTACCTGTAGCTGATCAGAGTGGAGATGAAAGTGAAATGTGCCCTCATTGTTATTCATGGAGTCTCCGCTGATATGATGAAGCGACTGCTCGTAGATGTTATTCGGCAAACTCACTTAATTTCTTCCCCCGGATTTCCATTAAAGCAAACAATATCGGATGGTTTTATCAAAAAAGTGACAGCTTCAAAGCCAAGTTGATGACGCAAGCTTGTTATCAAGGCTGTTGCATAACCCCGCATTGTGGACCAGCCTGTTAGTGCTGCTAGCATTTGTATTTTTCATCCTAGAATGCGCTTGTTGTTTAATTGCATGACAATTTTTATTTTTCAAATTTTGTTTAACCTTTAATTTTAACAGGTGGTCTTGAGCTCTACTGCAAGAGACCTCGCAAATATGGTTCTGTTAGAGTTTAGCAAATGGCATTTAGTAGCACATGCATTCATTTTCTTATGTGATTCATGGCTAGTCAACAAGAAAGCTGTTTGTAAGCTAATACTAGCTCGTTTATTAATTAATTGATGTATTGATAACCTACAGTAAAAGACAAGCAGTAGATTTTATGACATAGCCTACTTTGATTGGCTTACCATGTTTATAGGTACCTAGCAAGATGAGAATCTGTAAATAAGCGAAGGCTATCTTACAGTATATCTAGCTGACTAAAACAGTACAATTACAAACAGAAAGCTACTGTTGGTAGACTCGCATTCGCAGAGTTAGGGCAAGCACAACAAAACAACAGCACATCACAAAACCATGAGGAAGATTTAGAAAGAAAGAAAAGTGTTTACATGCTAGAGTAACTGGTAGCAAGATAGTCAGCAACTTTTACTTTAAAACTATATAAAGAGACCCACGAGGGCATTTTGAGTTGACGGTGAAGGTCATTCCATGACCAAGGGCCAAAGTAAAGTAGTTGTCTCTTATTGGCCTTATTATCTGCCACTTTAAAACACACCTCTAACTCTAACCCCAATAGGTAGATACACTACTAAGGCAGACAGGTAATGGATAAAAGCATTTTTTAGGACATATAATAAAGTACATTCACTGACTTCTCATATTTGTAGTCAGTTGTAAATTAGCTAAGTTAATTAGCTACCTGATCACTTGCTAGCTAGTAGCTATATAGCAAGATTCCTAAATGTAGAGGAGCCCTGTTTTGCATCGAAACCATTTACCAGTACTCCTTATTTCCACTTTAATGGCATTCTGTCCGACTTCTACGAAAAGTTATATGTGCAGTGTGAAACGACAGCAGTCCATCCAGCCATGTTGTGGCCAGGCTAATGCTCCTATCACTGTCGCCGTAGCAGGATGACTTATTCATGCACACCGAATAATGCTCAGCCATAACGCGGCCCGAGAGTGCTCGCGTCTCACATGTCACTCTTAATGGCCCGTCTGCGGCTCATCCATCAATCCTGCCTTTGCTCACTTTCTCCTGTCTCATCGGCAGTTTGACTTTGTGGAGCTGCTGGATGGCCGGCGACTCCTGGTCCGCAGCCCCCCCGGACTGGAGGGGCCTGCCGCCCTACAGCGGAGCCTGACTCCCATCGCGACTCACGACACGGGCTTCATCCAGCACATGGAGTCCGGCATCTGGCACCTGGCTGTCTACAACGACGGGAAAGACATAGAAACTGTGTCTTTTCTCACCACTGCCATAGGTGAGCACCCTCGGACAGCCTAGAAATACAAGTGATTGTATACAATGGGTCTTTATTAGGCCCACAGAGGAAATTCTAGAGGTCAGCGTCATAAAAACTAAATGCACAGGTAATGTTTCAATAGCCATATGAGTATTTCTTCTTAGCAGGCAGTTTTTGTGAAAGAGCATTTCACTTGCTTGAAGCATTTATTTTCTTAAAAATCTGAAAGGGAGATTCTATGACTGGCTACGAGTAATTTTGGCTTAAAATAAGAAATATGATCATTCCATAGGTGCCTCTAGTATAAATACTGCATAAGACAGTGGTGGGAGTTTGAAGGCTAGCTATGCTTTGTTGTTCTAAGATATCTTGCCAAGTCCAATTTTCATTTTATATTGTCAAATCATTTTGATAAAATTAATTAATATTTGTGTCTTTGGAGCGCTTGCTCCCGCATCAAGTATGCAATTTCACAACCAAGTTTCTAACCTTTTTTAACTGACTCTCAAAATATGTCAATTAGAAGGCCTTTCTGAATCGTGATGTACCAATGCAGGTAATTTACAGAATAGTGCCCCTACTTCAAGTTTGTCCACTCATGAATTGTCAGCTAGGCCAGGTCGAGCTTACACCATTTTCAAATGATGGACAGACGACACTCTATTAAACACTCTCATGTTAAAGCCAAACGCAAATCAGCACTTTGAATTTTATTGGATACACAGATTGCAGTTGGCAAACACCTTCTGATAAAAATATAGTTTTGTTGCAACCCTCTACTTAGCTCCATCCTCGGTCGTCATTACACCGAATGCCATACTCGGCGATGGCCCAGGAGTAGAGGGGTGTGGGGTCAGCAGCGTCTCATTTGCACGAGACATAATTGATCATTCGCATGTTTCATCAGATTTCAAAAGATGAAGAAACTGCAGCTTTATCAAGTTAGATCTGGCAAAAACTACAAAATCAGGACATGAGCGCTTTCCTGCCATGCTCATGAGGAGGTCATAACATCCTCATTAGTGTGAGTGTCTCATGAGCCAATCAGGATGTCCAGCCAATTGAGTGTAAAGTTTTCACTCCTGCCACGTGTTGTTGTTTTTTTCCATCCCAATTTGCTCCAATTTTGCCTTCTCTCATACCTCTTTGTTAGAACTTAGCGCAAGCATTATCAAGCAAGGTGTGGAGGTTGAGGAGTGGGGTTAGGAGGTGTCAGGTTTCACTACTATGGCTGCTGGGAACTCTCCTCACATAGTCTTTAATTAAAAACTCCTGGGTCGGTGCGACAGGGGTCACGCCAAGAACAGGATCGATGTCGATCTGTTCGCATTCAAACCCCCCGAACACCTCCGCCCTCCCCGGCCCCCACCTGCTCTGCCAACTGCAGCTGCAATTCAATGTTTATGCTATGATATGACACATGGGGCAAGACAGGCCGGCGTGTTTACTTTGGTTATTTCTTCTTGACAGGGGAGTGCATGATGGTTCCCCCCGGTCACCGAGCAGGGAAAGCTTGTGCCGAAAAAGGCCCGACGAAGGGGGATGCGGACGGGTTGGGTGGGGGTTGAGGCGGAGGGGGCTGTTAGTGGATTGGGCGGGATTATTCAGAGTTGTGCCTCTGTAGGTTGGTTTGCATTGGAACACTTCTGCTCACAGGAGGGCCTCTTTTGGAAAATGGGTCACCCGTTAAGTGCCCTTCAGCGGAAATTGAATCCCACCAACTGGCTGAGCCGCAGAGGCTCGTTGTTGACCTTTAAACAGGGACGCTCAGGTAGAGGAATGTGGGAGATCAAAAAAAGTGGCATTTTGAGGTCCCATATTGTACGCATTCATGAGTTTTACAGGCATACCTTATTCCAATTTTTTTCGGTAGGCCTACAGACGTACAGTATAACCCGCCTGGCGCTTTAGCCACACATCTACTCCATAAACAAACAGTGCAGCTCAGCCTGTGGCTACTTGACGTGCATGGATAGCAATATGCTTTTGCCATCAAAGTTGTTGGTGCATTTGAAATAGCATCATGCCAATGTTTTTGTAAAAAGACAAATAGTGATGTTGCCCTTGTTCTGCGAGCATAGCAAAGAAGCAACCTGAGTAGCGAAAGTGCTAAGGTCATTTGACTAGGGGGTTACCTGGATTCAGATACTCTTTCTGATGAGAAAAGGTTAAATGCTAACATGTTGCGCTAACATATAGCTACCTGTGTTGCAAAAGCACAAAAGCAAATCCGTAAGGATCATAGGGAGGTGTAGAGTTAATGCTATAATGCTATCCGGTTACTGTTTAAGGTGTCTGCATCATTCGTTTCATTAAAAAAAGACAAACCTAGCAAGATAACAAGCGGAAAAATCGCTAAAGCAGATCAATGAAGTCAAAGATCAAAAGATCTTGCCTTGTACTCGGGTACTATTTATAATGGGTATTGATTAAATGTGAACATGCTAAGAGTCGGTACGCTAACACATAGTAACTAGAATAAAGAAAGCACTAATCGAATTGATAACGATTTTACGCCTTGCCCAAATTTTGGTTCTACTGTTATTGCTACACTAACATATGCAAAATAGCAACCTGACGAGCGAAAGCGCTAATATCCTGCCGGGTCATTCATAAATGAGGTTGAAAAAAACACAGTGTATGTATAATATTATTTAAAAAAATGTCTGTAATAAAATAATACATTCTCATTTTCAATGTATAATCCATTTCATTATAATGAATTACCGGTAAGTAATTATTTGATAAAATAAATAGAAATATGAGGTACTGTTTATTATACTAAACTTATTTTCCCCAAAAATATATTATTCTACAATCAATTATTTATTGATGTAAAAATAAATAAATACACATAAAATCTATTTTTAAGTGTATGAAAACGTCTAAATGAGCCAATTGCACCAAATATAACTGGACTCTTAATATAAGTGCTTGTTGGATCAGATTAAAGAATGAAGCACACCAGATGTGACCCAAGGGCCCACTCTAGGTCTAGAGCAGTGTTTTTCAATTTTTACTGAGCTAGGGTACATATTTTGCAATGGAAAACTCTGACAGTACAACATCAGACAAAAATGTCACAAAAATTATGCATAAACTCATGATGATGTACGGTGTCTTCTGGAAGATCATTTAATTGTTCTGCCTGTCACTATACTTCACTGGCATAGATAGATCAACTCATTTTGGCCGCTTGTATCTGGGATCTTGTTCTTTCAGTCACGACCCACAGCTCGTGACCATAGGCGAGGGTAGGAACGTAGATTGGCCGGTAAATCGAGAGCTTCGCCTTTCGGCTCACCTCCTTCTCCACCACCACAGACCGGTACAGGGTCTGCATCACAGCAGACACTGCACCTATCCTCCTGTCAATCTCACGCTCCATCCTACCCTCACTCGTGAACAAGACCCCGATATACTTGAACTCCTCCACTTGGGAGACGATCTTATCCCCGACCTGGAGAGGGAACGCCACCATTTTCTGACTGAGGACCATGGTCTCAGATTTGGAGGTGCTGATTTTCATCCCAACCGCTTCGCACTCGGCTGTAAACCAGTGAGGGTTTGAGATCACGGCTTGAAGAGTCCAGCAGTACCACATCATCTGCAAAAAGCAGAGCAATACTGGACCCCTTCGACCCTCCGCTGAGCGATATTTGAAACGAAACGACAAAACTCACCACACGGACTAACCACATGGTAGTTTCACTGCGCATTGGGAGCCTCCATGCTCCATGTCCATCTGGACTAAATACATCTCCTTTCAGGACTCTGAAGCTGAAACAGGCGTCCGTCATTGACAGATAGATAGACCGGTCCGTAACATAGGCGGAACGCCCAGCTCTGCAAATAATAGCTTTGTGTTCAATTGAGACAAGCTCATCGTTTCAGTACAGCCTTTAATTTTGTGACAGTTTTTTGGGGGATGGTGTCCTGCAAGCAGAGGGGGGTAATCCAGGTCCAGAAAGTAAAAACCCTGCCACAGTTTGGCTTTAGCAACAGGTGCTTCTAATCACCTGAGCAGGTTTTTTTACGATCTGGACCTTGATTACCCAGCTCTGCCTGCAAGATTTTATAATGTAAAATTAAGTGCCCCAGGTTGAAGGGTTAAGTGGGGTGGGGGTCCCTGTCCTTAATGTAGGATTGCCCTCATCACTCGTGGCTCCGGTGGCCATGCGAAAATGTGTACCGGTGACTGTTCTGAATCACAGCCCTCTGGAGCGTGAAGCCATTTGTCCTGGCTGCCTGGTGCCTGACACAGATCCCAGTGCAGGTTTGGGAGATGGCGGAGGGGCGGTGGGAGTGGGGGTCGTCTCCTCCTCGCCATCATTCAGATGTGCCCGTTGTCCTCTGGAGCACGCGGGGAAAGGAAAAGGTGCTGATTAAACTAGCACGCCGCGCCGCTGGACTGCGGGGACTCGCACAATAGTTTGCTCTCCCCGATACGCAGGCTAATGAATTTCAATGAAGATCCCTGCTTGAATTTGTGATTTATGCCAGGGGCCGACGTTGAGCGTGTGGCTAAGAGATATTCATGGCCGCTCGCCGGGGAAAACACAAGGCGGGCATAACGTGTCGCGCGCTGATGTGTATTCAACACGGAGGCGCATGGGTTCATGGTCAGTCAATTAAACGTGACAGTGACTGTTCAGAATTATGTTATAATATATAAATAGCTGGGATGGGCCAAAGGCTTAATTCTAGTGCCTGACAAATGTATTGGGACACATGCGGACTCCACCTGCTGACAGGCTTTTGGATACATTTGTAAGGTCAGGGCGATTTCCAGAGCGGTGCATTTTACACAAATTTCCTGGTTCGTTTTATTATCGTCTTTGGCCTACAGCCGAGGTAACCTCCCGCCATTTTTTTTACAAAAAGTATATTATTACAAGAATGAAGTCATATTCAAAATGTATACTTTTCAAGAATAAAGGGCCATTTTTAAGGACTATATATTCTATTTATATAAGAAAAAAAGGTGTACATTGGACCCCTCTATCTTTGCAGTTTAACTTTTGGTATTTGCATTGCATCTAGGCAGTGGGGAGTAAAAAAAAAAAACAACTGCAATTATAATGGTGTGCCAGTTGGATATGATTCTTGCTACCTGTTGGTCATTCGAGTGAGGGCAAGCTCAGCTCTGCCTCAGAGAGATCATCCAATCATCATGCAGAAACCGAAAGTCCGGGCCTGCCCACTGCTCCTTATACCCCCCCCCCCCCAGAGATACTGGGCGTCAGATTGGCTGGATAAAGCCCAACATTTAACCAATGAGCGCCCAGTTTCACACAGTGGAACAACCCACTTTAGAAGCAGTAAACGCGTAAACGCAGGGGGGGGCGTAGGGCTTTTAGAGCACGCTGAGCTTCACTTGCATTCACAGAGCAATCATCACTGCATGATACATGGGGTGTGATGCAATTCAAGGATGAGCATTTTAAAATGTAGCAATTTGATTAAGTGGAATTACGATTTGATTCAATATGGTTCGGTTACAGCTTTTGTCATACACATGAAAAAGCTCTCCAAAGCCCAAACTGTCCAAGTTCATCAAACTCAAAGAAACAACAAATAACCAGCAACGCCAGACTGATTTATACATGGCGTACATCTCTCTTAAAAGACAATTCGATATGATTCTCGATATACAGTTTATAATACGATTCAAGGATGCACCTATTTTAAAATCTAGCTATTCGATTTGGTCCTTCAAATCAATATCGCTTTTCTCAATTGAATTGGTTTTCGTTCCACCCCTAATATGCAATTTTTTTCCGATGTGAAAGGTGTGCTCAATAAAGGTTGAGAAACACTGCCTTAAAGTATCTCAAGACAGCTGACATGCTCCGACCGCAAAGGTATACATCAGGATGGTGAAGTGGTATCACTGTGTGGTATCGGAGCATTTTTAGGATGATGAGTTCTGTAAAGACCCCTAGACTCAACCCTGATTGAGTGATAAAAAGGGTGCGTCGCAATACTCGTTTCCATATTATGTATGTTATTTTGGGGGGGAGTTTTATGTTCAAGCCAAGTAGCTCCCCTGCATAATTGCACCCTTGGGAGACATTTGGTACGGCGTGCAAGCCTCGCATCCCGCACCTCATTTTCCTACTGTCATCCAGTACCATTACACGCACACGCACACACACGCGCACAGGCACACACCAGCTCACAGCTAAAGAAAGCCAAACCTCCCACTACACTGATGTTCTTTCCGGACTTTGCCGCAATGATAGAGCGCCGCAGGAAAGTCCTCCCATGCTCCCCTGATCTATAAGTCAGCCCGTGACGAGCCCGCGGCGGCGCTCGTCGAGTCTTGCCATCCCCCTCTTTGTCTCTCCTCGCCTCGCATCTTCACCGATGATTGACTCTCTCGAGGAAAGGCAAACGCAATCCAGAGCTTGTATTTCGGAGCTCTTTGTGATAGAGAATGGGGTTCTTTTGTTTGCCAAAGAGTTGCGTTCAGGAGCGAGATGGGAGGATTTTTTTCTTTTTCCAGCGTCATTAATCCCGATGAGTGGCGCCTAGTTGTTTAGTCGTCTTCATTACTTTGACAATTAAGTTGATGTACTTAGATGGAGCAACCGAGGAAGTGCATCATCACAATGGCAGCTTGATCGATGTCATAAAAAAAAGATATGTCAGGCATTTGTCCAAATATCCATTTGCATATTTTAAGACTGTGTTAAATTAATAAAACATAGCACAAGCATAAAGGGATGCACTGCTGTAACAGAATTATTTATTGTTGACTAGAAACATTGTCAGTGTGAATTCCCATTAATCACAGATTTTTTTTATTTTTTTTTTCATGGTAGAACATACATATATGCGTGCATAATAATCACATTTGGTTAAAAACGTCCAACCTATGTAGGATTGCGCAATGTTTGATTTTGCTACGGAAATATAAGTAAATACGCAAATGTAAATGAATTATATGAAATAATATAAAAATGATGAAGATGATGATGACGATGAATTCATATGTATGCCTTTACAAATTGGTTTGTTTCAAGATGGTTTGTTTCAAATATTGGCTAATTCATTTGAAATATATAAATACATTATTAATTAAATGTAATTAATAAGAACAGAAATGTACATGAATAGAATTCATTTTATCAGTCCATTATTTTTTAATAATGGAATCTATTTGTTTTTCTCATCATTAAAGTTCTTTCTAATCATATTCAGTTTGCAGCTGGGTTTGGAGACTAGCTATCAAGTTAATTCAAATCATACATACTAAATACAATTACATTTTAAAAAAGCTATTTAAAAGCATAACATTGGTCAACAGCACATTTTGATCAGAGATTGCTTTATCCCAGGGGGCACCGTGACATTAATTTGATGTTGAAGATTGGTGAAGATTTTGATCTTATGGTTGTAAAAAGGTCCAACCAAAGGATCAATCTCAAATACAATTACTGCATCATACATTGCTAATCAATATCTTTGACATCAAAACAACATTGCTGCACAAAACTTGACATCAAATTGATATTGATTTGATGTCTGGAAACAATTGATGTCATGTTGATTTACGTTTTTAACTAAATCATGATGACAGTTTGATATCAGTGTGTGATGACATGTTGATGTTCAATTGACATCAGATATGCCCACTGGGATCAGTCCCTAAACATTTTTCTAGCACATTAGGTTTTTGAGATTTAAAAAAAAAAAAATTGTTTTTGAAGTGTCACTTATAACAGATTGCGCAATACAGATTTTACTACGCGTCGTAATTTCAGCTGTTGCGGAAGCCGATGATGAAAACCTGATGCGCTAGAGGAAAAAAAACGAGGGCAGATTTGGAGTCAGAATCAATCAACAAATCCCAAAAATCATCTAGAATAGTTGACTTGCATCTTTGATTTAAAAAAAAAAAGTAAACATTTGCTGCAGTGTAATTTAAATCATATAATCAGTATTTTTGAATAAACAAAATAACATCTACACAAATGAACACATTTATATAATCATAATTATTTTTATATTTATATAATCATAATTATTTTTATTAGTAACTAAAACCTTAAGGTAAAGTTTGATTAATTTGTTATTTTGTTAGAAGGCGTGCATTCCACTTAAGGTACGGTATTACAAACCTCTCTTAGCGATGTAGTTCTACACCACTGCAAAATAAAACTCAATGATGTGGTTAGCAACGTCACTTCTGTTTGTTCATGAGCATTCCCCTTAAATGTGTTGTGTTCACATATTTTTGGGAGACTTAATTAACTCTGCAGGCCTACCGTTTAGTGCATGGAAAGCAAATTGCAGGAAAAACGACCCAGTGAAACTGTTCATTCAGCTGGAAGTTGGGCTCGTCACTGGCATTAGCGGCGCAGATAATAATCAAGTCTGAGAGAACGAGGGGGAATGTTGCACTGCCATTACGGTTGAAAATACCTCCTTGATTGTTGTTTTCTCTTTGCCCCGCTTCAGATTCCGTCGACGAGTGCCCCAGCAGCTGCTTCGGGAACGGCGACTGCGTGGCCGGAACGTGCCGCTGCTTCCTGGGATTCAAAGGCCCCGACTGTGGCCGAGGTAAGTTTGGCAGACCCCTTGTTGCGCCCATTTTACCATCCTAGCACATGCTGTTTTTAATCACTGGTTAGTGTCGAGCTTAGCTAGTAATCACAACATTTATACACATTCACAAGCAAAAGATTTCAAGACATTTAAAAGCAAAGGAAAATAAATATAAACTAGCTTTCTGAAATTACTGATTTAAAAAAAAAAAAGCTTAATAGACCTTAAAAGCATCGTTTTTTAACATGGATTTCAAGGCATTTGTATTTGGCTGACTTCATTTCTGTTCCATTTGTGTGCAGCTAAATGCCGGTTCACCATGTTTGCTTTGAAACCTGGGCTTCACTAATTGAACTGAATTTTCAGATTTTCAGAGCCCTACCGGGTTTATATTCAGTTAGTACTTCCTTAATGTATTCAGGACCCAAACCATTCAGTGATTTATAGACCCAAAGCAGAATTTTAAAATCTATTGTACAGCTGGCTGGGAGCCAGTTTAAAGCAAAGAAAACTCAACGCTCAATAGTGTTCTTTTAAGAAAGCACAGCAAAATATGGATGAAAATAATACGCAGACTGTTTTGGGACCATTTAAAATATGTGATTGTGAATATGTGAATAGAGTGAAATCACACAGGTACACATTTTGAGTGCCAAGTGACTAATATGCAAATTTATTGCGACCGAGCAAGATTGTTTGACTCCTGACTTGTGTGAAATTTAATGGGACTTGATTTGATGTGCTTGATTTTTGCCATGATGGTTTCAGACTTGAAGGTTAAGACACGAGACGTATAACGTTTACAATTTTCATATGACAGGGACATTTAATGATACCTTAGCGCTCGTGTTTGATTACCATTCTTTCCCTACCGCCAGTGCTCTTACTAAAGTAATATGTCACAAATAAAAGACACTAATGATGCTATTCACGCAGGGTTTGTATACTAATTACAAATAATGACATTGATATGTATATAACATCCAAAAATCTTGTTGGCATCTATTCCAAATGCAGATTGTTTAAGGGAGACATACTGTATTATGCATTTTCCCATTTCCCAGGCGTCTTAATAAAATGTTTCTGGCGTTCTTCATCAGCACTTTATCACCGAGCCACCGGATCACATTTGTCAATTTAGTGTTGTGTACATCGCCAAACACAAATACAGACACATTTTCTGAAACAAGCAGTTCACAAAAACTTAACTTGGTTGTTTAATTTCACACTTGATGGGTGGGCATGCGGTCCAGATGGTCTATTTGTATATAAGTAATTAAAAAGCCACTTTCCTATATGTCCGCTTTAAGATGGTCCAAAATTCACAGTTCACTTGAGGCTAAATCGCCGAGACACTATTTGATGCTAACATGTCCTAATGGACTGTCTGGTCTCTTTCCCAGCCGCCTGTCCGGTGCTGTGCAGCGGCAACGGTCAATACCTGAAAGGTCGCTGCATGTGTCACAGTGGCTGGAAGGGCTCCGAGTGCGACGTGCCCACCAACCAGTGCGTGGACGTCACGTGCAGTCACCACGGCACTTGCATCGTGGGCACATGCATCTGCAACCCGGGCTACAAAGGAGAGAACTGCGAGGAAGGCAAGATACATTCAATGAAATATCAATCGAGACTCTGGAGTAAAGCAGTCATGTCAGCTAACATTAGCGTGGTTGGTTATTTTCAGAATTTCTATCCATGGATCACAACAAGATTTTCTTGGATTCACTTCTCGCTATAGAGACAAATTTGATCAAATAGAAGACTACGGGTAGAAAGAAAACAGACCAAAGTAACAAAGTGGAGACTATTATTTAGTAATGAAATAACTTGAGCTAACGTAAGAGGTGATGTTTATTTTCAGAATTTCTAGCCTTGAAGGAGAACATGTGTCTCCTGTATTTACCACTTATTATAAGGTGACACATTGTATCCAAGAGGAGCCTGAAGGCAGCAGGAAAGCAGACCAATGCAGCAAAATGGGGACTACGAGTGTCCATTTCTCCAGAAAATCTATCCATATAAATCTGATGCATTATTGTTATTATTATTATTATTATTATTATTATTATTATTATTTTTGTTATTATTATTGCGCGCAACAAGCCATCACATCAACATGACGTCGGTCAATGCAAGTTATGCCATGATCATGTTTTGAAAAAGATGGATTTTTTGGAAGAGGTTATTGTTGCAAATTCCTTATCATTGATGTTTTTTTTTTTGTGTGGTTGCATTGTTAGGTGCAGAATTTCATTTTACATAAGGCACCTTGTTGGGAAACAAAAGGTCTTCAGGAAGATGCACCCGAAGTGTGAACTTCACGGCAGTTATCTTCTTTTTTTCGTTAAAGCCTGTCTGCATTTGTGATTGAGATATCAGGCACAACAATCCGAGGCAGTAAAAAGCAGACAGAGCGAGTCATTCTCTATTATTACAGCGTTTGTGCTTTGTGTATTTTTTGTCAGGCACCTTGTTGGGCTTCTACAGGTCCCCAGGTAGATGGACCCAAAGCGTGGCCTTCACGGCAGTTATTGTTTTCTTATTACATTAAAACCTGTCCGCATTTGTGATTGAGATATCAGGCAGAGAGATCCCAAGCAGTATAAAGAAGACAGAGTGAGTCATTGTCTATTATTGCTACATTTGTGCTTTGTGTGTTTTACATCAGGCACCTTTGTAGGACAGCTAAGGCCTTGGAAAGACAGTGGTTTCGTTTGCAGCAATTATCTCTTTTATTTTAATCATTGTTTTCGTTGACACAGTAATTATTGTATTATTATTTTATGCGACATAAACAAAATGTATTTAGTTAGCTTTTTTTCTTAACGGTAAGTGAAATGCATCTTTTCCGCTCTGTCAGTTTCGGTGTGCCATCAGTGGGCCAGCACGGCAATGTCGGCAGTTGACACAAAGTATTAAAGATAAAAAAAATACTGAAAAATACAGCAAAATGTTACAGGAACAAGGGGTTTATTGTGTCATGTGACTCTAGCGGCTTGGGTGAAAATGACTTTTTATTTTTTATGACAAAAAAGTTACATACTCCTTCGTCCTTACTTTAAGTAATGTATGTTTATTTTCTAAATTTGAATGAGTGGCTCTTCTATTTCTTAGAATGTCATCTGCTATATTAGACACATTTTATCCAAGAGGAGACTGAGCAAAAAACAGAGTACTGCAGAAAAATGGACACTGGGGCGTGTAATACTACGGAATAAACCGAATTGTCAATGAACACGGTCGAAGCTCAAAGAGAGTTACAGTCATCCCCAGTAGCAACTGGGACTGACAGCCTATAAGTGATGGCTATAAGGCATCGCATTAATAACAAAACAGTCTGTGTATTGTGTTGCAAGTCGGGCACAGCGTCTGATGTGAATCCGGCGGGAGCTCCACCGTGGATACGGCCCGAGCAGATAAGAGTGAGGCGGCCATTGTGTTTGTCAGCTCTTGAAGGCTCTCATTTCAAGATGAAAAATGGCACTGGGGGGTTTGATAAATGGGGGTGCGCCTCATCCATAGGCCCCCCATTCTATTTCGGGTTGGCGTGTCAGCGGTTAGTGGCGACGGGGAATGCGGGCGAGAGCGGCCTTTCACATTTTTACCTTTCTTCGCCGCGACCTTCAGCCGCCCGTGATTAATTGCCAGGAGAGCTTCTTGTCAGTTAGTCCTCTGATCCTCGCACCTGGCCCACAAACCATCTGGCAAGAAGCGAGAGATGCTGTTTGTCGTACTATGGTGGCCTTTGTGTCCAGTTTATGTCATTCTAAATGGGGGCACTGCTGACGTCGCACATGCGCCGTTGTCCGTTTGCCATCTGGGTTCGGCCTTCAGGTATTGTTTAACTGGACAAAGTATTGCCTAATAATGTGATTGAAGTGAACACACTCTCAGAAGAGGGGGGGCACACTCCTAATGTGTTTTTGTTCCAGCCTTGTGGGAATTGCAGTGGCTGAAACCACACCACGTGCTTTAAACACGTTTTTTGAAACACACTTTTTTTTTTATAAATGTATTTGAACACAATAAAATAATGTAAGCATGAAAATGTCCCCCAAAAAAATTATGATAATGGCTTTCAAAATCAAACGATTTGTTTCCTAGTTTAACTCTTAAAGTATCCTTGTTCGCAATGGCTGAAAATTCAAAAAACAGAAGCTCTTCACATAAGCTTCCACTTTGCTGAATTACTGCATCTCACACACACACACACACACATTTTCACATCAGAGACATCGCAATCGAGCCAACGTTCATCTGCTGGAGTTTGTCCGACCGAAATCAATGAAGCGGGACATTGCCGTGTCTGTGCTGCTTCCTGTAATCAGATAATTACAGTGGATCCAAAAACTTTATAAACCCCTGTTGAAATGTCAGGGTTTTTGCAGGATTCTGATAGAAAGCAAACTAATGTCAGGAAAACCCTACTAGAACATCTGAACTTTATTTGGGAATAATCAGAAGCACGTTAAATAGGTGCAGGTGTGTTTCAGCTGTGTGCTAACTCCCATTCAACACGAATTTGAATTTGATTTGTTATTTTTGAACACAGCCACACCCCCGGTCATGAGAGGGTGTGCACACTTGTGCAACCACATCTCAGTTGTTTATTTTTACTTCCCCTCCCGAAAAGATTTCATTTATGAATCACATTAATGGTGGAAAACGGTTTGGAATGATACATATGTATTGGTCTCATTTTTCAACACTACAGAAACCTGGTAGGGGTTTGGACTTTCTATGGCCATTGTAGGTGTGTTTTTTTTTTTTGTTTTTTTTTTTGGCACCCTTAAATGGGGCTAAGATCTGACACATTATGGTTGTGGTAGGTACATTTGGTACTGTGAGAGGTGAACTGAAGAATTATTTCTTTTGTCAGTGGACTGCCTGGACCCAACATGTTCTGGCCGAGGCGTGTGCGTCCAGGGCGAGTGCCACTGCTTTGTAGGCTGGGGCGGGCAGGGATGTGACAGCCCCAGGGCCTCGTGCATGGACCAGTGCTCCGGACACGGCACCTTCCTTGCTGACACGGGCACGTGCAGCTGCGACACCAACTGGACGGGCCATGACTGCTCCACAGGTGAGTGTGGCAAAAACTACTTCAGTTGTCTTTCAGCATTTTGAAGCGAATAAGCACTGACAAAGACGTATACTTGAACAACGTCCCTCCAAAAATATTGGAACAGTAAGGACAATTTCTTGATGCTTGCTGTCGATTGAAAACAATGGCGATTTCCAGACATCTGCATCTGGATCTGAGAATTTAGGAGATAGCACCCTTTGTTTCATATGAGCAAAAGTATTCAAGCAGGTGTTTGATAGTTTTGCTATGCATGTCAATTACATTGACTTTTCTCAAAGTCGTAAAGTTTTATTTGACTTTTTTGTTGTAATGCATTTAAAAAGCGGCAGTGCAAATTAATGGATTTTACATGTGCAGATGCCAGATTATAGCCGTCAGATAATTTCCATCTGTAGTCCCTTGGCAGGTTGATATAAAATTTTGAAAACAAATCCATATAAAAAAAAAATAGGGTAAGAAAATGGTTGTCATTTTTATAAACTAGTAAACTTATGTTTTCGGGAATTGAGCCATGTTGTTTTTTTTCATCTCCTGGGACAACTCTCTCCTTCACTTCATGTGGTCCAAGGGGCCGCCTTTACCTACTTATAGGCCCAGCGGCTAACCATCAAATATAGGCCCCCACTCCCCAACTCTAAAGTCCCTATCCCACTTAGGGCGAAAATTTCCAACTGTTGGCAAAGGTAGAAAAATGCACGTTCACATCAGGGTTCGTTCAAGGTCGCAAATGTTCACCAAACTGTCGCCAGACGATCGTCAGATGTTTGCCTGTACTTTTCTTGTCGCAAGGGAATTTTGAACAAGTTTAAAATTTCCTTGCGACAAGAAAAAATCGCTAAAACTGTTGGCGTACGACTGGCAAACGTTTTGCGGACGTTTGCGACATTGAACAAACCCCGGGCAAACTCTGACGTGAACGCAACACGCTGCCTTCGAAAACACTCGCCGTTGTTCGCCGCTCAGTGGGATATGGGCTTATCTGTGATACTCAACTCATTTTTTAACCTTGACAAACAGATCAGCAGGCATATTCATGCATTTCATAAATTTTAACAAATAGCCAACAAATCAAAAGGTTCATACACTATACTTTTCATAAACCAATAGTGCATTTTCCAATCACTTCTATCTATAAGAAATACATTTTTTTAATGGTATTGCATTAATATAACACGCAACTACACTTAACCAAATTAGCACACAGTGCACTCTTGCGCCTACCATACTTGCTCAGATCACAATAGTATGTAAATAGTATGTGAAAAGTACAAAAACGTACAAAACACGATAGAGATCCGGACAGTGGCATCTCACATCCAGTGCCCGTACAAACAAGACCATTTTAGCAGGGTAGAAAACTTGCTACTAATTTGAGGAAACGGCACACTTAGACAATGGTAGACAGGGAAAAAAAAGATGGGGTGAGCATTCTACAGGACACCAAAAGAAGAACCACCAAAGTCGTCATGCCAACATTCAGGCTGACGTCTCCTCCGGCCTGCGGGTCTCTCTTGCCCTCCTTGCCGGGCTTGCGCAAGGGAACCCCCCCCCCCCCGCCCCCCCCATCCGGTGCGCCCATTCTACAGCGAGGCCGAGATGACCCTGGTCGTACGGGTGTGTGATTGGTCCGCGGATGCCACAATGACATGATTGACTGACAAATAAATAAATGAAAGAATAATGTGGAATTGAATACCTTCCAAATAGGCCCCCTAGAGCGGGCTTTGTAGCGGCAAGTGAATGACAGTGAATGACAGAAAATTCAACAAGTGGCAGAATCATATGAAGCTATTCGATTATACGACTTCTGATTGGCCCTCTCTATAGCCACGCGCTGCACAAAATCACCTGCGGGTTGGTCAACTCATGGCCAGAATGTAAAGAGATTAAAAAAAATAATAATAACTTTATAAAAAAAATATATATATTTTGATAGGCGGCCGATTTCCCTAGGCCCCTGGTAAAGGCAGCCCTGGTGGTCCATGTTTAGTGTACTGACACAATGTCACCAAATAGCAGAGTGACTACTTGTCAGCCTTTTAATTGGCCAACAGTCAAACAGTTGTCATTCAAGAACACCCCGTACAAAATTGAATGTCTGTCTCTATAGGTTGTACATTTTTCAGATTTTTCTTCTGATGTTTTTACAATGATCTATTATGTTTACTGTATGTAAATGTTACCAGTGACATATCAAGTCAAATGTGCCCTTAAATTTCATGTAACCAACACAGCTAACTGTCAAGGTTAGGCAAAAGTTATGAAAAAAATTGTGCTCTATGTTAGTGATGCAACACTGTTGAATTACCGTTTTGCTAGGGACGTTGCTAGAGTCGCCACGGGTTTCATTAAAAATGTGACTTTTCTTCTCTGTATTTAAGGAAAACGTAGATTCCGAGTGCACACTCTGGTGGATTAATTGCTTATTCCAAAGCTATGAATATATGGCGCTATAACAGCAGTGACATTTACATTGTTTCAAAATGCAGGCATCTTATATCGTACATACCAGGGGCATCAATGGGTCTTAAGAACTCAATGTATACAATTAGCCAAGGGCTTTGTAAGGCTAATAAAGCAGCAACAGTTCCGGCTGATGATGTTCTGTCTTAATTAGTGGCGGTAAATAATTCCTTGATGACCAAGAGGAAATAACACGCTGATGAATGGTTGAAGCCACGCTGAAAAACGACGACCGTTTGTGGCGATCATCCGTTAAATCTGCAGGCAGGGAAGGAATAAGATTTAATAATAACAGAGCGTCAGATTTTGTGACGGACGATTTTTAATACCTCGGCCGACAACAACCTTGACATCTCCGGCAACTCATATTAACACTCTTGTGTTCTGCCAGAAGACGTCTTGATTCAATATATTTTAAGAGTAATTGCTAGTTTGCTGAAAAGAAAACAGAAAACATAGATGTGAGGTGTCAGTGGATTTTTGTTCACCCTAGTTTTTTTTTCTAAGTTCTGTAAGCTTCTTGTTGGATGAAAAGTACATTCTAAAAACAGTTAGGTTGTTTCATTTGGGATTTTTTTATGTTGGGTCAAAATTCTGGGTTATTTCTTATCAAGTAACCCAATTGTTGGTTGAAATTAACTATATATTGGGTATTATGCCAGTAATGTTTTATGCCGGGTCAAAAATCAACCTTACAGGCCTATACACAGGTGCCAGATGTGCACTTTAATTAAGTATGACTGCCGGCCATGACAGCCACCGGCATATTCTGTTCATATGTCTACAAACGCAGCATCGTGGTCAAGTCAACGACACTTTTAACATTTGGATATCTTCATTTATCACACCGTTTTGGCAAGTAGTTAACGCACTTTAATCTTTTGAAAATGAGTTGCCTTGTAACTGAGCGTGTGTGTTGGACAGGATCAGTGTGTTAATCGTAAAAAAAAAAAAAAAAGTAGTAGTGCTCGTGTGCATCTCTGAACCAAAGTGAGTACACCGACAAGTGACGTAGTACTGTGTATAGTGTGTCTATTCATCGCACTGTTGTCTATTTGTGCCTATGTGATTTATTTAGCTTCGTCACCGTGGTCTGCGGCGAAACTCTTTGAAGGTGCCGTGTAACTCGAGCCTCCCAAATACGACGCGCGGATGTTGATACTGTATATTCCTTTCTGCATGTTGGTGCCTCGAAAGAACCGTGCTCAAGTACGGTGCACTATAGTTACGTTTGGCCTCTTTGGCACGTCAGGTCTGGCGCGGGTTGGGCAGTGTTCACTTTGTATGGGCGACGCCATTGCATGACTTGCGCAGCTTTAGTCAGCCTCCAGTTATGTTTATTTGAGGTTCAGGGTGTACCCCGCCTGGTGCCCGAAGACAGCTGGGATAGGCTCCAGCAACCCCGTGCCCCGCGTGAGGATAAGGCGGTATAGATAATGGATGAATGGATGGATGAATACATAAAATAGTGGAATAACCCAATTATTTGCATTGTTTTGACCCAAATTTACCCCTAAAATTTGGGTCAAAATGGAATAACCCAATTTGTTGTGTTCACTCAACCCTAAAAGTTGGTTCAAAACCGATTAACCCAATTTTTTGGTTCAAATCGACCCTAGTCTAGGTCGGTCCTTTTTTAACACAGCAATTGGGTGAAATTTAACCCAAAAATAGTTATTTTTGACCTGACTGTTTTTAGCGTATACCTAGTGTTTTTACCTCTGTGGTGGATTTTCTGTTTTTACCCCTGTCTGGTTTTCAAATGTTCCATAAAAAACAAAGCTTTTCATTTTACAGCAAGTAATTTCCCCCACAAATCAACACACGACTATTCCGCGATGGATTAAAGCCCCGCTGTGATGTGCTGATAATCACTACATCGGCCTTCGATTGCTTGCATTCAACAAGCAATTTGTTTTTCCCTGAGATGACAATCTCTGTCCTCAGATGGAAGACTCCTTGGATATTCCAAGCAGTGCCTTAAAGAGGTAATCCGGGGGGTTATTTTGTTGGGGGCGAGTGAAATAGGTAGTGGGCTCTGTAAATGATGATGAGTTTGCGCTTTATCCTTCTTTATCCTGTTTATTGTCAAGTGTTCTGTAATACAACACTAAGCTTGCTGCCATACAGGACGACAAACAGTCTGCAAGGATGCCTCTCTATAAATTCTACCATCAGTACTCCCTGCCTTAATACTTCTCAGGATTAGATCATGTTGTCGTGTGGCTTTGGAGCAGTCTTAAGCTTCGGCCACAGAATGCACGCTTGTTTACATTTGCTGGCCACAACATACCGTGATCCAATTGGAAAATTAATCTATCAGTATACTTCTCATGTGTGTATGGCAATAACTCTAATATGGTGGCAACAAGATGTTTGAACAATGGCTGACCTTGTGGAGTGTTATCAGTTTTGTCTTTTATGGCCAGTCATTAAACTTGGCCGCCATGCTCCATCAACACGCAATGATAAAAATTCTAATTTTTGGCAGATTATTGTCATCCATCTGTTTCGTATATGCTGTTGAATCTTGGCAGCATTTGGAAAACTCTCTTGGACCAGTGTGTTTAAGAGGACTCCTGGAAATGACAAAAATTGCAACGCCCTCCGACTTGGAGTGAAACTGCAACACATTTTTAAAACAGCCGTTGTGGTATAAAGGTAAACTGCGCGCGGCATTGCTGCAGTGACATTCGTGCGGACGTTGCCCGCGGGAGAAAAAGAAGCCTTAAAGGCTGGATGGATGGCCCTCGCGAAGCTCGCGCTGTGTATCTTTAGTTTGTACAGTATCTTCTTTTTTCCACACTGTCAAATGAACATCGTCGTCTCAGTTTGTGCACCGAGACCCCCAGAGTTGATGCCGAGGTTGCTCTCGGCTGCTCGCTAGCCATATGTGCTAACGAGCTCGCGCAAGATGTTCACTTTCCCCTTTGGCAGCTCTTGCTGAATATCTATCATTATGTGTATATGTTATCTTGATTGGGTGCCAGGGCCACGTTGTTATCACTCGCGATCGTTGTGTGAAGTTGTTGTTTTTTTCAACAAGTGTACAAGTGTACTACAGTGGTCCCTCGCTATATCGCAGTTCATCTTTCGCGGAATCGATACATTGCAGATTTTTTTACAGTGCTATTTTGTATGCTGTTTTTTGCAGCGTGCCAAACCGCATTATGACCAAATTGTCTGCCTGGATTTTTTTACAGTCAATCCAGCATGCTGTTTTTTTACAATGTACCCATCTGCATTGTTCTGTAGACCAATTTGAATGTATCTCCTCCGTGCCATGTCTCGCAAAGCATGCTTTGGCTTACTAAATTTGAATTAATGAGTTAGAAGAGGACACAAGTTTCAATAAAGATAGGAGGATGATCGCTTGGCACCCATGGTGAGATTGGAAATTCAACGACTCGCGCGAGACCTGGGACCCTTTCATGTTTGTTCTTTCAGTTTTCAAATCTAATGGAAGGTGGCATGTTTCTTCGCCTCTCCTCCCCCAAGAGAGAAAAAGAGCCACGTCAGGACAGAGAGAGGAGGAATCGTGACATATATGCGCGAGTCAAAATTGATAATTTCTTATGTTTGCAAATTCATATGTTGTTATTAAAAAATAAAATGTTTTAGTTAAAAGAATTGTGAAAGTGCAAAAAAAAAAAAACAGGTGAGCTGTGATCGGTCATTACCTGAGCCCTGAGACACTGTGATGTCATTTTCAGTTGACAGAAGTGACAAAATGCCCCCCGCCCCCAGAGGTGTCTAAAAACGGATAGATTAACTCCACAAACGCAAAATTTATCAGAATGGCTTGTTTGAACTAGTAGACCTGCATAGAACACATTCTTGGAAAAAATATGTTTGGGTTGACTTCCACTTTAAGAACTGTACCACAATTATCACGCCTGTATTGCATGTGTGAATAAGCTTGTGAATCAGCGGAGCGGAGAGAAGACACAAGTGTAAAAAACAACCTTCTGCGTGCCTGTGGATGGTTTTGTACACGCATAACACATTTTTGAATGCACAAAATAAGCTTTTGTATGTGGTATTTCATTTTACATACACGAGAAACGCTTTTGTACGCGGTAGTTCACATTACATACACGCGAAATACATTTTTGTATGCAGTATTTGACATTACGCTGACGAATTCTGGCATCAATCTAACGCCATACCAATCAAACTGCGTCAGGCAGTCAGCGCGACTACGAAAAAGAACAGTTACAGTATGCCACGCGCCGTTATCTGTGTTTGCTTAAAAATGTCCACATTTCAACCTACAAAACTTCACTTCACAACTTGTGCTGTTTAATGAGTGTAAACAAAGAATTAATTGATTGGTCGTAACCTGTGCCCCGAGTAGTTGTGATGTCATTTTCAGTTGACAGAAGTGACAAAATGGCCGCCCCTGGAGATGGCTAAAAACAAGGAGATTAACTCTTATTCCACAAATGTAATATTTGTCAGAATGCTTTGTTTCAACTAGTGGGTTTCCATCGAATGAAGAAAATATGTTTGGGTTGACTTCCCTTTAAGGCCGTTTCTTCTGCCTGAATTTGCCTTGATTTATGATATCCTGTAATGACCTAATTTATTGCTGATTAATTATTTGTTGGTTAAGTTGTACTGTTTGGCAGTGGCTGAATTTTGTATTTATCTATTTGTCTATTTGACATTCATAATCTGACCAAAAGAATAATAAATCAGAACTTTCAAGTTAATCAGTATTGAGTATTTTTTTTTCACTGAATACTTATTACTTTCACTCAAATAATTGTACGATGGACGACTTTTTTCCTTTCACTTGAGTCATATTATTCTAAAGTGACAGTAATCTTACTTTGGTTACTCTGCCCACTTTTGTTTGTAATCGTTCTAAAAATTGATATCTTTCTTAGCTTTTAACGAAACGATGGCATTTTCTTCCCTCATGGATTCAATATGATTCTTACAAAAGACTTCAGCAGTTGGTGTTGAAGTGAATTATCGCAAAAAAGATGAAGCAACGTGAAGACTAAGTCTGCTGCCATAGGGCCGACACAGTCGGCATCTGTGCTTTTTGTAATGGTCTTATTAGATTTGTATTGTGTGAAAAGGCGGCAGAATTCCTTTCAAATGCCCGTGAGACAAGGTAGCGAAGCGTGGCCGCCTTTCCTCTACAATAACTCCTGGATTTGTCTTCTCTTTCACTCCTGTCACCTCTCACTCTCTCTCTCTCTCTCTCTCTCTCTCTGTGCCCCCCTCTGTCCATCTTTGTTTCCCACAGAGATTTGTGCAGCCGACTGTGGTGGCCACGGGGTTTGCGTGTCAGGCACCTGTCGCTGCGACGACGGCTGGATGGGCGCCGGATGCGACCAAAGGGCGTGTCACCCGCGTTGCAACGAACACGGCACCTGCAAGGACGGCAAGTGCGAGTGCAGTCCCGGCTGGAACGGAGAACACTGCACAATCGGTAGGACGGGCCGATGCTTTTTTTGTGGTGTCTTCAAAGAGGTTTTGCCTGTGAAGCGGTGGGCGCGACGGGGAGGGTCCTTTTGGAGATGAGACGGGGGCAGGGGTTGTGGCGTCCGGCGGGTGGGTGGGGAGGAAGCATGCTTAATTGAATTTGTGCAACTCAGTAAAGCATGAACGGGTTTACTCAAGGATCCGAGGCTTGCCTTTATGCATTTTAATGTGGGAATGTGCTAAGGTGTCCTTTGAGTTGACTCATCCTCTTCCTCTTTGCTCCTCATTTCTGAACCGCCCAGCACTGTGTGTGTTTGCTCTCCTTTGCACTGCTTGTTCAAGATTTCGTCTGAATACCAACAGCTTTCTTGAAAATCTCATGCTTTTTTTTTTTTGTTGTTGTTCTGCGTTGGAGCGCGATTACAGTTGTCTCTTGTATGCCCCTTTTTCACCTTGTCAACTCATTGTGACACATGATACGCAGCTAGCAATGACCAAAAGACATGCAAAAATACACACAATATACTCTGTAGTCTCCACTGAACTGTCGCACTTTATTTTTTTGCTTTTCAGTCTCTTCTCAAATAAAATTGTTATCCTTAAAAAGGGAGTCAACCCCAAAAATTGTCTTTAAAACAAAATGTTCCATGTAGGCCCACTTGCTGAATGAAACATTGACTTCTGATTAATGCATTTGTAGAATATGAGTTTAGCAATGAAATCCACCTGTTTTGTCACTTCTTTCGACTGTGAATGACAGCACAGTTGGTCAGGGCTCAGGTAACAACTAATCACAGCTCACCTCTTTTCTGAAGCTGAGTCATGATTGGTCGTTACTTGGGCCTTGAGCAACTGTGATGTCATTTTCTAGTCGCCAGCAAGTGGCAAAATGGCCACCCCCTGAGATGGCTAAACACGGGGGGGATTTTACTGCTTTACTCATATTCCGCAAACACGATATTAATCAGAATTCCATGTTTAGACTAAAACGCGCTTAGAACATATTATTAGAGATAGACCGATTATGTTTTAGGTCAGGACCGATACCGATTATTAGTAGTTAAGGAGGCCAAGAACCAATATTTGGAGCCAATATTCATTCTCAGTATAAGAAAATATTGGGGTCAAAATTTTGAAAAAAATTAAAAATTGTATCTTTGTTGAAACGTCATTAAGCATGTGTTAATTGAAAATTTTTTAGATTTGCATAATTTTTTTAATCATTATTAAACATTTTTGACAGTTGACATCTTTGTAAAATTCTAACAAAGTCATCAGCATGTTTTAAAAAGTTAAATGAAAACTTAAACAATAAATGAACTGAACATTTAAATAAATAGTTCCTTGAAGTTTTAAATTGATTTATTATCAGCCATCAGAATTTTAAAAATATTTGTCAAAATGCCGAATATCGGCGCCAATAATCGGCCCGCCCGATAATCGGTCCATCCCTACATTTTATTGCAAATAACTTTTGGGGGATTGACTTCCCCTTCAAGCCCTTACACTGCACTTAGCGGGTTGCCTTCATCAAACCCATTCATTGTGTATGTGGTGAAGGGTGGTTAAAATGCTCTACTTGAGAACAGCGTCGCCGTCACGTCAGACGAGTCCCTCCAACAGGAGAGAGGCTGGCGCAGAGATTTGTGCTATTTTGGCAGATTTATTTACAGGTAATAGCATGAAGAAATAGGAAGAAGCTTTTACATTACTATGTTCTATACAGCCCCCCTAGTAACTTAGTAACGACCAATCACGGCGCACCTCTTTTCTTAGTCACGTGAGTTTTGCAATCTGAGCCCTTAGGCACTGTGATGTCAATTTTAGTCAGCAGGAAGTGGCAAAATGGCCGCCCCCTGAGATGAATAGAAAGTGATGGAGTTTGCTACTTAATTCATAATCAACAAACACAATATTAATCAAACGGACAAGTTCAGACTAGTGAGGGCACGTAGAACACATTATGGTCAAAAATGTTTTTGACTTGACCTATTTTTTAATACATACAAATGCATTGTCTCAGTTTCACAAGCTTTGGGACGCACAAGAGATGAGGTAGAGTGACATGTTTAAGAAGACATTGTTCCCCGCTTAGCCTGAAATATCCCTCGAAGCGGTCTTAGTGGAACGGTAGCTCATGAACGAGATTAAACTCTCCAAGTTCCGATGAAGCCACTAGTAAAGGATGCACCCATTCCCTTTTCTGCCGTTCATCTCCTCCCCCTCCTTCTTAAAATGAGCACAGCCAATGATTTCTTTCGTAACCATGAAAGATACATCTTGCCGAGGTGTGATCTACTTCTCGTCTAAACCAGCGGCCAAAGTCTCTGTGCTCACTTCCTGGTAGAATGCTATGTCAGCACTTCCAAGTATGGGCACGCTGCGCAAACGGGAGTGCTGTCTTCTTTCCACCTGTTATCTGATGTACAATTTTTTTAGCCAATAATTTCTCACTGTCCAAATTTTACTGCTGTTGAGTTTTTTAATTTTTTTTATTTTTTGCCAGTTCACTTTTCCTGGCATCCAAGCGACCTATTTGCCTTTATGTCTGAGCCGCGTGGTTTGAACCTGGCAGCAAAGAGCCTTTTTTTTCCATTTATTGAATGTATTTGAGTGATGATGATGATGATGATGATGATGATATTGGATATTGTGAGGAGTAACAGGTTTTGAAATGTGACTGGAGCGCAGCAGGACAGGTGTCTTTCCATTTGCTTAGTTGCCCGCTATTTAATGTCAGGCCTGTCAGAAAGACTGAACATCAAGTGCAAGGAGCCATCCAGCCATCTAAATCTGTGGTTCTCTCACTGGGGTTCCCGAGTTGGAACTTGGGGCTCCACAAATTAATTTGCAACAAACTATTTTGTTGTATCTTTTTAAATAATAAGTGAATAACAGCAGGTACAAGGACCAGTGCGCCCCAAAAAAAAAAACATAATTAACCAATTTCTCCTCTCTACTTTAGATTTGATGTGGCACACATGACATCACACAAATCTGACATCTCTGCATGAATAACCATTAATCTTCATCATAATATTAATACTTTATCTCTAAAATAGGAGGTAATTCTCATAAGATTGGATTGCAGCTTTTTTTTTCAGAACAAAATATGCTGTTGAAAAAGTTCATTTGTTCTCCTAAAATTAAAGCAGAAGTCAACCCCAAAATTTTCTTTGCAAGAATATGTTCTATGCTTTCAGATCCTTTAAAATGTTCTCTCCCAAAAATAGGCATCTTTTTAATTCCTATTGCATTCAAGCGGACGCATGACAATGATGTTTAATGAGTGTTCAGATTATGAGGGGATCTTGAAAAAATGTCTCTCCTGTAAAGGGTTGCTGGACCCAAAATCTTTTAAGAGACTTGCTCTGAATCACAGTTCAGTTTGATTTGCGTCATTCTCTAAGCTAATCAATTAATGGCCCATTTGTTATCGTGATTTCAAATATATTCTTAACTGCTGTTGAAAATATTTAGTGGCGTGTGTGCTAACTTATCAGGAGCCAACAGAAGTTGTGTTTCTGTTTCATGTCTCAAAGAAAACTCTGGGAGAGCCCCCGCCGAGGGGGAACAAGTAAACTTTCGATTGCAAAAGTCGATTCCGGAGACTTGTTGGCGGTTTTCTAATTTCCTTGTTTGCTCTCCAACAACTCTTGGGAAGAAGAGTGCACTTATGTTCAGGCCAACTGAAACTCAGGGACGACTGATGAAAGGTGCTCGCTCATCACTGCCCTCAGTTACAAAGTCTCCTGTAACTTTCTGGTCAAATAAAGCCATTTTAACATTTAACCCTAGAGAAAATGTACACAGTATAGTAAATATATACACTGGACAGCGACACAGAGCTAAAAGGCGACAGAAAGGAAATTCATCACAATATCGAGTGAAAAATTACTGTTTCAAAGAAATACATTTGATCATAATACTCAAACAATAAAAGCACAATTAACATCCATTTGTCACACACTAGTTGAAATCAATCTATTTTGGGGGGAGGTTACGTCTCTTACCAATGCCAAATGTGGCTATCTTAATTGTGACGACTGTGGGTGGGGCTAGGGCGTTGCGACCAAGCAAGTGGCTACTTTACCTCAACAACCTTTCCAACACCTGGCACGACTATTAACTCATTCACTGCCAGCTGTTTTCAAAGCAGACTTCTGTATATTGCCAACCGTGTTTGAGCATTAAGACTGTGCTTTCAAGACCCACAGAATACAGTAAGCCCTCGTTTATTGCGGTTAATGGAGAACAGAAAAATCCAACCGGAAAGCTATATATAAAATAAAACCCTAAACGATGCATTCAGCTATAGTCTTCGCTCACAATGAACTCCCACGCAAAGTAAACACTCACGTTCTTGACAGTATCGTGAAATACCTAAATTGTCCATTTTTGCTCTTGTACTTGTAAGAAGATTAAGGCAGCAAATGTGTGCTCAGTGTTTATCCGCATTTGTCACTTCCCGTTCGTGCTCCAAGCGCTGATTGGCTAGCTAACAGCCAATCAGAGTCACCAAATGTCACGACTCACGACGGTTCAACATGCTGAAGGGCATCCTGACGGGTTACGACGCTACGACGGTGGTCACTACACCAATCAGACGGTGCAATCAGATGCCATCTAGGCCTTAAGATTGACCTGTTATGGTTCAGCAATTAGCGGGTCACATTGACCCATCAACCTTTTTAGAGTATAATATGCAGCAGGTCACAGTTAGGCCTGGACATCTTTGGGGGATTAAACATCCAGCTGGTCACACTTACCCATGAAAACTGTTGTGGTCAAATATTTAATGGGCACACTGACCCGGGGACATTTTTATGGTTAAACATACAGCCAGTCACATTGCATCAATGGAGACACTTATCTCAGCCTTCAAGGTGAAAGCTTTTTCTAAGTTATTGTCGTTCTTGAGCCTGGACTCAGTCTGTGAATTTTTAATTATTGATGGACCATTTTGAGGTCTCGAGTCGAATATCCCTCTGCGGCGTCCATTAAGAAGCCAAAGATCACCATTTGAAATCAATTGTCACAATCAAGGCTTTTCGTTTCGACCTCTCCGTCTGCCGAGGTGCATTGAAGATGAAAACATCCCACCGTCAAAAAGACACTGAGCTCCTCGTGCATCAATTGTTCTCTGAAAGCGCTCTCGTGAGAGACGCGCCGTCCCATGGTATTCTGCATGGCACCTTTTCATCAGTGTGTTGGCTCGTGTTTGTCGTCTTTGCTTGTGTTGCATGCTTTCTTTTGTTTTTGTGGTGCACTAACACTCCGCCTTGCTGTCTCTACCTTCCCTTACTATATTGTCCTTGTCTTTTATCTCCCAAGCTCACTATCTGGATAGGGTAGTGAAAGGTACGACATTCCTTCTTTTTTTTCTTTTCCACGCCACCCTTTGCCCATCGTCGTTTGTGTGACTGTCATTAACTTTGTCGCATATGCGCTGACAAACACTGTACAACACACTAAGCTATTAACCACCTTTTTACACCATTGTCACACCATCATCTCCATTTAGCACCTTCTGAGTCGAGTTGTGCAACCTTTTCAATGAGTTGGAAGTTCAGGGGGCTTGGGTAAATCTAAAGCTCAGATCAAGCTAGCTTACTAGCGCTACATGTAGTAGCTCGACCTTACATTGTTAGCATAACTAGCATTTAACAAAATTAGAAACAGAATTTTGCGAGTCCACTTTATGTATGACAGTACACCATCTTATGCCACAATAAATACCTTGGCATCATTGGCTGCTATGGGCATCAAAGGAGAGTAACTTTGTGCCCCCCATGATGACGATCAATCCTATTGAGAACTTTTGAAGAATCCTCAAGGAAAAGGTCCATGAGGGTAGGAGGCAGTAGCAAAAGATCTACGACATTGGGAGGCAGTTCACATCCAAACAGCAGCTTTGGGAAGCTATTCTGACATCCTGGAAAGACATTCAAACAGAAGCTAGCCAAAAACTCACAAGTTTAATGGATGCAAGAATTGCGAAGCTGTTATCAAATAAAAGGGCCCTATGTTTAAGACTAACTTGAACTGTTAAGATGTTTTTGATTGAAATAGCTTTTGATTTCAGCAACTACAAACTTCTAATCCTGCAAAGTCAACAAATTACTGTTTTCAGTTCTGTATAGGGTTGCCAACCGTCGTCCCTTGAAAAACGTAATCGTCCCGTATTTAGAAATATAAGTATGCGTCCCGTATTGAGTTGTAAAGGGACACACTTTGTCCCGTAAAAAAAACCAAAAATAGTCTGTAAAATGTAGATGGAATTAATGAACAACAGTTCCCTTTATATGACAACTTACAGTAATGGTCTTAGGCCATATCCCGCTCTGTGACCAATGAGGGTGACAGCACATTCGTGCTTATCAGGATACGCTTATCTTATTAGTTGAGGTAATGTTGCTTGCCAAAGTAGATAGCTTAAGTCAACAAAGCAGCATAACAAATGTGTTGTTCACCAGGCAACGCCAGGGATAGTATGTAAAGAATTATTTTTTTTAACCCTCCGATCAAGGTTAATATGGGAATGTTCAATAAATGTCAGCATTGTATGGACAAAAAACACAACATAATTTTGGGATGGAATAAGTACAGTTTACAGGAAGTACAGTTTATTGACAAGTACGTTAAATAGATAGATAATACATAAATGTAATACATTGATGAAAAATAGATAAAGAATACACACACATCCTTACATTTATTACAAGTTCAAACAGATATGCATAATTTTCACTGTACAGACAGTCGATGTACTACACTTTAACTATAAATATAGTAAAACAAAACTGTAAAAAATGTACATTATTTTTTTCTTTTATGAAGAGTAAGTTGACAAATGTGTGAAACAACTTTTCTCCTCAACTGATTAAAGATGAGCTCATTTTGAGCCTCAACTATGATATGACTTGCTCAGTGTTTCTGGCAAAGCAGAAAGCTCTTTAACCTTAGCAACGCATCGTGAAAATTGTGATTGGATGACAATTCAACCTCCTAAATTATAGATTAATAAATATATTATGTATATATGAATTAATTGCAAATATCAATACTTTATCTTGAGGATTAATACTTAAAATTGAGCGCTCTGAATCGGAATATTGATATTTTGGTATCGAAACGACCATCCCTAGTTGAAGGCAGGCAGGTCGATCGTTCCTGCAGATGTGGTGTCCATTATTTAGTTTTCAGGGAGTTGGCAACCCTAGTTCTGTACAACCTATAAAATGTCTTAAAACACTGCTGTGTATCATAGTTAGGAACAGTGCATTTAAAATAAATAAATAAATCAATATTTATTAGTATTTTCGGCAACACCGACCGCATCACTCGCATGCAACACACACTTGGACTGACTTGTTCATATGTTTAGTGTTGATTTTTAGTTAATTAGCGTTGCATATTTGGTACGTTGAAAAGCAGTGTAATCAAAACTGTTCATCAAACCGTTTTTATTTTCTTTACGGTATGTGGACAAATGCATTTGACACAATGGCATCCTAATTAATTATTCCAGAGCTTTGTCATAGGTGGTTGGTGAGGCATAGTAACCGTGAGCCAGAGTCATTTACTAATAAATACTGCAGAAAATAAACACACTGTAACATGCATATTAAAACTAAAATAATAAAGGAGGCAAAAAAAAAAAAAATCTATTTAATTCTAAATTGGACTCTGTTTACAGTCCAGCTGGCAAACGCCGATTTTCAAATGTCACATGTAGTTTACCTACATTCTCCTGGTATCAAAGCTTTCTACACCTGTAGTCTTAAAATGCGCGCTGTCATTGTTAGTTCGTTCAGCAAAATTTTAACGTTATGCTACCTACATGGGGCATTGCTAAATCTGTGGCACTAGCAAAATTAGCCGGCAAAGGTATCAAAGCTTTCTACGTGCCCCTGGTGTAAAAGTTATATATAGACATTTTGTAACACCCTTAGCCTCTAGCAACTGCCACGTTTCTAAAGGGAAATTAAGAGAAAATAATTTTGTTTTGTTTTGTTCTGACCACAGCGAATGATCTATTCCGCCTTTTATTGAAATTGATTTTTGGGAGCACTTCATCATTTAGCAGAGGCCTTTTTAAATCAGCAAATGTCAAAGCTTAATTGATTTCCTTGGTAGAACAGACAACGTGGTTAAAAGCTTGGCCGCATTTGATTCTCAGAAATGCAGGACAATGGCACCTATACACTCACTTGGGAAGTGCACTGTGTCTAATCAATGAATTCCAATACAAAAGTTAGATCAAAGCATATGGGGGAAAGAAATATATCTAGTAAAAGTTATTACTTATTTACTTTTGAATATATGTTATTTTATTTATTCATTATTTTTTTCTTCAATTTGTTAGCTTCGTTAGCTTCTTTCCCGTCTATCATCTAACATCAGAAAAACGAGTGTCCGTCCTAGACTGCTAGTCAGATGGAATGCCCACCTCTGCTTATTTGTTTATTTATTATTATGTGATTATTGTATATTTAGAATGTATACTATTTTAGGGTAATGCATTTGTATCAACATTTGATTAATTTAAACATTTCCTCAAAAGTTTGTTGAACCAAACTTCCTTGACACCAATTTCTACTTTCCTATTTGCATGGGCTTTCATGCTATCTTGTGGCGCCCTAGAGTGTTACAGAAGAAAACACAACAATACACAAAGTAGGTGTGTGTGTCTGGTGTTTTTTTAGCAAATAGCTGAGGATAAGTCCCAAAAAACAGTTTAATTTGTGAATATGAAGCACGACTATGCAGAGGATTACTCTATCAAAAACATCGCTGGCCATGAAATCCGCTAGCCAGAGACTGAGCTGCGTTGTGTTTGTTTACGGCGTAGAACACAAGGTAGTTACACTCCCCTCCTTTACCTAATATATTCCGTTTGAGAACTCGGTACCGAAAAATTTGAAAACCTCCACTGTTGATTTAAAACTCTCATCTCCCACTTGTGTTTTGTTTATTTGCATAAACGCGTTTAATGAATAGATACTGAGCCTGGCCGCCAAGAGCAAAAAAATAAAACACAAGTAATTTAGACCTGCTGAACATTTGCAGAGTTGCCTGTATTAATAGTTTAAACCACAAATTTACTGCAAATTATGATCCATAATCAATTTAATATAATTTAAAGCTCATCCTACAGCATTAGCCTTAATAAAATGGTTTACGGGTGATTTAATTGACCCCCCAAAAAATGCACCAGACCTGTGCAGTACATGCAGCGAATACTCTCCGTAACATCATCTCACAACCCATGCTAAACATAGCTCCTCCCTGATTGTCAGGTTGATCAGATAGACATTTATGAAAACCACACAAAATAAGGAGATGAAGACACTCTCTTTTAATTTCATGCTTGCAAGGAGAACGTAGAAGAACTGTACAGTACAATTCTTACAGGCGTTCTAAAAAAGTCTCTCCGTCTCCCCTCTTTTTATTCTCACATCCCTACTTACATGGTCGTTCCAACTCTAAAGGATGGGGTGAGCAAAAGGGCAGTTGAAACGTCTTGTACTTGTCTGTCTGTGTGGCTGCATGTAGGTGGAAAATTACTCAATACATGTGTGGTAGTAGAGAAATCAACAATGTGGCAGGAAATTCACCTTCATATTAGCAATCGTTAGCGTGACTTCACCTGATCTCCTCGCATTTAGTTTATGAAAGCATCATGGGCAGCAAATGTATCAAATGATTGTAATTATTATAGCAATGATTATTCTCCCACTGGTATATGCAAGTTTGTCGAGATGACTTCAATATACAGTGGTCCCTCGCTATATCGGGGTTCACCTTTCGCAGACTCGCGACATGGCAGATTTTTTTACAGTGCTATTTTGTATGCAGTTTTTTTTACAGCGTACAAACCCCGCTGTAGACCAATTTGAATACATCTCTGTGTCATGTCTCGCACATAATGTGTTCGGCTAGCTAAATTTAATTTAGTTAGGGAGAAGAAGGAGAAGAAGAGGTTACAAGTGTCAATAAGGATGGGAGGATTTACTTACCATGGTGAGAATGGCCAATGAACCTCAGCGAGCAGCGTAAGAAAGGGACCCTTTCATGTTTCGTTACTACAATTTTCAAATCTAATCGAAGATGGCATGTCAGGTTCTTCTCATCTTCTCGCCTAAGAGAATGTTTTTTCATATTTTTCTCTATGCAAAGGAGAGTAGAAACAACGCTACACCGAAGCCAACAAAGGAGGACAGTCAGAGGAACCGTGAGATATGCGCGAGTCAAAATTGATCATTTCTTATGTGTGCAACTCCATATTTTGTTCATTAAAATTAAATTAGTTAGTTCAAAAATTGGTCATCATTATTTGTATGAAAATGTTTACTTTTTTTCTTAAACAAATGTTTGGGCATTTAACTTCCTGTTGTGATCATATATTAACAATGTTCATGGGTCAGTGGCCTCATGCTAATGTTTAAAAAAAATCACATAATTATAAATATTATTAATATCAAATATTTTTAATATTAGAAAATGAAAATTTAAAAGATGGCTAGCAGACAAAGTTGAATCCTTTTTTTCTCCCTATATTTTCTAAACGGGTCAATTTGACCCTAATGTAACAGGAAGGTTAAAAAAAGGTTTTGACCTTTATTTCATTTGTTTCATTATAAAAATAATATTAACAATTTTAATCATTGGTTCAACAACAATAACGTTTTGGCAGCATCTTAGAGTGTTTAAAAAAAAAACACAACCATATTTAAAGAGGTGAATGTTTTAATAAATAGCTGCGGATGTCTTAAAAGAAGTGAAAAGATGAATTTATGAGTGAACCACGAATATGCGGTAGATTACTAAACAGCCAAAAACAAGCTAGTTATGATGTCTGTCTGGCTGTTTGTTTACAGCACAGACGTGTCACACTTCCTATGTGTCCCTTGCCTAACCTTTAAATAAAAATTTGAATACATGTTTAATTACAACCCTTCCATTTATCAACCCCCCTCCCCCACACCTGTCGCTTTCTTCTCCGACTCCCATCCTCCCTATCCATTTTCCTGCCATTTGATGTAAGCTCAGAGAGGGAGCGTCAACCTGGCTCCTCGCACTTGACAAAATGGGTCAGCTCAGCAAAGCGGTTATCAAGGCACTTCGCTAACAACGCCGACCGTGACAGACGGGCGCGTTTGATATCCCCAAGACGTGTCCCACACGGCGCGATTGCGATCACACATGACCAGATAATCGGCAGACAACACGCAGCGCGTGATGCTTGCAAAAGACCGTTGTGGTTAGCATCCTGCTTTCCAGCTCACCAAAACTTTCCCCACACCTTCAAACGCTGGCTTGTTCTCCCTACTGTTTCTGTTATTTTTGGCTCCTATCAATGGTGGAACACACACGGATAATCTCATTGGGCCTCATTCAACAGTCAACTGTTTTTTTTTTTAATATACATTCAAAATTGTCAATACCTGCATTCTTAAATGCATTCTCTGCAATTAAATCACCAGTATGTGCCACCTGATTCTATGTAGCATATACTGTAGGTAAACACACTGTTGTCATCAATATAAAATTAAACTACTAAAAATAAATAGCATCTTAAACCTTTTCTTTTTGGAGAGTACATCATTGATTGTCTTCTATTTGGAAAGTGCAACAGGTGTCTTCTTTTTAGGAAATGAACGTGACTGACAAGCGCAACATTAACTCCCTCCCATTGCCCATCTGCTGTAAGGACATCACGCACACTCAGGGTTAATCTCGTCAGGCCTTATTCGATGGTTTATTTATTTTTTTTAGATGTTCAGCATTGCTCACACCTGTGACCCGCAATGCATTCCTTGCCATTAAATCACAAGCATGTGCCATCCGATCCTAATTAGCATGTAAGTAAACACACTCCTGTTGCCCATCTATGGACATGAGTCGTATATCTAAAGTAAAAAAAACCTAAAACTGGTGTTAATGTTAAAATGAAAACAATGTGTAATGTATTTAGTCATGTTTATGAATTAAGGGTTAGGTTTAGCCACAGGGGGATTTTTTTTTCTGCAACCTCATAGCTATAAATTAGAAGGCACGGTAAAATTCGTATTGCGGGTTAGGTTAGGTTAACTTTAAAGCAAAAAAATGAAATTACCTAAAAAACCTTGATGTGCTTGAAAAAGTCAAGACATTTTTTAAACCAGCGTCAAAAATATGTTTAGGAGACATAAACTAAAATTTGTTGTTGACCAGTGTTTTGATACCAATATATTAAACAATTGAAAGATTCCCACATAAACAAAAATGTATAAATATTATTGTTTGTAGGTAAAGTGCTTTGTTACAGCTCAAGCTGTTATGAAATGCGCTATATAAATTAAAATGTATTGTATTGTATTGTATATGGATGGATGGATATGTATGTGTGTGTGTTTGCATGCGATTTTTAAGTTGAGTGTGAGAGGAACAACCTGTATCATTATGCAGCATGAAGGCAGTTAATGACTCAAGTATCGACTGTGAAGATCGGGCGCATCTGAGTGCACGGTGCAGGGATATTAGCGGCTTCGCTGAAGGTGTATCACATTGATCAACTTGAAGCGGAGGGTCATTACATTTTGCCCCCCCAGGCACTCGCTGTGGAACTATCACAAAGCAGAGTGTGTGTTTTTGTGCCTGCATGTAAACATCGAGATGCGCCGGTCCATAAATAAGCACGCTAAACCAGTGGTTGTCAAACTGGGATTCCAAGGTTCTCTCTCTTAAACATTAATGGATTACAAAAAACACAAAGAGCGGAATTTGTGAATAATGAACACCAAATATGCGGGGGATGACTGTACTTTGTCTTTGTTGTATTTCATACTATCCTTGTTTGTCCCCCCCCCCAAAAAAACAGAGGGCTGTCCCGGTCTCTGCAATGGCAACGGCAGGTGCACCCTGGGTAACGGTGGCTGGTACTGCGTATGCCAGCTGGGCTGGAGGGGCAGCGGCTGCGACACCTCCATGGAGATGGCCTGCGGCGACGTCAAGGACAATGATGGAGGTAAGATGTGGACAAACGCTGACTATTGAGACAGCCAGGTGGGGCTGAATGCACCCCAAGGGCTTGGGACCCCCTTAAATCCTAAACAACAATTAAACATAACTACCATGGGATTTTTGTTTTTTCAACCTACATATTCATGACCTGTTTAATAACAAGGACATTTAATTCAACCAAATACAGTTGAATTAAATTTCACATTTATCCATTGTCAATAACAGATGTGTACCTCTTCCACTAAAGACAGGGCTGCAAACAAAAAGTAGTCAGTGTTGCCAACTTAGCAACAGATTTTTTTTTCCACAAAGCAACTGCTGATTTGAATTCCAGCTAAGAAACACCAATCATTTTCGCATAGTTTTGCACATCACTGAGTTTCTCGGACTGAACATTGCCAAAGACTAAAATCAAAACAAGGTTAAATGTTTCAAATCAAGGCAAAATATGCTTGTTTCACTTTTTATATCGTTTACTTTAAGCATTTTCTTCATTCTTAATATGTTATTATAACGTGTTGAGATGTTATTACTTACTCTGAGTAAATCTTTAATTGAAGTGCATTCATTCAGTGGGGGAAAACAACGTTAACGTAGTCAATAGCATAAGTCTGTAGGTTGTAGGGCAGGTGCTATAAATGTACAAGTTTTAAGACATTGGTGGTGTGTGGTTTTCAGGCTAGTTGTTTACTTTTTGGGTGGAATTCAAATTTTCCTGTTTGATTGGCAGCTACATTTTTTTAATTTAGCAACATAGTCACCATTTTATTCCTCTTTTCTTTTTCAAGCCCAGTTTTTGCAGTGCTTTTTGTATTCTCCCATCTTGTGTAACATTATGCTTTTTTGTGGCAAGCATGATTTGATGTAAAATGTTTTTTTTTTCTTAACGTGGGATTTTTTTTCCCAAACTGAAAAAATGCACTTCAATTAAAGGTTTTAGTTTACTCTTTTTTAAATTTTGAATTCTCAACAGACATTTATTTTTTTTTGGGGGGGGGGGACAGAATTTATTCAAGCTAAAGAACACATCTTAACCAGCTGTGCCAATAATTATGGAGGGTAGTGTATGTACTTCCAAGCCACAAATATATTAGCAAGGTCACCTTGCCTGACCTGTCCAATTCTACATAAGAAAAGTTCTGGATTTATGATGGTTATAACTAGAAATACTGCACTCATGCAGGGAAGTTATTTTTATGTGACATATCTGTGTTTTTAATTGGTCCTAAGGTAAGCAGGAGGAATACCTTTAGTATGTTTTATTCTGGTAGCCAGTGTGAATATATAATGATGCACTTTATTTGAAATGTTACGCCTAAAAATCAATCCATTGCAAATGATTTTGCATACCCCCAAGTCACGGCTCATGGACCCCCTGTTTGAGAAGCGCGTCTCTAAGCAGCCCCAAGCGATGACAGGCACACATTTGGCGCCCCTCGGCCGGGACGTGACTTCCTGTGTTGCCCAACTCATTGTGGGCTCCGGCTCTGACAGCTTTGACTCTACAGACTGACTGACAATGGCCTGTTTATTTTCTGATCACCCCATTGTCACAGATATGATTAAGGATGTTCAATACTGCTTTTTTTTCCCGATACCCCTTGTACTTTTGATATATAATATAATGTCATTTAACACAGTGACGTCTTTCTGACGCAGATGATGATTCAGTAGTGTGTCAAAACTGCCGCAGTATAGGGCCAACTACTGCCGAGGATGACTTACTCGATGTCAGATTTGTATTTGATGTTTTGCCTTTAGTATCAGTGACTGGTATTGGCAGCCTTAAAATAAGGCCAGTATCGGCCTGATACCGAGAACCGGTATTGGTACTCGCCCATCCCTAATTATGATTATATACTGTACATTCACACATGAATTGTTATTTATTCACCGGTGTTGTGATCTTTACCTTGCGGGACCTTGTCAGACGGCCTGGTGGACTGCATGGATCCGGACTGCTGTCTCCAGGCAACCTGTCACAGCACGTCGCTGTGCGTGGGCTCGCCGGACCCCTTGGACATTATCCAGGAGACGCAGGTGTCGTCGGGCAACCAGGGCAAGCCTCAGAGCTTCTACGAGCGCGTGCGCTTCCTAGTAGGCCGGGAGAGCACTCACGTGGTGCGCGGCGCCAGCCCCTTTGACGCCAAGTGAGTAACCTTTGCAGCGCTCCTTCAATGTTCTATCATGTTATGGACCTCTTCTGAGTCTGAAATAAATATTGATTGATTGATTGGTTAACATAAAGAAAACAAAAAGAAAGTGATATAGTTCAACTTTTTGCACAACTGTTGGCAATATTTTGCACGTTTTCGCTGAAAAAGCTCAAGCGGCTTATCAGCGTGATTGGTGTGTACCGGTAATGTCATCAAGTGGCGCCTTATTTTATTTGGCTTCATGCTGTCCGCTGCCAGCATTTTTAGACACAGCAAACACACTGGTCTTTACTCGCCTCCTACTGTAGTCACAGTGAAGCCAAGCGCTACATATGCTCCGTCATATTTTCACGTCTTTGCTTTCGGGTGACTTTCTTTTGACTCACTATCTTTGTTTCTCTCCGCTTTTCTTTTCATCCCTGTTAAAAATTTCTTCATGTTGCGTAAGGGTTTGTTTACTGCACTTCACATAGGCAGCTCGTTGCAAAACAAACCTACACCGTAGAAGTAATACTCGCTGCGCACAATGGGCAATTACAGCGCCACTGCCAGCTACTGGAGTGGATGTGCAATTACACTTTATTGTAGTACGGCGGAAAAAAAACGTTCCTCAGGGTCGCGCGCGCCCCCCTCAGCATCGCACCGCGCACCCCCCGGGGGGCCCGCCCCACTATTTGAGAAGCACTGCCTTAAAGCAACACTGTGTCATATGTCAGTTTTTGTTGATTATGGCGGCACCATGTGGACAAAAGCGGTAGGGTTTTGACAAAAGTCAACCACATGCGCAAAGTTCCCATGCGCGCCAGTGCGTAGTGTAATCCTGAGCTGTCGCTGGCCTGCACGTTGGACTGAATTTCATTTCTCCTTTCAGTGGCTGTGTGAGAGATGAATAGCGACGAGGTAATGAATCTAATTTTGTTTAAACAATACGTGGGTTTTTTTGTTTGTTTTGGGACTTCTGCTCTGACACCAGTAACAGCACATAGACGTTCGAATCGACTTCCGTCCTTATAGCGAAAGGAAGAAGTGAGTATGCCGTAAAGCAATTCAGGACATTTGTATTTTTTTTGTGTGCCAGGGTTGCTCCCATCCTCCTCAAAGTTGTTTAGTGCCAGTAAAAACGATACAGACGCCCCCGGGCCCCCCGGGCATGACAAAAGTCCCATTAAACTACTTGTAAGTCATCAAAAGAGTTGTGAACATTTTTTATTAAGGTCAAATTCTTGACCAGTGCTGCTTTAAAAGAGGAAGTCTACCCAAACATATTTTTTTTCAAGATTATGTTCTATGCAAACCCACTAGTTGAAACAAGGCATTCAGATATATTCAAATATTGCGTTGATGGAATAAGAGTTAATCCACCAATTTTTAGCCAACTCTGGGTGCGGCCATTTTGTCATTTCTGTCAACTGAAAACGATATCACAACTGCTCAGGGCTCAGGTAATGACCAATCATGGCAGACCCGTTTTCTGAAGTTGAGCATGGCTAAAAAAGGGTGGATTTCGCTGCTTAACTCATATTGTACAAACACAATATTAATCAGAATGCCGAATGGGCCTACTGGGAACATATTCTTGAAAAAAATATGTTTGGGTTGATTTCTCTTTAAAGACGAATGTTAGCCTACTTTCCAGGCATGTTATCTTTAAGACACGGGACCAAACACACTACTTGTGTTCATCTAAAAGCAATTATATACAATAAACAAGCCATCCAACACATTCCAATAGGTGGATAATGAATTGTTTGAAATGTAGACTAAAGTAATGACTAAATGCTGCAAAATAACATTAGCAAGGAGTCCGCTTGTTGCTCGTTATTGCGTTTGCTGAGTTATTTAGCACGTTATTGCTTCAGACAACTGCACTATAAATAACTTGAGCAAAAGCAAGTGTCACAGGGGTGTTTTTTTGGGGGGGAGGAGGAAGGCATCTGGAAGAAGTAATGGAGGGTGAAATGGGCAGCCGGCGGTGGTTGCGCGCGGCTTGACGGATGACTGACGGATGATGATGGACAAACACGGAACGTGGGGAGAAAAAAACCTTGGAGCGACGTGAACGGCATCTCGTATTCATGTATTGTGATTACTTTTACTGTAATCTATCTGAGGCCCGTTCCCAGCGGCGGAGTGCACCACAACGCCGCTTTCATATTCCACAGGAAAGCTGTCAGCGTACCGCCGAACACCAAACCACCCCCACCCACCCACATGCTTCACTATGCCTTTCGTTTCGTTCCTGCTTCATCTTTTTCTTACGACAAATAGACATCAAAACTGAAAAATAAGTCAACGATATCACATTTTTTGCCTTTGGTGCTAGCATTTTTTTTAATCGTGTCAGGAAAACAAACACTTCTGTGTGTTGTTATTTTCTGATGGGAAAGGTTATGGCTTCAGACGTCACTATTTTTGGCTAAACTTTGTTCCGGAAGACAACTCATACGCGTATTTCTAAAGTGTCTTCGTTCAAGTAGGATCATATTTTAAAGCATGGATCACACATTGTTTTTGTTTTTTTCTGGCACTCAAACAAATGTTTGTAATTGTCTAAAAAATGTCATTTGAACTAAATCTGTGTTGAATGGAATGCTTATCACATAATCATCATTCGGGCTTATTTTGAGGAATTCCTTAGTAGGAGTTCAACGGAGTACAAGTACTGGAATTCTCCCCAAATCTGCTTTTTACCACACTTGTCCACCAAATTTCACGGTGATTGGTGAAGCGACTCTTGGGGGCTAATTTTCCTTTTTTCCCCAAGATAGTTGCCAAACGTTGAATCTATGCACACATTAGGCAGTACAACCCAAAAAAACAAATCCCAGTCTATATGTTATTCTCTTGTTTTAACGCTATTTAGCATTAGCATAAAGCTAGCGTACTGAAAGAATCAGGTACCCGGTTGTTTTATGTACACTAAGTGTAATTCTCTTTGTTTTAGGTTTAGTTTGGCAGTAAACCTCAATTGGGAGTGGCAGTTAACAGCTTGAGTAATTGAGTGAAATTTTGAGTGTTTTGTGTTTGTGTTCAGTGTTTGCGTCCTGGGTACAATGTCATTTCACTCTGGGCCTGAATTTGTGACTTTTTTTTTTAAGTTATCCAACAGTTTCCAGGACCGAGCAGTTTTAAAGGACGCATTCATGCTTCCATCAGACACCCTGAAGGTTTTTTATGTAGCGACTTGTGTACGAGAAACAGTGATACCAACCCCACCGTTGCCCCCTTCACATTTTCTCCAGCTGTCAACAAGCACTCAGCATTTGCTCTCCACCGGACGAGCGTGGAAGAAAAAGAAGTAGCAGAAGCAGGGGCCATAAATAAGTAAAAAGTGGAGAATCCAGAGATGAGCTGCGAGAATGGAGGCTCACCTAAAAATATCAGTGACAATCTATTATTAATGCCTGGTGTTCGTTTCCCCTCCACCACTGCTGACAGAAGTGAGCGGTTATGACAGCACGTTCGGGGGCTTCAGATGGGCTCCCGGCACCTTTCCTGATACGGCCGGTCAGCCGATCATCTTTCCATTGATCCCACTTAACCGCTTCCTCGTAGACATGTCGGAGCTTGCCGCCCTCTGATGTTTGCCACCGCAAGAAGCTGCAGAGGTGTCACCCAATAAAGCGGCTGCGACTGCATAAAAGCTCCTCACTTTCTCCGGTGTGACACGCGATACAAGAGCGCGGCGAGGCCTCCGGCGGCGGCAACAGCAGACGCCGGATGGAATAGTAAACAGGGACCGCCGTTGGGAGGGACTGAAATACGACAAAAATTGAGCTTAACAAAACTTTAAACAAGTAATTAAGTCAAGAATATACTGGACAGTGCCATTACTGTATTTTTTTTTACTATATGTCGCTCCGTAGTATCGTAAGTCGCACCAGTCAAAAATGCATTGTGAAGAAGAAAAAAAATCATATACAAGTCGCTCTGGAATCTAAGTCGATTTTTGGAGGGAAATTTATCATACAAAAGCCGAGACCATGAACAATAGAGCTCGGGGCCAACCAAAATCCCCGTCTTCATCGTAGGTGTGTTCGGAAATGCGCGCTGCTTCATGCCGAGCAAAGCATTGTTCAAATGTGCCGTTTGATTATTCAGAGTTTCCCAAAAAAGGAGTGATGCACCCCAGTGTGTCAGGTAGCACGATGGAGGGAAACAATTCAAGCATGAGCTGCTGATTGCGTTATTATAACAAAGACTGCGTTCGGAAAATTAATGGGAGTGTTCTGCCTCTGAAAACACACACTCACTTGGTGTCGGAGCGGATTTCAGAACGCACCAAACAGCAGCAAACATTGATGGCAACAACGACAAAACTACTGCTTCTAACTTAGTTTTAAACTTTTTCTTATTAGTTTAAAATGGCTTACCTTAACTAGAATCCCGTGTCGCATTGTGGCCAAAGGTGGAATCCTGGGCGGCTATTGCGCCTTTTGGTGCTGAAAATCCTTCTTGTGGTTTAAGGAAGCAGAATGCTGGTTACCATGACAACTACTTCTTATTCAAGGGTTAGGGTTAGAGGTTCTTCTTTGTTCTTCTATGAAGCACGGAAATGTAGACTTCCGCTGAATTACATTAATTAGAATTTATTTTAAATAAATTACACAGCCAATAACACTGTTTCTGCAATGCTCTCAATCCCAGACCGAGACAAGACCAAAACCTTTGGGAGTTGAATCCGAAAAAAGACAGATTTCTCCTGTCTCGAGACCAATACTAGTCTTGAGTGTTACAACACTACTGTAATGTATCATAAACCATAGACAATATAAAGAAATTAAGTGTAATTACTGTACGTAGGTTGTTGTAATATTTATGTGTTGGATGCGTGCCTTTAAGGGGCGTGGTATAGTGTTTCACGTCAGGGCCTGGCACTTGTGACCTCCAGCAGGTCCTTGTGAGTGTTTTCATTTTGTATGTGTGTGTTCAATAGAGGACTGAAAGTGCATCAGCAGCTCTCCCTCTCCTTGCCCACATTTCAGTACGTGCCTTAATTGTGCCATTGTTTTCTTTCTTTCCCAGTTCTGACAAGTAGAGGCTTGTACAGCTTGTTTGGAACTCAAATTTTGGTTGGCAACAAAAAGCAAACGTTACTGATGGATTTTATTGATGCACATTGAAATAAACATAGACGCTTAAACTAGGCTACCCTCCTTAAAGGCACATACACAGATACTAGAGTGTGTACAGTAATTACACTTTCTTCTTCACATTCTCTTGAGTTATGTTTTACTATTTTTTCTAAATATATAATACGGTGCTATTTTTCTCTAATTAAAAACACGTAACAGACAGTGGTGGTGTTTTTGGGGGCGGGCTGCATTTATTAATGGAATTTCAGTTAATGTGTTAGTTAACTGTTTTTTATTGGATTTAATTTGTATTTAACCTCGGTTAGATTTGGATTTTTCAATGGGCACCATCGGCAATGGCCGATACCGAAGAGAAAAATAAACAGGCACAGCCATTGGGAAAGATTAATACCCAGCAGAGCCGTTATTAGCGTCAGGCCATTAGCGCCTCTTGTTTTTGTTTCTTCTCCGCAGGCTCTAGTAAACGCCTTTTTTCACAATTGTAATAAGCCGGTGTCAATGTGTATTATACGCCATGAAGGCTTTCTTGAAATTGCTTCATTTATTCATCGTAACAATTGTCAGGCCAAATAAATTGCCAATTTGGGGATTTTCCCATACTTAGTTAATTTCATTAAAAACAAATCAGCCCCGTATGCCAGTTTAAGATTTAAAGAAGTTTAAGACACTTGTAATTTTGTGGTCATGTCTTTTGTGAGAAGACCCACAAAAATGTCTCATGAACCCACGTCCCAAAAGACCCAGGAAGTCATTTTGGTTTGAAGCAGACAATATCCACCTTTTATAGGAGTCCTTAACCCATTAAAGCCTGAAGCCCCTCGTGAGACATCTCTTTAAAACCTACGGTCGTCGTTGGAGTCACCCTTGAAAACCTGACATGTTTTGCCACTTACAAAATAATTCATCTCAGCCCCTGTAGCAGATAGAAACATAATTCCAAAAGAATTTGAGATCTTAGACATGTGGCTTTCACGCAGGCACGAGTTTAATAAGCTTTACTGTTTCAATCAAAGATGCAAGTGAAGCGCTATGTTTAATTTATTTTAAAAATCGAGTGGTAATTACTATGCTGTATTCTCTTACAAAGACGTTGAAATCGTCATTGTCTACGAACATATATCTTAACCAGACATCATGTTTGGATGGTTTCGCGGTTTTGAAGTCCGCGAGCGTGTCTTCTATATCACTGCAGCGCCTTATAGCAGAGCTCTCGCGATCGACTGTGCCGCCATTACTCCTCCAAAAACTCATGTCACATGTATATTCTGATGCATTTCATTGGCTAAGAGACCGAGAATTGGATTAAAAAAAGAAAATGATGTATCCACAAGTTAATATCTTAATCACCTTAACCATTTCACTTTGCAATATAATATGACATGTCTAACCTTAGTCGACCCATGTAAAATTGTCAAGAAGCAATACCCAAAAAGACCTAAGAAGTCAGTCCCTTTGGTTTAATGCTATGTTCACACCAATCACGGATGAGTGTTCTGCTTCGCTTTATCCGCATTATCCACGTCGCCCCGCACGCAAACGCCCGCCCCCACAAACTACATTGACTTCAATTGAATCGCGCCGCCAGAAACACCCTCAATGGATTTGGTGTGGATGCAGCATAAAGCTGACATTTTGGCCTCTTTTCAGAGCTCATTCAACGACTGTGAATGAATGTCTCACCCAAACAAACATTTTACTTTTTGAATTTTGGTAGGCATATCTATCGTAGACACACAAAAAGTCCAAAAAACCTTTTCCTAAAAAGACAATGCAAGTCAGATATTTTAGTGTCAAGCACACATTTTCGGGGGTTATTCAATGACTCCTTATAACTCAGCTCCACAAGATTTGATCTTGACTAAATGCTTCGCGTAGCAAGATTTAGACTTGTCAATCATGAGTAGACCCAGGAAATACTCTCAATAACCCATGCCCCCAAAGACACATGAAGACAGTCCCTTTGGATTGAAGCAGACATTTTTGGCTCTTTTCAGGGGTTCTCCAATGACTCTTAATAATTTAGCTCCCAACATTTTACGTAGCAATATCAATTTGAATTTTAGTAGGCATGTCTATCATGAATAGACCCACAAGAACGTCCAAAAAATCCTTGCCTAAAAAGACAGCGGAAGTCAGCCATTTTAGCTTGAACCGGACATTCTGGCTATTTTCAGGGGTTCTTCAATGACCCTTTATATCAAAACTCCACAAGATCTGATCTTGGCCAAATGTTTCATTCATCAATATAGTATTTGGTCGACTTGTCTATCATGTGTAGACGCAAGAAATATTCTTTCAGGAGCCCAGGCTCCAACGCAGAGGAAGTCTGCCATTTTGGTTTCAAGCGGTCATTTTAGGCCATTTCCACTGGGTACACTACTAAGACAAACTCATTCCATTCCAGCTCTTGGATCAGGCGGTCCAAATTGCGGACTCTCATGTTTACATTTATTATTGTGGCCTCTCCCACACTGGATGATATGTGCTGTGCGCTTCACGCTGGAGATAATATGCAAAAGGCCCTCTGTGACTTCAACCCGATCCTTCACGCTCCCTCAGCGTCTCCTTCTCTGGGCTCTGTTTGATGTCAATATTTAAATCGTTTGTCTTGACAAGAAGAAGGCGGAGGAGGAATGGTCTCTCGTTGGGGCTGGTGCGGTCGGGCGGGAAGGAGATAGTTCCACTTTCACGCACCCTGAAAGAAAACCTGCCACGATTGCCCTCTTCAAACAAAATAAACTGCCGGCGTGAATAATGATTGCATGACAGCGCCGGGTTAACTCTGGCGGTAATTCTGTGCAAATACAGCCGCTTTGGACGTATTTGTGGCGCTATCTGCTCGCATGTTTACAGTGCAGCGGTTGGACAGCCAAGGTCTGCTGAAGGAGAGCCAGCCTAATTAACATAGAGGCAGGTTCCTGGGGAACGGCATAGTAGGAGGTGAATGATCTTGCCTCTGGTAAGGACATGTTGAGGGCGGCCGCTACCACGCCGGTGTTAATTGTTTCGGCTATGTGGCAATATTTAAGACCCAAACCTCTATTAAAAATAGCCTTTTGTCCAGGGAGGGTTTTGTTTTGGGCAAAAAAACAGTGGCTGACCAATGAGGGGGTACTACTGTGCTGTGCCAGGTCAGAATTCATCAAGGGAGACGTGGTATTTGGATGACTGCCCACAAGAGGTGGCAAACACACTCACACTCTGTACTACTGCTTAGAAGTAAAGATACAGTACTTGTGTCAAAACGAGCCTGGTAAGAGTAGAAGTACTGATTCAATAGGGGGAGTTTGAAGTTTAGTTTCGACAAAGCACCTGAAACCCTAACTAGCAGGTCAATATACATCTTACGTATAGAGGAAAAAGTAATTTTTTTTTTGTAATTTTCAATACAATTTCAAGTACAATTTTCAAATGAAGGGTGTAAAAGTTAAATTTTCAACAGACACCTGAAAAAACGAATTAAGCACAGTACATATTTGTACGTTGTGAATTCGTACCACTGATGGCCGCCAATCGGTCAGTGGGGGACTGACCGATTGGATCTCATTTGCCGACGTCAATGTCCAGGTGGAGGGTGGAGGCCCTGGAGTCTTGATAACCAGCCAAGCAAGTCTGGCAATCAGCACTTTTTATTGTTTCTGTCACAATGAGAAAGATAAGTCGTGCTTTTTTCAATTAGAGCAAAAAGCAAACTAAAGCTTTCTTATCTTATTATCGCTTCAGCTCGGGTAAGAAAAAAAAAAACCTCAGAGACATGGAAAGAGGTGTGTTTGTGTTGTTGTGCTTGATTGCTTTTATTTTTTTGTACAGTGTTTCCTTTTATTAAGCTACCATGAATCTTTATGCTTCTTTCTTTCTTTCTTTCACATAGAACCCAGCGAAGGTTGATTATTACAAACTTTGTTTGCTTTGACACATCCAAACAACATTCTGCAATCAGATAATGATGTCAGTGTAACATAATTGCTTTTAACACATTTCGAAAACCCGTCCCAGTATCATGATATTGTGTAAAGTCCGGCTTCTACCTCCAAAGGTGTTTTGTTTGGTTTTCCATGTGAAAGGTTTCCTCAGCTATTCGTGAAAAACTCATTTGTTAGTGTATATTCTATAATTCCCTAAGATGCTACAAAATGGCGCCAACGCACAGACTGATACGAAAGTAATACCGTATTTTAGGTCTATAAGTAAAAAAGTGATGAGGATTCTAGTTAGGGTAAGCCACTTTAAACTAAAATGAAAAACTTTTCCGTAGTCCGAAGTTTCGAAGCCAACCGGGTACGGAGCCATCAACGCGATTAGGAATGGGGATTTTGGATCCAAGTCTGAACTCTACTGTTATTGGTCTCGTTTTTTTTTATTTTTTATATATTTTTTTTTAATAAAATAAATATATATTACATCTCAGTCTGTCTTTTCAACTCAAGCAGCTAGTAAAGGTGAAACCTTTACTAACATGGCAACATTTTGAAACAGAAATCCATGCCTTTATCACATCTCGGCTGGAAGAATGTAATGCACTTTACGTTGGAGTCAGCCAGTCCTCCCTCAAATTTCTAAGTTGGTTCAAAGTGCCATTGCTCACCTCTTAACTGGAAATACGTTAGAGAAAACACCAAACTTCTATTCTGGCCTCCCTCCACTGTGCACTTTAGAGTTAATTTTAGGATTCAGCTACATGTTGAGTCTCTGAGTGGAACACCAATAAGAACACAGTGAAGGTCATATTTCTGAAAAAAAGTACTTGTTTTCCTGGTACTTGGGGGGGGGGAAAGGTGTTAATTTAATTGTTTGCTTGAGCCAGAGGGACGTTGATTCATCTCTGTGGTCGTCTTTTGGCTTGGAAGTGATGCATTATCCAACAATAAACTCCTGTTTGCCGTGTCCCAGTTTAATTCAAGACACTTGTCCTCATTTACAGAGCGACTATTATTCTTTGACATCATTAAGCATGAGGTACAATTTGTCGTCCTCGTAGTGACCTCGCTGCTCTTTTCCCGTTCCCGTGCAGGCACGCATGCGTCATCCGCGGACAAGTGGTGACCTCGGATGGGACGCCGCTGGTGGGCGTCAACATCAGCTTCATCAACAAGCCGGCATTCGGATACACCGTCACCAGACAGGATGGAAGGTAAGAGCCATCTCTTTTTTTCTCAAACACGTCAAACATGTCTGTGTTCTCGAGATGCTCAACCGCCGCCATTGATCTGCCTCACGCTTTCCAATTTGGGAGCGCCGGGCGAAATTCCCAGGGACATCAAACAAAGCCCTTCTGGTGTGCGCTCGTAAGTTACGCTTCAGTTGCAGCAGGCGAGGAAAAGGGAACCAAATATGCCAATTCAAAGCGAGCAAGCTTGGACTGCGTGGCGCAGATGGATGTTGTTTATTCTACAACGGTGGTTTTGGGAGGAATTAACGGAGAGATTTAATTTGAGGTGGCACACATGCATTTGATATGCTCTTTACATAAATTTCCTCACTTTGGTTCTGCACATTAGCTCGCCTATTAAAGGACTAGTAATCCTAATATCACTGTAAAGATTATAGCCTGGTCTGTAGGCAAGCGGTTTGTTCAACAAACAACAGGATTGCATGGAAATGACTAGGCTGACATTCACAGTAGTAGGACCCGAGCGATTAATCGGCATTTACATTTAATCAGACGATACTCGCTTGTTTAAAATTGTCCCAAAAACATTCACATGCTCTGTCTTTAAATCATACCTGTATTTGTTGTAAGCATTAAGGTACCAAAAAGGAAGTTATTTTATTCTTTCTTTTTTTTTTTTTTTTTTTTTTTTTTAGTTAATCAGCAGATTAATCGCTTATCGGAACTTTATTCTTACAAATTTTGGAATCAGCATGTCATCACAAAAACTGGTCACCCGCAGCTTGTACTGTGCAGCCTGCAGCCAAGCCAACTTCTCTTCTTTTTTTGTAAAATGTGTTGGCCTTTGCTTATTTACTGAAAGCATTTAAATATGAATTGGACAACTATAGTGTTAGGCTCACAATTTTATTCTTTTATATTCCTACATATTCACACTAATTTTCATAGTTTTTACTCATTTCCAACCCTGTATATGCCCAACTCAGTGGTGGTTTCTGGTATGTGCAATATGTACGGCTGCACAGCAGCGCCATTTCAAGTGGGCAACCCCCCACCCCTTCCAAAAATGCTATGTGAAATGATGTTCTTTTGGCATCATGGCATGCAAATCATTAGTGTTTGTATTGGGAATTTACACTTGCCCTTGTGGGGACATTATAGGGATTTTCCAGGATTTTGCGAATAAACGTTGAAGTGAGAGTTAATCGATATCAAGGGAGTCTGGTAGTGATTGCTTTTGGGTGCGTTCCAGGTCGCACATAGAGGTCCACAAAGAGCACACTTGTATTAGTTTGGTGTCAAACATCGGACACTCACCAATTTTGTCTCTCTCTTAGAAGAGTGAAAGCTGTTACGTCCCAATACATGCTCCATTTCCTGCTGACATTTTTATCACTTGCTGGTGTCTGGAAAAAGCGTACACTCTTGATCCTTCTCCCCGGCCTTTCATCGACATCCCTCATCATCAACTCTCCTCTAATCTGCTTTGGCCTTGAAGTCTTTTCCTCTCTGACTTCGTCTTTGCTCTCTGTGACGCCGCCTTCCTTCATCTCCTTTCTCCAAGTGTGCGTTTTTCATACGCATGGCTTTTGTGCTTTTCCAAATTCTATATGCTTCTCTCAGAGGCATCTTAAGTGTAAACACTCCTCCATCTCCCTGCTTTTCCCTCCTGTAAACATGCCCATGCAACCCACCACCAGAAGCATTCCCTACGCAATCACTGTAAACAGGCTCAGTGCAGCGTGAAATCAGAAATGCACCTGTTCAGCCACTTAGAAATGGGAAAGCTGTCTAGACTCATTTCTATGATGTGTTCTTTATTGTCCAAGGTCTGTTTCATTCCAGGTATGTTGTCCCCCAAAAGTTTTCTGCCGTTAACAAAAAATGTTTTGGGGGTTTCTTTGCTGCTTGCTGACGGTGGCTTGAGGTGAACCACGTTTCCGCAGAGCTGTGCGGTTTGGTTAATACAATACGCAGTGTTTTTGTTGATGAACATGAATTCAAAAGCAATGGTCCTCTACAATACTTGCAACAAAGAGTATGTAGCTAAGGCGAATATTTATAGTTACTGTTTAGTTTTCAAGGAATGTAATGTGGTGACCACCCACAGCTGCTACTGGTTTAATGCTAATAGATTATAAACCCAGTAGGGCTCTGAGGTCTGCAAACTCGGGGCAATTAGTGGAGCCAAGAGTTCAAAGCAAACGTGATGAAGCAGCATTTGCCTGTTATGCTGCACATAAATGGAATAAGATGCCAACAGAAGTCAATTCATGCTCAAAGGTGAATGTTATGTTAATGTTAGTCCAAATTGCTTTTTTCCCATACCAATGATCTTTTAAAGCATTTTTAAAATCAATTTTTAAAAAATATTTTTCTTGCACTGTACGCTCATTTTGTAATTTTAGTGAGCTATCTTCTATTTCTGTATATGTGTATATGTATATATATGTATATATATATATGTATATATATATATATATGTATATATATGTATATATATATATATGTATATGTATATATATATGTATATATATATATGTATATATATATATATATATATATATGTATATGTATATATATATATATATATATATATATATATATATATATATATATATATATATATATACTTTTGATCATGTGAAGCACATCAAGTTACCTCCTTCTGTATAAAATGTACTCTGTAAATAAAGCTGCCTAGCCTTGCTTGCCCTAATATAAGAAATGTCAAATGGTTATATTGTGTGCGTTCTTGTGGCAGAGTTCGGTCCCTGCCTTTTTACTGTAATCAATATACAGCACAATGTATGAGTTCTTCAGCACACTTTCAGCACCAGTGAGAAAAGACTGCAACTCGATACAATCAACAGCATGTCTTGAGGCTGTTGTCATGTCTGATCACGTCCAGCGAAACGCTTGCATCCATCGCCGCCCATCGGTACCTGTACAACAGTGTCTGTAGCCCCTCCCCCCATCCCTCCTGCAGGTGTCACACAAACCAGTCTAGCAGCAGCCTCCAAATCTGACCCTAAAGTCGCAGACTTGTACTTTTAATGATCAGGTAGCTTTCCTTTTTTGTGACCTCCCGCTGCGCATACAAGCATGTCCCTGAGGGCTCCTAGTGAGCAGGTGCTAATTGGCTCACAGCGGGAAGTGGCAAGTACCACGCGGGTCCGAAATCACATGCGCACACGAGACGGCTTCCGCTTACTGGCCGCATCGCACCCGAAGGCACGGACCGGATAATGCGGGCGAGTAGATGGGTTTGCACGTCAGGGCTTTTAGAGTGATGTGTGAGTGGGCCGCCTCCAGGGATCGATGCCACTTTCTATCTCTTTGTCATACACACTCGCAAACACACACAGATGCATTATGTGCTCTGGAAGAACACGTTGTAATACTTGGGGTAAAGGATGATCACTCATAGGCCACAAATTCAATTATTTTGATTGACGCCGTCAAAGAGGGTTTTTTTTTAAAGACAATTGTTATTAACTAAATATACGGTACACAGCTTTCAGTATGATGCAGTGCATTTAAACACACTATTTTGTTGTATGAATGGCAACAGATGGAGGCAATTGTACCTTCTGCCATTTGTGGAAGAGCATTTAATGTCAGTATACGCTGCCACTGTTTTTCCAGCTTATAAGACCCAAAGCTCTCAATCAGTGAAGACCTTTAGACTTCACCTGCTTCATGTCTGGAAGTTGAAAGCAATAATGAGTGTATTTCGTCAAATTTAGTACATACCGTGATGCCTTGAGATACGAGTGAGCTGGCTTTCAAGTTTTTGGAGATACCTTAGGCTGTTTTTTTTTTTTTTTTGCACTCATTTATGGGCAAAAATTTTAGATGTGAGCACTAGACAGTCCAAAGTCCAGCCCTGGGGCCAAATGTAGCCTGTGTTCAAAAGTCCACTGGCTCGCAGCCTCTGGCATAAAATGAATAATGTGTGGCACTTTCCAGGCCATTTCTAAAATAGAGACTATAGCAAAGACAAAGAACGTTGATGGAGAGGGCCATTGCGTCCAGGACAAGTAGAAATTGGCATATTTTTTCACTGAAATACAAAACAACTCTGTCTGTCTAGTTCGCAAAGAGGCTGTGGCTATTTTCAAGATCAGTATCAGTAATTCAGTATCAGGACTTACTACGAGACGAAACATGCAAACTATGACAAGTTAAGTTTTTTTTGTTTTTTTTTAATTAAAGTATGATCGGCCCTCACACATTTTCACCTCACCAAATCTGGTCCTCTTTGCAAAAAGTATGGACACACCTGCATTAGATGGTGGCAGTGAACTCAATTGAAGCATTACACGTGGACACATCATGTAAAAATATTCACAGGTGTATTTTCTTTATCCTCTGCAAAGAACGATTAATATTACTGCAGGCTTACTGATGTCTGCATTACTATCCCCAAGGCATGCAAGTGGAGCTGCACAGTCTCTGTCTTAACTGTATGTTTTATGAAGCACAAGAGTGCTTTTTTTCTTCTTAATTAAAATGCACGTTACAAAGTTTTTTTTACGATGCTGGAACAGATTGATGGTATTTCCACCCGTTTCAATGGGGAAACATGAGCCCAAACCCAGGAACCAGGTGAGTCGGGACCTGCACATTGCAAGGGCACTTTCACGTCAATTTCAGTTGACAGCAGAGGGCAGTATAAAGTGTCTGTGACCTGAGATGGCTGAAAATGTGTGAATTAATTTAGTTAATTCTTATTATACCAACACAATATTAAACAGAATACCTAGTTTAGACAAGTGAGGGCACATGTAGCACAGTATTCCGAAAAAAAATGTTGACTTCCACTTTAAGCAGATAAAATTGTCTTCTCAGTTTTGACTTGGTCACCGACGGGGGCATCGCCGTGGCGCTGCACTTTGAGCGTGCGCCGTTCATCACGCAGGAGCACACCCTGTGGCTACCGTGGGGCCGCTTCTTCGTCATGGACACGGTGGTGATGCGCCACGAGGAGAACGACATCCCCAGCTGTGACCTCAGCAGCTTCGCCCGGCCCAGCCCCGTGGTGTCGCCGGCGCCGCTCACCGCCTTTGCCGGCTCCTGCGCCGAAAGGGGGACGGTGGTGCCTGAAATCCAGGTGACTGAGGCTCTACTCACACATCTTGCTGCTCCCCAGCTATCGGCTGAAACGCACGCGGGGGTCTCCCGATAATGATTCATCCCATATATGTGCCAGACTCTTAGGACTATTCATCAAGCGTAATAGTCACTGTTGTGAAACTTGTCTCTCACAAGTAATTGCTCTTCTTTGCAACTTGGCCAGTTTCCAGCGTGCTGAGCACAGATGAGTACGTAAGTTCACAATGTCGTCGAAGCGTCACGTTGATATTTACACTGAAATCAGCGTAATTGTTAGTTTGATGGCTAATTTAGTCTCCCTATTTACACCGAACTCATAGCAATCAAGCTTCAGACATCTCAGTAAAGACCATCATCAGTTGACATGGTTACCTTGCTTTTTATCGTGTTGTGCAATTTTTAAACATAATTCCTAACAGTGAGTGCTAAGAAGAAGCAGATGATGTCCATTGAATTAAAGTTTGAAATCATAGAAAAGCATAAGCGAGGTGCATGCGTCTAGTCAACTTTGGCAAGGCGTTGTAGCACATCTACATTATGTACTATGCTGAAGCCCAAAAAGTCAATAAAGGTAATGCCAGCCAAGGCCACTTAAATAACTTCCAAGCGAAGTACCTTTGTTTGTGAAAAGATGGAGAAACTGGTGAAAATGAGGGGAAAAAACTGCCCAAAAAACTGTCAGCACGGTGAAAGAGTTTTCCTTTCACAAAAATAGGAAGATCATTGTCATTGTCGAAACAAAAGAAACTTGCAACTCACAGGCAAAAAAAACTGTTTAGAATGTTAAGTTGAGTGAATTTTTTTTAATTCAATTATTTAATATTTAATTACAAATGTTATCATTAAGTAGATGCAACCTCATGCCACTAGTGTTTGGCAAAATTACACAAGCCAATAACAGCACAAGCCACTTGCTACTGTAGAATAATATTGTTCCTGCAAATGCAGAAGCACACTCACAAGGCCAAACTGAACTGGAATGTAAATATATAGATACCTGACAGACACAAGCCTCACGTGTAGTTTAATATAAAAACTCTACATGGCTGCTGTTGAAAATTCTTACACCAATCTTAGCTCTCCAACTACCACCGCCGTGACCAACATGAAAATACTGCCACGTATTAGGACTAAATATTCATCGAAACAAGATGGGGGTTTTATTCCTTAAAAGCTTATTTAATACTATTGCAAGCCACTGTAGCATTGTGCAGATTGAACAACATTGGGCTTGAATATAGTTGTACTAAATTGATTTGATTCTATTAGAATTTATGGTATGTAATAATAAACGTTTAAAAACAAACAGTTCTTCAAGATTAAAGTTACATGCACATTTACTGAAGTTAAAAGTTCAATATATTACCTGTACAGTATATATAACTGAAGTAAAATTGGGCAGTGATTTTTTTCCGCGTACCACAAGAGGCCCATTAGTACCACACTGCTTCATAATGTTATGAGGGCTACATCTCTATATTATTCAAATACACCTCTCAGAAAATGTTTTGGGTGGTTGGAACAGATTAATGGCATCTAGGGAGTTTTATTGCATGTGCAAACTATGCATTTACCAGACCGCGATCCATCTTTGAATAATAACTTTAACCAGGCTACTTTGCTAGATATAGTAATATCATAGCTTCCTAATTACTCAAAATGGCAGCCATTATTGAGCAACGCCTTACTTAGAAATGCGTTACCAGCATGACTGCTTCCCAGTCACTTGGTCCAGTTCTTCTGAGTCCAGTTCTTCTGCTCCCTAGACCGGCCAGCAGACATAGTCCTTCATCATGTCTCAATTTTGTTGAAAATGCTGATAAAGTCGGCTTACTGGGATATGTTTCCACTGACCTCGTTCACACACCACCTCGCCATCGAGTGCACGTGACTGTATGTCTTACAGGCGTCTCTTTGCCCTTTTCTAATTATCTCGTCTCCCAGTTTGCCTTCTAAGATTTATGGCATATCAGTGAATTCCGTATGAGTCTATTTATAGTCGCCACCTTGTCTTTGCTCGTCTTTTGAGGGCCACTCTCTGCTCTCCGGTCCTCAAGAGGGCGAATTTGAATCAATGGCCCTGCAACCAAATGCGCCAATGACTGACGTGTCTTCTGACCGGCGTTACGGCGGGTCGCTGTTTTAATTGTTACACTGTATTTTGCCGGACGGAAAGGAGGGTGAGGGTGGACAAAGGTGAGTTAATTAGAGCAGAGTGGGATAAACCAGTGCTTGCTGACCTTTAACTGCAACGTGAACGCCGCCCGACGTGCACAGGTCACCGCCCGGCCTGTTATTATGACTCCATATATTATCTGCCTGTGTAAGCCGCGAGCCCAAGGGCAACGTAGCGGTGCCATCGTCATAGCAGGACGGATCACTTGTAATGAAGGACTCTTCTGTTATTAAATCGATGGAGAAAACTATTCAGTGCACTATAATGAAGAAATCCTTCAACGGCTTGCCTATGATGCCACACCATAATTGTCCTCCTATTGATGTTTCAGCGCCATAGATCTGCTCGAAGGAAAGGTTATGAATAATACGCCACAGTCTGTACTGGTCAGCGGCCAGAAGGGAAGACAAATGGACGTTGGCTGTGAAATAAAAGGGTATTTATGGCCACGTGGCAGCACGCTGGCCTAGTGGTTAGCATTGGTCAGCTCTGAGACATTTTGTGCCTATCTGTCTAGGATACCTACTTCTGATTGGGCAAATTCTGTAGTATGTCAAAGTAAGAGACTTGGAATTCACCCCAAAACACCTGCGTTAAGCTAAAAAAGAAGGTTTTTTTTGTGCATCCTCCAATGATAGACGTGTGCACCCAATTTCGTGTCACTCGGTGAAACTGGTGTTGGGGAGCTGATTTATTTAGTTATTTTTCCAGGTTGCGACCCATTGAAATGGCAGCAAAATCGCCACTTTCAAGCGTAATGGCTCACTTCTTGTTCATTTTCAGGTGTGGGTTCTTGGGACTTTTTGTGTGGACTGTCTTGCCATGATAGACAGATTTTGTATTACTGCCCAGGAATTGAAACAATACAATGGATAGGGAAAAGGCCGGCCCACAGAATAGTGAAAATCTGTTTACAATGGATGCAGATTGAAATGCAGCGGGGATAAGTACGTTTTTAAACCCTATCAATTCTTCAGAAAATTATGATGAATATTAGCCACAAAAAAGAAATGGAGGAAATGCGTGGGTGGAGACAAAAAAACCAAATACCTCCCCAAAAATATATATATATATATAATAAATATTGATGATATCTGAATATTTAGAATTCTAAAGATGATGTTATTTTTTCAAGGAAATATATGAGAACATTTCAGTGCCTTTGAAACCATAGAAGGGGGACAGAAGATGGATGGATATTAATGGCCATATCTGCTTTGTTTTTTCTCCCTCGTAGACACTGCAGGAGGAAGTTCCCATACCGGGTACCAACATGAAGCTGGGCTACTTGAGCAGCAGGACAGCGGGTTATAAGTCCATCCTTAGGGTGACGCTGACCCACGTCGCCATCCCATTCAACCTGATGAAGGTGCACCTCATGGTGGCAGTGGAGGGCCGTCTCTTCAGGAAGTCCTTCCCCGCGGGGCCCAACCTCCTCTACGAGTTTGTGTGGGACAAGACGGACGTCTATAGCCAGAAGGTCTACGGCCTCTCCGAAGCCTTTGGTCAGTGACAAAACCTCCATTTTATAACCCACTTGTTTCAATAATGTGGGGAAACAATGGATCTATAGCTCTTTTTCTTCAGTTTTAACGTTAAGTTATTTTTATGTTTAATTTGTGTCATTCCAATCAGTTAAAATATTTTAAATAGTTATTTTAGTGGTGAAAATGTTGAATTTTTGGTCAATGGTGATTTTGGGGAAGTTATTTGTTCCCATGGTGGATTGAATGAGCTAATATTTTGAATTTCAATTGGGAACAATGTGAATCTGTTATGTTGAATAGGAATGGAAATGAATGGAGAATTTGTTAGTGAAAAATGTTGAATTTTGGGAAATGTGAATTTTTAGAATGATAAAAATAAAAGCCTGCAAGATGTGAATTTTTAAAATATGTTGAATTTGGAATGAGGTTAATTGGATTAATTTTGTGGCAGTAGATGCATGTCAAAATAATGGAGGAAGAAAAATAGGAATAATGTGTGTATGCTTTCAGCATTCACACAATTAAACTCAATTGCATTGTAGTTAAAAGTTAAATACAACTGAACTGTACTTACCAAATGTACTGTATATTTAAAAAAAACCTTAACATTTTGCACAGTATGAACAGTGATCCTTTGCACACCACTAGAGGAAGACAATTTGATTTCAATAAAATGGGGAAAGGACTCTGTGACTCCCCAATAACAACCCAGGCTAATCTTAGCTCCTCCACAACAAACAAAGCTTGTCTCTCAGTCAAGATGCATCCCTTCAGCATACTTCCTTGACACCAATCATTATTCAAATCAAAACATCTTAGGGCATTTCAGAAAGAACACAATAAACACAAAATGGGGAATTTGGGAATGCCAAACTATGAATATGCAGGGGATTGCTGTCCAGTATGACAATTATTTCAGTCAAATATAAGTCATCTTTTTAATATTGGTTGTTATTCCTGCACTTCAGTTAAGAATGTTAAAGAAATGTCACTTGCCTATACATTTAATAAAAGTTTTTTGATGGTGACAGTTTTACCCAGGAACGGATTGTTTTCTTTATTTCCTACGGGACAAATCAGTGGTTGACCTTCCACTATATTGGGAAAATAACTCTTATGGTACATAAACAGTTTTATAAGCAATTAGAGGACACCTTGTGGGATACAATGTGGTCGCATACCACCATAGCCTGTCTTGTTTTGAGTGTTTCCAGTCCATGCTGTCATGTGGTAACCTGACTTTGTTGTTTTAGTGTCTGTGGGTTTCGAGTATGAATCATGTCCGGACTTGATCTTGTGGGAGAAGAGGACGGCAGTTCTGCAGGGATACGAGAGCTCGGCCTCCAAGCTAGGCGGCTGGACCGTCGACAAGCACCATGCTTTGAATATACAGAGCGGTGAGTCAACTTCGAAATCCCTTTTGCAATGTTATATTCTGGAGGGGGTTCTTCTTTTGCTGCACTCCTACGGCCACCCACGAACTGCAAAAGACAATGCAATGTGGTTGAAATTATTATGCGGACGGAATTTACTTGGCTTTTTTATTTCACATATGCGGTTTCTCGTGTCTGTTTAGATCACTGATAGACAGTTTTTATTATTAATCTTCCTAGTGGGCCTGAAGGTGGTTGTTCCACATTATTAAGAATACTTGCCAGATTAATGCAGAATGGGGGGAAAGGAAGACAAAGCACAGAATAGTCCATTGACTTGTGAAAAGAATGTAAAAACAAGTTGATGTTTCAAAGAAAATTATGATTTTTTTTTTTTTTTAAAGTGCAATTTCTATAGAAATTGTGTATGAACTTTGAAGAGCTTTCACTGTACTGAAATGCTATAGAATGAACTGACTGAACCTACCGAAACACAGCATAGAAAACCTAGTTTCTAGCTTTTTCTGTTCTTTAGTAATCAGCAGCAGAGCACCAGTTTCTGACAAAAAAGCAAGAAAACTAACTTTTTGTGAAAAGAAGCATGTCAACCAATGATATTTGCTTTTGTGACCACTCAAACTAGACAAGGGGCAATTATTATGGTGTCATAAGCGTGAGCAAAATTATATCTGTATCACGGTTTTAAAAGGTATCAAAATGACAGCTCTAAAATGTCCTTTATTTTAAATATTTGGTTGATAAAAACAGCGGGGGTTTTTTTCCATCGAGCATAATCTATTTTATTTTTAAACTCATTTTTAAATCACTGGTGAGCTATTTTTAGCTCCTTTTGTTGTGCTTGGAGTTAGTACTACTAGTACCTAATAACTAGTACCCGCTGGCACCGATTTTTTCACAACTTTGCGCGTTAATCAACCGAGCAAAACTGCATCCATACATGTCTCTTTCGTCTTGCTTTCCCCCTCCTCCTCAGTGCGTAACTGCTCACCCCTCCTCTCTCCGGCCCAATTAACTTCAAAGAGGCAGGTCGTTCACTCAACATTGCAAACAGCCAATTATATTGTGTGCTGCTTAGAAATCCCCTCTGCTCATTAATGGTGACAGACAGTATTAGCGGTTATGCAAACCTTGACTTTTTAAAACTACTTTCAAACCGGTAATCAGTCTATGCCTACCTCAATATATGCATATATATTATATATATATATATATATATATATATATATATATATATATATATATATATATATATATGCATTTTCTTTTATACATATCATTTGCCATTCACATAAATTAACTGTATCATCTTTTCTCACGATTGCAGTACACACAACACTTTCTACTACCCACCTCAACGAATAACACCTTTTATCCATTTTTATATGCTGTCTATTACCGCTGTCCATTTTCCCCCCGAAATCCAAGGGGTCATTTTTTTCATTTCTGCCAAATGGCTCTTGAAAAGTGGATGAAGTGAGAAGAAACTTCCGGCCAGTCACCTGTCACGAGCGAGGGTCTCGTTTAGGGGCCACATCAGAGGAGATGAGGCGCGCTGATAGGAAAAGTGCCTGGGAAGCTTTGATCCGTCACGTCGAGTCGGAATGAGTCGTCCAGAGGAGGAGGGCGGGAGAAGCTGTTGGCAGATTCTTCAAGACGTAGGCCACCCCGCCACCCCCCCCCCCCCCCCACTTCTTTGGCTCCTCCGTGTCATGTTCGTGCCCATCGTTTTTAGAATCAAGCCTAATTTAATTGCACACAGCCTGCTCGTGGAAGCCATTGCGAGATTTAATCATGCCCTAGGAAGAGGATGCTTGGCTGACCCTCGCTGATGGACCAAATGTTGCTCTGCTCAGACCACTCACGCCGGCGAGTACCAGTCGGAAGACGAGAGACGCACGGCGTGCATTTCAAACGGGAGGTTATGGATTGTGCTGAAGGAGGCTATTTGCGTTAATGTCGTCGTAAAATTTCCAAGAGTAGATCGCTACAGTAAACCGAGGGCCCGTAGCCAAAAATGCACGTAATCGACACCCTCTGTAAATTTTAGCAGAATTGTCAAAATGAATAGTTGAAATCGTAACTTCCACTAACAACCCAGGCTTACTTTCGCTCCTTCTGTACATGAGTCCTTTAGATGTGATTCTTCATGAGACTTTGTGATCCCTCACGTTGTCGGTGCAGGCTTACTGTTTCCAGAACCACACTGCTGCTTTTTTCATGAATTAAAAATGTCTTGTTTGCGCCATCTTCCCCAATTTAGTAATTTGTTTTGTTTTATCATTTCATTTAACCTGCTTTTATGTTGGAATTCTTTGTAATAACTTTTTCCTAGTTTTACAAATAATTTGGATGATATTTTTCCTCTGGACAGTTGATGTGTTGTAGTTTATGATTAACCCATTTAATTTTATTTTTTTAATTATTATTTTGAGTTAGTGGGCAATAAATCAATATATATGCAGATCAACTGATATGTATTACATCGTGAGACACATTGCAGCCATATCACCCATCCCTACTTTGAGCAATTTGGTATCCACTCTGCGCTCCCCAAAAAGCATGACATCAATGCGTCCCTCCATCGTGTCCTCACCAGGCATTCTTCACATGGGCAACGGGGAGAACATATTCATTTCGCAGCAGCCGCCCGTCATCGGTAGCGTGATGGGCAACGGCCGCCGCCGCAGCATCTCCTGCCCGAGCTGCAACGGCATGGCCGACGGTAACAAGCTGCTGGCCCCCGTGGCTCTGGCGTGCGGCTCTGAAGGGAGCCTCTACGTGGGCGACTTCAACTACGTGCGGCGGATCTACGCCACGGGCAATGTCACCAGTGTCCTGGAACTCAGGTAACAAACGGAATGTGGGTGTTTTTTTTTTTTTGGGGGGGGGGGATACTACCAGCTGCTGGCAGCTATCCCAAACAAGCGCACTAGTATTTTGATAGACCAGCAGAGAAACAATAACTAATGATTCAAAATAGAACTCAACATAATGCTGAATATCATTTTTGGTATTAGCGAGAGCTTGTGCTGGTCCACTCTCAGGGTAACGGGAGATAATGTCCAGTCTATGTAATTTTCTTTTGGTCACGGTTATTGAAGATAATCTCACACAGATGGGATTTTGGGTCTGGAAGCAAGGAATCCAATGCTAGTGGCATTTTGTGGATATTCTGCTTTGATTTTACTCCAGAACGCAACTTTAACCGAAGCAGTTTTGAAGGCTTCTTGACCTGATTTATTAACACTTCTCCTGGAAGTTGTAGACTTTTCCTCTTGCTGAAGAACCGCTCTCAAGATATTTTTTGCGCGCTTGTAGGCTTGTTTTTTTTAACTACCGTACCATGAGTGTTTTGGCATTTGAACTGCGGCAATGATGGACGCGCCTGTTTTTCGAAATAAAACCTTTTTCAGACTCAATCTTGTTCTACCAAATGTCTGTCGCCCGATGGTTGGGGACCGCTGTCATAAAATGCGGCGGTCGATTGAGATGGACAGAAATGCCCTCGAGGCGCAAGATGGACGGCCGTCTCGGCTTGTGCACCTGTATCCGTTTGAACCCGATCGTCTTCTCTTCTAGGAAACAATCAATGTCTTTGTTAATGTCTTCCCAGATGGGCTTGAGGAGATACGATGTTCCGTTTGATTAATTCTACCAACTAACAACTGTTTTTTAAGTAACAACTAACATTTCTTGTTTGTCTTCTGCCCTCTGTCTGCTGCTCTTGGCAGAAATAAAGACTTCCGCCACAGGTAAGACAAAGGACGTAAAAAGATGATTGTCTTCCTTCCCTTCCCTTTCCTCCCCGTGAACCTTTGAACCCAATTCAGACCCTGCCTTCAAAATGGAGATATTATACACTGACTGGAGATACTGTCTGTCTGGTTTACTGTCAACTTCCTACAGCTGTTAGCATTCCATTTTTAACCGGGTCTCATCTTGCACACGCCGTTGCTTTGCATCTGAGTCTCCTGCTTTGTGGCTAATTAGTGCTTCCTTTAATACTGTATGTGACAAATCAATGCAGTATAATAGGAACCGAGCCCTGCTGGGAATAGTGAAAAAAACAAAGTTATTTGACACCCTCTGTATTGTATTGTATTGCATAAAACACAACAGTTGAACGACACATCAAAGATGTACAACTAATATGGTATTTGAATTTGGCTTTTCAAAGTGTGCAAATTATTTTCGCCAATGAGCCGTCGGGCAACTTTTTAAAGTAAAACTGCGAAAAGCCTGTCTTTGCGACAGTGACCCTCCTCTAAGTTTGGCTGCACAATGAGCAGAGGTCAGCTGCTACAGGAAGTAAATAAAACTGAGTTAGCTGAGTTATTTCTTTTTTTGTGCATTATAAACTTTCAATTAATCTCCATTGGTACTCCTGGTTGAAATCAGTGTTGTTTTTGGCAGGCATTTGAGATTTAGTCTTAGTCTTTTGGACGAAAATGCTTATTAGCTTTCGTCACATTTAGTCATTCCTATTAGTGATAGTTTAAGTCTAGTTTTAGTCAACGAAAACTCTAAAAGGTTTTAGTCTAGTTTTAGTCGACAGAAACTCCCAAAAATGTTTTAGTCTAGTTTTCGTAAATTTAGTAAACGAAAATTCAAAAAGGTTTTAGTCTGTTTTAGTTTAAAATAGGCATACAAGGTTTCGTACATACATTCCCTACATACAGGCATACATTTTTTAACTGATTCGTCAAAAAATCTAAATACTTTGGTGGCTAACCGCATTGTTAAGGCTAAAAAGTCATTCAATATTGGTGAAATAAAAAAAACCTGTGGATTCACATTTATTATTGTACACACATACACACACCCCAACACGGACCAACTGGTCATGGTAGAAAAATGGTTAGGGACCAATGCCTAACCACTTTTAATATTTGACTTCAAACACAAGAAGTAAATGAATTAGCCTTGACGTTAGCTCAATCAAAATAACTTATGCCTTAAGTCAGCCGACTTGCGCCGCGAGTTACGTGGAAAATTTTAAGCACAATGAAATTGATCACAAGCCGATTGTTGAATAACAGAGTGCAAGTAAATGTATACAGTATATGTTAACAGGACGAGTTGGGACAAAATATCAGCGTGGTGCGCCCTCAGATGTCGCTTGAGATTTGTCATTCTTTCCACTTAGTTTGTGGCCGCATTCAGCGTTACTGCTGTCTACAATACATTGTGTTGTTCTTTCTGCTCGGTTGTAGAGAAAGTACATATCTTTCTGTATTTTTTTTTAATCTTGGTCCTATGTTATCAAAAAAACTACATTTATTAGAAGATAAAGAAGACATCTTAAACTGGGGTGGAGGACAATGTATGTTGTCCTTATTTGATCTATCAGAAGCTCATAGGGCAGCATAGAAATGAGTACCTAATTCATTCCTTTTAAAGGTACGAGCGCCTGACTGCCTGGCAGGTGGCGGCGAGGCAGAGCCGTCTGCAGATATGGCACGTCTCAGGCGAAAGGGCTCCTGATTGATTTCCCATCACGGGGTCATGACTTCAGCTGGCCAACATGTGGTCAAACAGAGAATGAAAAGCCGAGTCGTGACGGTCACCGGCCCGCATTTAGAATAAAAATGTATGGCACAATAACAAACAACAAGGGGCTCTCAATTGACTTTTCTGTCCGTTTCAGCAAGTGTCCTCTCACAAATATCTTTTTTTCACTGAAAAATAGCAGGCCAAAAGGATCTGCACGCCTTTCAACGACTTGATGTGTTAGTTTCGAGGTTTTCGCACAATGTGACTCATAGGCTCTCAATGAAAAAAAAAATAATAATAATAATAACATACCTTTAAAATCCTTCTGTTGATGGGGTCCATTTATTGAAAAGTGAAAAGAGTTGAACAAAGTATTTATTTATTGGCTTCTGATTTCCAAATTAGTTACTCATCAATTTGTTGTGTATATGTGATAATACAAAGCGATCATTTCTATGGGTTCACAGTCGTAATGGCCCTTCAAGGGACACCATAACTATGATGTAGCCCGCGACAAAAATTTATATTTGAGGATAGACTTATAGATTTTGTAAGTGATTATGTGATCATGTGTGTTTTCACACACTTGTTGTAAAAGCTGAGACATTGGCGATGAATCAACTTCAAGCAATAACTGTCATTGTGGAGAAGTGAAGTTGATGCATCCACTAGTCTGTTCAAGTCCTACCATGCGCACAAATCCACAACACTGACTGTTGATGAAGTGCTACCTCTACCAATGAAAATACAAGCCATGCTTTCATCATGTTAATGGCTTCTTGCTTTTTTTTTCTCACTCTGGGTCAGAAGGAACCACTCGCCTGATCACACACTCTAATAACAGTTGGGCTAAAAATAACACCATTTTGGGTCAAAATTGACTGATCCACTACTTGGGTCAATTTGACCCACCTTTCTTTGATTTCTTTGAAATTGATTATTTTTAGCCCTACTGTTCTTAAAGTGCAACTCCTATGTCGTCATGGTAACGACAATTCTGCAATGTTCCTGCAGTAGAGCGTCTTGATGTTGACCTTCAGACTAATACGGGATGCTCTTAGTACTTTTACACGCGACACATTCTCATGCATTCAGGCCACCGTTAGACTATGACAAACACAAACTCCTCAATGCGCTGCTTGCACCAGACTAAAATAGCCAAAATCACGTCCCTTTGTTCTTGCGGGCACATTTGCATGATAAAAAGGAGATTTATTCAGGAGGAAAAACAGCGTGCGTCGGTATAAAATGGGCGAAATCCCGCCGTCGGTGTGCGAGCCGCGCATGCTGATACAGGACTGAGGGGAGGTGGCCGATTTCACCCCGCGTTCATGTTCATTGACCCCTTGCTAAGGATGTCCCCCCGCGCCCTCCCTCTATTTCTGTGCCAGCATGCAGCAAAATCCAATTATCTCCTACAAACTAGATGTTGTCGGTGAATATGGATGGCCAGCGCGTGACCGTATGAGCTCAAGGTCGACCGAATAACGCTTCCTGGTTTTGAAAGCGGCTGCTCTACATACGCACCTGGAGCTGATAAGCTATCAGCTGATTGCACCCGGCAACTAGAATCCAGTTATTGAGGCTGGATACCGACCTACTCCTCTGAAGCATTTTTTTTTTTTTTATTCCCTTCACCTGATTTTCAACATCGTCGGTGGCCTCGACGTCAGCTTTTGGTTGAAGGTCATTTGTCAAATGAAATCAGTTGACAATCCCAACAAAGGCTTGCCTTGTTGTGGCATTCAAAGAAAGGGGGGAAGAAAAACAGAAAGCCATGAAAGCACCCTCAAGGTTAAAGAGTGGAGATTGGCTCTTAATCCAGTCTGAATGATGGCCAGCTGACAGCCGTCTCCATAATGCTTATCAGGGCCTGCCGAGGCCCCGATAAACTTAGGTTATCTCTTGAGTGGACGCTAATGACTACCTCACTAAAACGCACCCACGTTGCTGTTTTTAGAGTGTACATAAGGACAAACTATGTTGCAAAATTCCTTGCTTCCTTACTATTACTAAGATCTTTTTTTAAATAAATAAAAAAGCTGGGTGGACTCAAAATTTCAAAGTAACAAACTTCGCTAAAATGTGAAGTTGAGCACTTCAACAAAATATTTTTGTGAAAATTGGCTTTCCCGCATTTACGACAAAGAAAAAAGACTTTACAGAGCTAATTGTTCCGTGTGTTTTCCCCCAACTTGAAGGTAGACGTAAAAACAACCCAGCAAATTGTTTTGGAGCAAACCACTTGCTTGCTTTGTTGTGCTAACTAATTTTGATGATATCTCAACAATTCATATTTTGAAGTTGTTCTATTGTTTTAGACCAAAAAAATATGTTGGATTTGCCTATATTATAATTACATTATACTACATATCCTATAATGACTATGATCCCTAAACGCTGTAATACTGTAATTCAAACGTATCATACAACATTAACCCTTAAAAAGAATTGAGTTACAGATCCTCAGCTTTTGGTGAAAAAAATGAAAAAACAACCCAGGCTAAACTTAGCTCCTCCGAAAAATTAAGATTGCCTCTCAGTCAAGAACTGTATCACTCTTGCTTCCTATTTAGGCATAACAGGCTTTGGTAGCATCTTGCGAGAGGGCTGCACAATATATCAAAAAACATTTCGATATTGCAGTAATGGTAAGATCACAAAGACATGCAATAATTTTCTAATGGAATTACTATTATGCTTTTTATCTGAATTTGACCAGTCAGATGCAAACTCAAATGCTACGCAATAGGGGGACATTATTTAGCATTATATAGGGGAATTACAATTAATTAATAAGAACACATTGAGCTATCTTGATTATTTTGCCACATGAAAAAAAATGTTCGTCTTTCATTAGATAATAAAAATGTCAATTCTTTAGGTACATGTTAAAATGGAAGTCAACCTAAACATTTTTCTTTTTTTTTCCAGAATACGTTCTATGCAGGCCCACTAGTCTAAATGGCAATTTGATTCATATTACATGTGTAGAATATATGTGGGATACCGTTTTTAGCTAGCTCAGCCCAATTTTTCACTTCTGTCGACTGAAGATGACATCAAAGTTGCTCAGGGCTCAGATAACGACCAATCATTGCTCAGCTTCAGCAAAGAGGTGAGCCGTTGATTGGTCATTATCTGAGCCCCGTGCAACTTAGATGACACCTTCAGTCGACAGAAGTGACAAAATGGCCGCCCCCTGAGATGGCTAAAAGTGGGTGCATTTCGCTGCTTAATTTATATTCCACAAACGCAAAAATAATCCGAATGTTGTATTTCGCCAAGTGGGCCTGCATAGATTTTATTCTGGAAAAAAAATTGTTTGGGTTGACTTCCGCCTTAAATATCAGAATAATATAAATATTGTTAAAGTCAACATCTATATTGCATGTTTTTACAATATTGTGCAGCCCTATCTTGCAATTTCTTAAGACGTTTCAAGAAGAGCACAAACATTGTGATTGTGATGAAAATGTATCGGCGACTAGGTGGGGATAGTATGCACGGGGAAGAAATGATTACATCACATTGCTTTGACTGTGTTTGTGGATTTGTTTTTGTCCAAATAACTAAAAACAAGTGACAAGGGAGTCTACTTTTGACAACAGTCATACCTGAGTTGCTTACACAGCCTTGTAATTTTAATATCACAGGGAAATTACGGGTCAGAGAAAGTGTCATCATTAACATTTTCTCTCCAGTGAATGCTGCGACACTTTGTGTGCCATTAGAGCAATTTGCGAGCTGTGAGGAGATCGTCTGTACACTGGTCTCATCAACAATTGCGGATGTGGGATTTCCAACTAATCCTTTATTTCTTGTTGTTTTTAATCTGCTTTCATTTAATCTCACTGTCTTTTCTTTCCCCCTCCAATGAATCTAAATGTCTTCTTCTACTGTAGTCAAATTTTAATTGTGCTTCACATGGTTTTGTTGATTTCTTTTCACTTTCGCCAACAGCAACAGCCCGGCCCACAAGTACTACTTGGCCAGCAGCCCGGTGAACGGCGCCGTGTACCTGTCGGACACCAGCAGCCGCAAGGTGTTCAAGGTCAAGTCGCTGAACGCGCCCAGGGACGTGGCCAAGAACCTGGAGCTGGTGGCTGGCACCGGAGACCAGTGCTTGCCCTACGACGACGCGCGCTGCGGGGACGGAGGCAAGGCCGCCGAGGCCACGCTCACCAACCCCAGAGGTGAGGTTTAGCAGCTATACATATGTCCAGAGGTGGGTAGTAACGAGTTACATTTACTCCGTTACATGTACTTGAGTAAGTTTTGGGAAATTTTGTACTTCTAGGAGTAGTTGTAAATCCATCCATCCATCCCATCCATTGTCTATACCGCTTCTCCTCACAAGGGTCGCGGGGCGTGCTGGAGCCTATCCCGGCTGTCTTCGGGCAGTAGGCAGGGGACACCCTAAATTGGTTGCCAGCCAATCGCAGGTCACACAGAGACAAACATCCGCACTCACAATCACACCTAGGGGCAATTTAGAGAATCCAATCAACTTACCATGCATGTTTTTGGAATGTGGGAGGAAACCGGAGTACCCGGAGAAAACCCACGGCGCACGGGGAGAACATGCAAACTTTTTACTTTTACTTGAGTAGATCTGTGAAGAAGAAACTGTACTCTTACTCCGCTTCGCTAGGCTACATTGAACCCGTTACTTAAATCTCCGTGCTCGTGCGTACGTAAGCGTCTCTCTGTCTCTTTCTCTTTCTCTTTCTATCTCTGTCTCTTCTCTCTCTCTCTCTCTCTCTCTCTCTCTCTCTCTCTCTCTCTCTCTCTCTCTCTCTCTCTCGCATTTATTTTGTTAGAGACCTGCGCCAGGCTCTACTATGTGACTCTGTTTCACCAATCAAACGTAGCCGTATGGCAGTCTCGTCACGTGATCATATTCAACTGCAGCTGCGGGAAAGAGTTGTTTTCGGATGAAACAGATCAAAAATGTCTGCATCTGCAGCCTGTGAGAGACTTTTCAGTCATGCTGGACTCCTGTTCACTGCAAAACAATCACAGCTTCACTGCAAGAACCTTGAGAGCCAACTACTGTTAAAGCATTATAGTGACAGAACTGAGTGATTCTGAAACACACACACACACAAAGTTCATACGAGTTCATGGGCTACCTTGTTCTGCCTGCAGAGCCTGTTAAAAAAAAGTACAAGGGCTGAAATTTTGTGCTACATGTGCTTAATTTATTTTATTTATACTATTATTATTTTATTGTTTATTAAAGTAATTGAATTTAACTTTAATTATTTTAAGCTATTCTTTAATTAAATGTAATTCATTGTATTGATTGGATGGACTTTAATATGCCTGAAGATGATTATATTGTATTTTCGTCTGATTGAATGGTTGTTTTGAAAAAGAAAAAAAATGAGACGTTGCTACAGTTACTCAGTACATGAGTAGTTTTTTTCACCAAGTACTTTTTTTACTTTTACTCAAGTAATTATTTGGATGACTACTTTTTACTTCTACTTGAGTCATATTATTCTGAAGTAACAGTACTTTTACTTGAGCACAATTTTTGGCTACTCTACCCACCTCTGCATATGTCACATGCTAACAGTTAGCACATGTGTTAACCCTAATGTGTGTGTTTACCTATATAATACACCTTACACCTTAGAGGGAATTATAACCAGTTCCAAATACTATTCAGTGTTAGCATAAAACATTCTTCTAGAAAGCAGAAACGTGTCAGGAAAAGCCTTCTAGAACAGCTGAAGAGCTTTACTTGGGGTAACTCACAGACACTGTGTTTGCTGACTCCATTTAACATGATCTAGATGAATGGGATTGGTCAATTCTGAACACAGCTGCATCCCCAATGTTAAAGAGGGTATGCTCACTTGCGCAAGCACATTATATTGTTTGTTTTTACGGAAATGTTTATATTTTTCCATTGAGTTGTGCAGGTTGTACTGTAGGTCACATTAGTTGTCGAAAAGGTTTTGAAATTAGTTATCTTATTTTTCAAATCTGGCTTTTTCAAACAGGGGTGTGTAGACTTTTTATGTTCACTCTCTCTCAAACAATGGTAATATTTAAATGAAATATTTTTTTTATAATATTTACAAATGAAATATAACATAAACAATATACAAAAACTAAACATTTTAATATGTATGACTAATTTTAAGTTTTACAAAATTTTACAATGATTAAGGACAATATTAAAATGAAATAAAAAACAAACTCACAAAAATTGAATTCAATCAAATTCATTTAGTAAGCTAAATTAATTTTTAGATAAAATATGGTTTCAGGGATAATGTTAACTACCGGTACTTAAAAAAAAAAAAAAAATCTCCTTTTGTATGACGTTCACAGTGTGCACCATTCTCTCAAGAAAGAAATCCTGAACATATTCCACAAATAAAAAGATTTGTTTTGGTCGTCAAATGCTGCATTTGTACTAATCACCCTTTTCCCCTTGAGTTTGCATCCTACAGAAACATACTGTGAAAGTCTCATCATTAGAACTGTGAATTTTTTTTCAACCAACAAAATGTTTGCATCACTGGTGTAAATTATTGTCAGACCTCATTATTTTGATTATGTGCTCCCCAGCGTCAACTTTTTTTCCTCCTGGTATTCTATATTTGGACGAGGCGTTAAGTCATCTGATCACACGCTTGTGCACCTTTTGTTCTCTGCCGTTATGACAGTGTGATTCATAAATACTGAAATCTTGCTGGCAGAGAAGAAGTGTTAAAACACACACACAAGCATACACACACACACACACACACACACACACACACGCACACACACGCACACAAAGGTTTTCTTTGAAAACAACGCCAACGCTAAAATATTGTGACAGGCTCTGACTGTACAGAAAAAAAATTACACACACAAATCAAAGGTATAGACGAACGTCTGGTGCTTATTTCTGGTTGTGTGTTACAGGAAGAAGAAAGAGCACATGTTGATGAATTCATTAAAATAAAATCTAAAAATATATATATGCATGAATGTAAAAAATCAGTGCACTTCATTTGAAAAAAAGCGATTCAAACAGTTGCAGGAGAAATAAAGCTCAATAGAGTGTGTTAAATAAAATGTCAATTAAAACAGTTGTGAGGGGGTGTATTTTGGCTATTATTATTTTTATTAAGACTCGACAAACATGGATTGCTTAGAGGTGGATGCCAATTCAGCTATTTGGCAGAATAAACCTCTGATCACAGATTATTTGGTAGATGAATTAAACGAAGAAATAGAAGGAATTAAGCAACAAGTTTTTTTGGGTCCTTAACGTTTACAATTATAAAGGGATAAATTACAGGCAGACTATTTTTGGCTGTTTTACATTACTTTGTTCAGTATTTTTTAACTTTACAACAGAGACAAAAATTGGGAAAAATAGCCAATTTTTTTGTTCTTTTTCTTTTTTTTTCTCAATTCTGTAAAAAGCCAATTATATTGTGTGCTGCTTAGAAATCCTCTCTGCTCATTAACACATATATACTGTATGTGTACAAATTGTAAAAGAGCTAAAATTGGCCGATTAATTCAGCCAGCTAATTAATCGGGCCCTAAAATGAAAATAAAAATAACAATAATAGCACTAGTAATAAAACCAAAGCACCTTTGACGGAACCCAGGGACTCAAAATGTAATTTAAAAAAATTCAAATGTGACATCTAAATATAATTAGATGTACATGTAGATGTAAAAATAATTTAAAAAGGCAAAAATGGATGATATACTGTAACAGTTGGCCTCTGTGTGCAACAGTGTAAATTGTGAGTATTGCACAGAGCAAAATACAGGAGGTCCTCAAGTTAAGAATGAGTTTTGTTCCTACGCTAGCGACGAAACCCAAATTTCCGCGTATGTTGGAATTAACCGGAAAGAGCACTGCTTCGTGATCACTGTAGCCTTCATCGGAGCTGAACCCTTCACGTGATCTAAAAGGTGGGTTTTGTCTTTAATAATGGTGGGGCCATGATATGAAAAAGGAGGGTGAAAAAGGCGAGGATACCAAGAATACTATGGGGCACAAACACAGACACTACACTATGCGGCCGTAGACAAAATGGCGGACGAGACTCAGGGGCCGTAAAGTCGAAACAGCGTAGGTCGAGTACTGCGTAAACCGAGGACCTGTTCACAAGATGATCCAAATAAGGCCTTGATGCAAATTAGGCCCAGATAGAGGTCCGCCCTCTCCATTTTAGCTTATAATGCAACTTTTCAAGGTCATTGTGTTGTCTGCTGACTACTGCTCTTCATTTTTTTTTTTTGTTTTTTTTTTTTTTGTTAGGCATCACGGTGGATAAGTACGGCATCATCTTCTTTGTGGACGGCACCATGATTCGCCGGGTGGACCAAAACGGCATCATCTCCACTCTCCTGGGTTTCAACGACCTCACCTCCGCTCGACCCCTCAGCTGCGACTCTGTCATGGACATCGCTCAGGTACTGCCCCGCCCTCGCCACCACCTGCCCATCTGAGCAGAATTAACCGGGGATGCGTGTTGACCTTTTGCCGTAGGTGGTGGCTATAGAATGAGCTTGAACTTTAACCCCGCATGCTCTCAATCCATGAACACGCGTCCACTGAGGCACGAGCACATATGGACCGCACATCCCCTCTCTTTAAAAAAACACCCGGGGCAAGGACACCGGCGTGGTAGAAAGAGCGTAACTCCAATGGATAAAAAACGGAATTATGTAGTCGTACAAGTGTGCACACCCTCTTGTAAGTGGAATGCAGGCGTATTGATAATGACCTCATCACATTCAAACGGGAGTCAGCACACCATTTCCAGTGCCTCTCATGAAGCCCCATGCATTTCAGATGCTTAGAAGGCTTTTCCTGACAATGTTTTGCTTTCTCACAGAATCTAAAGGTTTTGTGCTAACACTAACTAAACTAAAGCAACTACTGCTCCCTACCTCATGAAGAAGAAGAAGGGACTTTGTATTTGGGCCAAGTAAAAGGTCCGATTGTGACATCTCATAAATCTACGAGATTATTTTTGATATGTTTTCGAACAAACACCCAATCGGGGTGAAATCCTATTTTTTTGGGGGAGAACAAAAGGCGTAATTTTTTAATTGTATCTTTTTATTGGAGAGTAAACGTGGTTTTTATTTCCAAGGAAATGGCGTAGTATGTCAAGAATAAGTTTAATTAAGTTTTAAATAAGTTAAAACAGGTCTTTCTTCACTCGTTAAACTTAAATTTACATTAATATGATAATATTGAAACTTAAAGGTGAAGTCAACCCAAACATATTTTCTATGCAGGTCCACTAGTTGAAACAAGGCATTCTGATGAATATTGCATCTGTTTTCTGACGCTGAGCCATGATTGGTTGTCACCTGAGCCCTGAGCAACTGTGATCTCATTTTCAGTCAAGAGAAGTGACAAAATGGCCGCCCCTTAGATGGCTAAAAACAGGTGGATTTTGCTGCCTAACTCATATTCCACAAACGAAATATTAATCAGAATGCTCTGTTTCAACTAGTGGGCCTGCATAGAACATAATCTTGAAAAAAATATGTTTGGGGTTACTTTCCGCTTCAAGATGCATGTATCTATTATTTTTTATTTTTTCATATTTATTTTAGGCAGGTACCACTTTGCCAGTGTGCTACTGCTGTCACAATTGGTACCATTTCTGGGTCTGTGGTTAGCTTCGCCCTTTTCCACTTTGCCATCACCTCACCGCTCTGGTACCCGTCTTCGGTTCCATGACAAAAAGCCAAAGAAAAAGCACAAATATCGCCGACAGACATTCTCAGCAAGGACTGGAGCTTCGCAAGCATGACAAACCGCCTGCGAGGCCCCGCCGAAAGACGCTAAGTCGCTAAAAAGCATTCATTAAAAATTCATGCGGGCGGCTTCAAACACTCGCCAAGCCCTCACTTAAGATCAGCGCTTCTCTGGAGGAGGCTCGTACATTATTACCTCCACCACCAAGGGAGGCGGTTGATGTTGATGAATCAGCCTAACTTCTTTTGTGATGGCTGCAAATGCGACTGACATGGCACGTTGTTTGTGTGCATCATTTCGTATCTTATTCGGATATAATGTTTTGGTAATCATTTCATTGCTAGTGACCTTGTTTCCTTCAATAAATCTCAACAAAGGTTAAATATTCTCAGATTTCTGTAGTCCTCCATGAGAGCTGACTGATTATATTTGTATTTAATCTAAATAAGACGTTTACTTACAGCTGCTTTTACTGTGGAAAACAACAAACAATATTTTTGCCATTTTTCTGACGGATGTAATCAAAGCAGTAATTAGATCCTAATCAGTGTATGTGTTTGCATTTTCTGTTTTGAATAAAGGGTTGGATTTTTTTTTTTTTTTTTACCCAATTCATTGATTAATCGAAGGAAATGGACGGATACAGATTAAGTGATTCTTAAAATAATTGATACAATATATGCAGCCCTTATAAAATGTGGGTACAGAGTACACACAGATATTGTGCAGGTACAGGTACTGTTTTGTCAAACCGATTGAACAGCAATTTAAATTGAAGACTTGAAACCCAAAACAGACTTTCCCATTAAAAAAATCAAAATAAATTGTTTTGAATTGTTTTTATTATTTCTGCTTTGCCGTTAGAGCTAACAATTTTTATTTAGAGTATTTCTACTCATAACTATAAAGTTAAACTGAAATATCAAAAAAAAGCTTTGCGAATAAAAACTAATAAAAGGTGAATGTACGAAAACTACAGTCTCTTTAACAAACCCTTAAACTTACTTTAACCTTAAAAAAAAACAATAATAGGTGAAATTGTGACGAGTGAACCGCAAATACGTGTGGGATTTCTATGAGGGCAATCATCTCTCGTGTCTGTGATGCTTTTTGGACCAAAAAAGCAGAAAGGACAAGCCACTGAGCCTGCTCAAGCGTTTTTTGCTTGTTCAAACCCGTCTTAGCATCTCCATTTTCGCTTTAAAGTCCTTAAAAGCTGCTTTGGCGCCCCCCCACCCCACCACCCCAACCGCCGCACCGCCACCCCACCCCGCTGGGTTCAGCCTTTAAGCGGAGGCAAAGGGAATGGTACATACAGCTTCCATGGCAGCGTTGAAGTTACATTTACTTTCAGACGGGGCCTTGAAATGATTACATTTCACTCATTTGCCAGTGGACGTCATGCTGCTGCCAGTCAAGACGGGAAATGATTGCTACTTGACAGTGTCCTAGAATAAAAATAAGCAAAAAAGACATTTTCCTGCTGGATTCCTTTAGTAGTTGCCTTGTTTTTTTGTTGTATGGGCTGATCTGCAGAGGTGGGAATAAGTCCTATTTGTGTAAATCTGAGGTCTTAATTATAGAAGTGCCAAGTTAAAGTGGCAAAAATGAGAGAGAAAAAAAAAAGTGTTAGGTCGACTTCCTACCTTATTTCAATTCATTCGAGTCTAGTCCTTACTTGGATTTAGCAAGTCATGAGTGGTGTGCATTTCTCCAATAAAAGACATATTCTATTATACAGTATATTGATATGCATTTCGATGCATGGGGTGCGATACAATTCAAGGATGGTTCATTTGAACCCATTCAGAAAGAAAACGATGTATACCCTCTCCCGACTGTAATGATAGAAAGATGCAGCAGTGCCCAGCTCTAGTGGCAGAAACTCAGTTATGCACTCCCGGCCTTAATAGGTTAAAAGGGGAACGTTTCAATTCAGTTTGATTCAGTGGATTTACGATTCAGATTCAATATGGTGCAGCTCAGTTCAAGTTGCATTACTAAATATAGTAATAAAAAATATATTTGCGTGTAATGGGGGCCTAGTTGTAATTTTCAATCAACAAAATAGGCAAAAGTCCACAAATTGCTTTCTGCTTACAATTGAGCTACTCTTAATTTGAAAAGAAAAATGTACTGTTACTTTCATCAACATCCAACATAAAACTCTTTCAAAATAATAATAATAAAGTAAATAACATAAAATATATGCTTGTGCAACAGTAAAACTACATAAACAGTCAGATTTTGAGAACTTATGTCATGTACATGTATAAGGTAGAAATACACTAGTAGTGCAATTTTGGGACAGAGAAAAATTGTAGTGTCCTTATTTGCAATTTAGCAGTCTGATGGTCTTCAGGACAAAGCTATTTTGGAACCTGGTAGTCCTGCTTACCTGCCTTTGTGTTTTTTCTTGTGATGCTTGGAGTTAGAAGTCGTAGTTGTTGTCTCTCATCTGTTTCGAAATTGTATCAAAGACTGATTGCATGAATCCAAATTCAATAACCTCCCCCTCCATGATACTTTCATACGTTGGCCTCAGCACGTCACATCTTAACATTCTGGTGGGTGGCCAGGGTTGCGCGTAGGGTTGCCAACTGTCCCGTATTAGCTGGGACGTCCCGTATATTGGGCTAATTTGGTTTGTCCCATACGGGACCTTAAATGTCCCGTATATTGACTATCAACTCTTGCAAATACAGAAAACTGCAATCTACCGATCCTGTAATATGAGATGCTTTTAGTAAAGCTTAGTAAAGATTGTCAATAACGACGGACACAGACGGGTTGGCAGCTCAATGTCTTTTACTTGTATACTTGCTCGAACATACATTGCTGGTTCTTAAACAGTGATAGCACATTACAGCGCTCCTAATGGAGACTCTCGGTACTACACATGACAGATCCTAGATCAGATAAAGCGTCAACCTCAGAACCAGCGGCAATCACTCCACCTGTCATGTAAGGACATCTTTCTGGCTGCGCAAAATGACAGAAGACTGGTTGAGTCAGTCAAAAGCAGCCAGAAATATCCACAGAAAAAATAACTTTGGTGAGTCACACTCCACATTTCAGATTTCTTACACCCATTTTTTGATGAAAAGAGCCGAATTGTGGTTTCATATGAGGTTTCATATGAGGTGACATATCGTCGCTGTCCTGTGAAAAACACATTTTTTTCATTTTTTCTTATTTTTGCATGAATGTGGTACAGCATTAACGTGAAAATGAGAAAAAAATCCCAAATTCATACATCATGCTCACACCACCGTGGCACCGTGAACCTGTCCCTTATTTAGGAGTGAGAAAGTTGGCAACCTAAGTTGCACGTTACACGCACCCGCACACGCACACCCACCCCCACACATCCACACCCCCCCCCCACACCCACCAACACACACACACGCGTACACACCAAAATTTAAATCTTTCAAAAACAAACATTACCATGAATATGCTAGTTACAGTTCTAGCCGGGTCTCAGAAATACCAAGTCAAAGTCGAGTCTTCCATAAATTTCAGTCGAGCACGTCCCAAATTCAAAACTTGGGGACTTCGTTTTGACTCTACTCCAGTCATGTGACTCGGCAGAGCTGGGCATTTTACAAAAATTTCCAGGTCCGTTTACCGCCTTCCGCCTGCAGCCGGGGTACTTTTCCACTGTCCATCTATCCGCCATTTTGTCCTGCCAAACCAAATAATAATCGCCGGTCCGCCTATCATTTTAAACAGGATTCCGTTCGCGTTTCCGTCTACAAACTTCGACCAACTTCCACGCACATTCCCCCACCAGCCCCCAACAATATTTGAAACAAAAGACTTATCGTGGCATGGAAGCCTCACGAAAATAGACGATAGCGTCCATCATATATAGATAGATGGACCAGTCCGTCACATAGGCGGAATGCCCAGTTCTGTGATTCGGGATACATCATATCGGACAGCAGTGCTGCGAAAATCCTTCCTAAAGTGGTGTAAAAAAAACCTCTTCACAGGCATCTTGGCACACTGCCTCATGCAATATTTAACTGACAGTGTTGACAAGGAATTGGTTTTACGGGATTGAAAGTCTCCCCACTTCCCCTTGTGTGGTCCCAAAAAAGTAAATGCATTTTCTGAATGCCGCTGGGCCCGTCGATGTCTTATTTGGCCCGTGGCTACGCTTCATTATGGGGGGAACCTCCTCCCTTTTGGGCAGCATGCGCCTTTTCAATCAAAGGCAGACAAGTGCGGCACTCCAAAGGAGTGGCAAGGGAGTCAAAAGTGTGGCCAATAACGCCAGAGTCAGAGATGACATTTTTTTATGTCGTCGACTCCCCCGTTGGCCGTCAAATGATGAAATTGGCTAAAAGAGCGGGAAGAGATAAAGGTGGAATATGGTGGGGCAATCTTCTACTTGAAAGCAGATAACAAGCTCTCTGGTGTATTGAGCGTCGTTACACTGGATGGGATGTGTCCTAGAACGACTTCAAAAAACAGTATAGAATTTATTTTCCAAGCACATGCAACATGGTGCCATGTGGAAATGCACATGGTGTTGGTTAATATTTACTTAGATTAGATTCGATGTATATCTATACCATATTTTTATTTGTCTTTAAGGACAAGTCCTTTGTACATGTAAAAATTTCAATATAAAAATTCCCATTCATTTTTATATTAATATCTGGCCCAACTGGCAGATACAGTTCATATTGCGTTGTATACAGTACATATTGTGTTAATAAAATTGAAATATAAAAATTCTTTCATTTTTATATTCTATTTTTATATCATTTTTTAAGATTGGGATTTATTTACACAATGAACATTTATATATATTCATAAAATAGCTTAAATAATTTAATTTATATGTTGACTCTTGACTGATAAACTAAAACTCCAACGAGACGTTGAAATAGAAAGGGCACACCGCACAGGGAAACCAAGTGGGCACAGACCAAGGCCAGTAGTTGTTGCGCTACTGAGATTCAAAGACTGGACAAATATACCACAACAAGTCAAATTTCTGTTATAGTTATGCATAGTAAATGTTGTAGTTAACATTTTGTTATCTCATACGAATTGTGAAAAGAAGTTGATTACTGTATGAAAAAGTCATAGTAAAGTAAAATTAGTCAGCCTTTGATGGTGCCGTAGGGTCATGTAATGGTATAGCTGTAGTCAGTTCCATTTGTGTTTCCATGGTTATTGTCACGTTTTTGTTCCGCAAAAACACAAGAAGAAAATGAGTTTCTGTTTTTGCAAGCAGAATAATGCTCAGCTTTACTGAGAGTTATGAAGGGGTGGAACATTTCCAGTACGTGCACTTTCACATTTGAACGCTAAAACATGATCATCAATGCCTTTGTCTCATCAGTTGCACAAGAAAAAGCCTACCTTTTAGTATGCATAACATGTTTTTTTTAATCAATCTCCTATTGAAATATGGCAGTTGATGATATATGCTTGGGAATAATTAAGTGACAATGAGCGTGAACTCAACGCAAAGAGCCTGCTGCATTGTCAGTGGAACAATAGGACTTAATTGAAAAGGCACGAGGCCTTCTAGTGTACTCCAGCTACATCTCCCATCGTGACTGGAGGTGATGAGGCCACAGCATTTCCACTTCTTTAAAAATGATCCTTTAAAAAGGATCAGATAAATGATTCTTTTATCTGATCCTTATCAGTCCTCACACTGCTCCTTTTCCAGCAGTGATTGATTACTATCTTTGGATCATACTGTACAAAGAGTGTGTTTCTGCTTTTAACACAACACTTGGCACCGCTTTCGTCCTTATCAGATCATTACTGGGTTTTTTTCTCAAAACGGAATCTATGAGTTAGTTGAGTTTTTTACAGGTAGTTTTGACTTACTGTTCCTTTGAGGGCCCGCTATCCTTGTTCAAATACATCAAGCCTTGTTTCCATCAAGCAGAACAATTTGGGTCAGTTTGGAAGTCATTATACAATGTGGTCATTGTGTAGGAAACCCCATCTATTCATGGGGGATATGAACCTGCAGCAAATAGCGAAAAAACAAGAGTAATTAACGGCCCTTCCTAATTTTTTAACTTACTAGTTTAATTACACCACAAACTATGATGGCAGAACTGAACCTCGGACTCGCACCCAAAATCCACATTCGCTATTCATTTAGGGTTTAACTCATTCAAGCCACGAACGCACGAGCGCCTTTCTACCACTAAAGCCGGGAGCGCTGTTGCCTGTTTCTCCCTTTAAAGCCGGGAGAGCGGATACGTAATTTTCTTTTTTTAATCCAATTCTTGGTTTCTTAGCCCAGTGTTTTTCAAACTGTGTGCCGCGGCACACTGGTGTGCCTTTAGATATTGTCAGGTGTGCCGTGGTAAATTATCTAATTTATGTGCCTGTGCGGTCTAGTGCCTGGCAGCCTAATCATCAATCAATGGCAGTCTTTACTACATTGTAGTACTCTTCCATACCAGTAGGTAGCAGCAGCAGGTAGCTAATTGTCTTTGTATAGAGACAAGCGAATTAGTGACACGTTTATCCTAACAGGCCCATGTTTCACACTAAGTATCAACAGGAAACATTATAAAATACTTTTTTCTTTGTGTTTATTTAACTCCTATTTAAGACGTTATAAGATAACGTCATTCTTCAATGTTGAAAAATGCTTATGTAAACAATATAACACATATTGGTAAAATAAGCTTTTTTTCCCCACAATTTCAGCTCGTGGTGTGCCGCCGGATTTTTTTCAGTGAAATAAATCTGCCTTGACCCAAAAAAGTTTGAAAAACACTGTCTTAGCCAATGAAATGCATCAGAATATACATGGCAGTGATATGGACAACATGCCCGCGGTCTTTAAAGCCGTGAAACCATCCAAACGTGATGTATGGTTAAGATATATGTTCGTTGACAATGACGATTTCAACGTCTTTGTAAGAGAACACAGCATCGTAATTACCACTCAATGTTTTTTTTTTAAATTAAAAATAGTGCTTCACTTCCATCTTCGATTGAAACAATAAAGATTGATAAACTCGGGCCTGTGTGAAAACCACGTCTAACCTCTGAATTATTTGGGGGAATTATGTTTCTATCTGCTACAGGGGCTGAGATATTATTTTGTAGGTGGTGAAAATGTCAGGTTTTCAAGGGCGACTCCAAAGGTTTTAGAGAAATGTCTCACGAGTGGCTTCAGGCATTAATGGGTTAAAGAGCGAGTCCTGAATGAACTCGAATGGGTTGCTAAATGTACTTTTGTCTGAAAACACGTCATAGTCATTTTATCATAATGGGAAATGGAGTGCACTTATATAGTGCTTTATTTACACCTTATGTTGTCCAAAATGCTTTAACAAGCCTCATATTTACTTTTTTGAAAACATATCGGAGTGTGCACCGACACAGCTGCGTCAACCGGTGAAAAGGTTTTCCTTTTGTAGTTTACAATAACTTAGTTAACCATACACTGCCCAACGGCAGAGCCCAGGGTATTTTTTCGCTTTTGGTAAAGTTTTAAATTCATCCGTGTTCTGCCATATCAGCTAGCTAACGCAAAGCTAACCTGGGAGGGTTTGTCTCTCCGGTCCAGCATTCAAGTTTGCAAACTCCCTTTGGGCATCTGAGGCCAACAGTGAAGTAGCAACAAAGGCATTGACACACTGCCTTAAAGGGCTTTAGTGACTGATTGATTAACGGTTTAATTTAATGCTCATTAGCCGGCTAAACATTCCCATATAGCTACAGTACATGCAAACGTTTTGCTTCACACAATACTGTGCACTCCCCACAAGCAAGTTGCCGTTCAAACATTCCTGTGACACTAGTACACACAACAATATGCTATAATTCATTCTCACTCGAATCCGAAAATTATGATTCGGCATTCATTTTTGACGACCAATTCGCACCTCATTTCAAGTCCCCACCGATTTGTGCACAGCCCTACCCAAATCATAATTTTGTCCTTTCAAACTCATTTTACAAAACTACCCTCACAGATGGTATAATTTGGAAAGAGCTTTTCTTAACTTCTTCCGCTAACAAACCATCTTACACTCAGCAGCTCCCTGACATGCAAAAATCCTAAAACAGTCAAAATCTCTTGACTCCTTCCTCGACATCAATTACACTTCGGTTAGGGCTTTAGTGATATTTGAGTGCATCTCAGGGCTTTTCAAATAGAGCACAAAAAACACAAATAGCCTAGTTCTTCAGCAAGTAGCTGAAGATGGTTTTCTTGCTATTAACCTAGCTAACACAGCTATCACCATCCCACCTAATTCCCGGCCATTTATTAGATCCAAACCGTATTGTAGCAGGCTAAACTAAGCTGAACTGGCTAAATCTTAGGGTATTTTTAAGGTCTGATGTTTCTGGTGTTTTGCCCTTCATAGGTCCGTCTGGAATGGCCAACAGACCTTGCGGTCAGCCCCCTGGACAACTCGCTGTACGTCCTGGACAACAACGTGGTACTCCAGATCTCAGAGAACCACCAAGTGCGCATCGTGGCAGGCAGGCCCATGCACTGCCAAGTTCCCGGAATCGACCACTTCCTCATGAGTAAGGTGGCCATCCATGCCACCCTGGAGTCGGCCAACACGCTGGCTGTGTCCCACACCGGCGTGCTGTACATCGCCGAGTCAGACGAGAAGAAAATCAACCGGGTGAGGCAGGTGTCCACCAATGGCGAGATCTCCCTGGTGGCGGGGGCGCCGAGCGGCTGCGACTGCAAGAACGATGCCAACTGCGATTGCTACTCCGGCGACGAAGGCTACGCCAAGGACGCCAAACTAAATGCGCCCTCCTCCTTGGCGGTGTGCCCGGACGGAGAGCTTTACATCGCCGACTTGGGCAACATCCGCATCCGTTACGTGCGCAAGAACAAGCCCTACCTGAGCCCGCTCAACATGTACGAGGTGTCGTCGCCCATCAACGACGAGCTCTACCTGTTTGATGCCAACGGCAGCCACGTGTTCACTCAGAGCCTGACCACGGGCGACCACCTGTACAACCTGACATACACGGGGGCAGGCGAGCTGAGCACCATCACGGACAAGAACAAGAACATGGTGACCGTCAGACGGGACACAACCGGGATGCCCCTGTGGATCATGACGCCTGACGGGCAGACCTTTTGGTTCACCATGGGCACCAACAACGCTCTGAAAAGCGTGGCAGCGCAGGGCCAGGTGATCGCTGTCATGACGTATCATGGGAGCTCCGGGCTGCTTGCAACCAAGACCAACGAGAACGGGTGGACCACCTTCTTTGAGTGAGTAGTGTTTTGTGTCAGATATTTTGGCTTTTTTGAATGGTAGGGTCCTTGGCTGCGTAGGCTTCAACAGACAAGAATGTTTGGGGCTCAGCATGCAATTTTAGACTACATTTAGAATATGTTTCCGTTTCAGGCCTCCGTGGGCAAAACAGGATACATGTTTAAATTGTCAACGTTAACCACGGCAGCCAGTGTGCGGATGAGAAATCTAGTCTGTTATAGTATAATAGGATGCATGCAACTACACCTGCCATTATGGAGTAGGGCGTAACACAACTTGGAGGCGGTCCGTAGTGGAACGGGAAGCATATTTAGAGTATTTCCTACCATCAGTTGCTGCCTACAACTCTTCTAAAGCCAAGCCATGTGTTATAAGTACCTACAGTGCCCACCGTGGCATACCGGTTTATAAGACTTGATGTTGAATGTGTGCCTGAGAGAGAGTAAGAGACACAAACAAAGACAGAGACAGAGAGCACAAGAGCAAGAGCTCACTGTGCAGTGTACGATATGTGAATAACTGGCTTCTGTTAATGTAGAAGAGATGGGTTATTAAATTCGTTTTTTACAAAAAAAAAAAAAAAGAATCTCAAAATTTATTGAGCAGTATATAGAGAGAGTCCCTTGAAATGTAATGGAGCATAGACATTAACTTAGCATCTGTTGTAGGCACGCAGCTAGCTCAAAAGGAGCGTGTCGTATCAATCTATTTATACCTGTGGCTTTTGATTTTACTGGAGCCGCTATTCTATGTGTCTCTTGACCATGTTATTTGTGGTACCGTACAAGGTTGTTGATTTTTGTGAAGCCCTTTTCTATGGCATCTAGTCAAAAAAATGAAGTGCAAACGTTGTGGCTCATGAACACGACCAGATATACAACATTATTCTCCCTGCGAGCACCAATAAGGTAAATTTGGATGAACTTTAAAACTTTTCAAACTATGAAAAACATACAAAACAATAATTTTGCATAGCATTGGGTGTTTTTAGGCCATGAAAAAAAGGATTTCGACCCCCGTCGATGTGCCACTGTAGTTTAAACGTATCCTTCAGGTAGGGTTAGAGTTAACGTGTAAGGCCAGTGGTTCATTTTAGGGATGGGGCCACCTCTGCTGCTGGTTGAGCTGTTTATCTGAGTGCACAACCTCCTGTCTACAACACATTGCCGCGAACATCATTCACTGGGCAAGAGCGGCGCGAGTACAGACGTAATCCCATTTCTGTTATCGTATAAAACAGGATTAGCGCCTGCTATAGAGCCGTCCTCATCTGCTCTCTGGCATGTAATGACACAGCGTATATGCTCGTCACAGTGACCGGGGGCGCATTTGAACGCTGGATTCCCTTTCCTCGTGACTTCCAGGAGGCGATCCGTCCCGTTGCTTATTAGCCGACACCAAGGGGACGCGTGGTGTTCCAAAAAGGAAAAAAGAAGTGTGATGAAGCGAACGCTGCTGATCAGACATCTGTTTCACCTCGCTGGAGGAATAGACGGACGGGCCTGATGCATCATCAGACGCTCGCTTTCATCCGAGCTGACACTCATCACCTGTCTTTGATTTGCTCTGCGCGAACGCAGGATGGCGTCGCTTATGTAGACCTAAGTCTACACCGAAAGATCTGATTGGTCCTGGTACATCTGCCAGGGCCCACTTTTGCGCTCGAGAGCCACATTTGATTTTTAAATGGGACAGATGGGCCAGGTCATTTGTAAACGTTAACTCATTCACTGCCAGAGGTTCTCCATATTGTGGTGGTGATACTTTGCCCAACTCAGATCTGAGCAATCCAATACAAGAGCTGTGTCAAGAAGTCGCAATAACCATTTTAGAGCATTATTATTTAATGTCTTTACAGTGAGTCTGTTTATTTCAGTGCGAGAACTGTGTGTGTCGTGTTGAGAAAAACTACACCAGCCCTTGTCCTTCAGGCTAATGTGATCCATGAATAAATTAGCTTTTAATCATGTTTGAAAGACACCACAAGCTACTTTCTGTTCAATTCAATTAATGGCCGGTTTGTTATTAATATAATCCATAAATTGCATTATGTAATCTTCCCAAAACAATGCAGTTCATAGTAATAACGAAAGGTTATTAATTATGGTACGAGGTTATTTCAAGCCACACGGCGGCACAGGCAAATGTTCCATTTGCGGACGGTCCTTGGCGAATGGAGAAAAAAAAAGCTTATATTATTTACCTACCTGTGCCAGTCGGATCATCAATAATTAATATCAGCCAATAACAACTGTTTGTTTTCCTTCCATAATTAGCTTTGAAGGTCACTCCATCTCCTCAGGGGACTTAAGTGGGGTTTGTCACAATTGAAAATCTTGCCTCTTAACTTTAGCGTTTGGTTTATTTCAGCTGTGCACATACGCTGTAGCCAAGCAGAAAAACAATTAGAAGAAAATGCAGCAAAAAATCAGAAAAGCACTCGCTGTTTTCACGCTGACACTCCAGTGACAACGTTAATGTTATATTTGTATTTGTAATATTTGTATGCATTCTCATAGCAAAGAAATAACAAAAATTTAATTTTCTGAACGCCATTGTTGCAGTGTATAGGGAACTACAGCCACAAATAAGAATTTGGAAGTAGTGTACACTGTTTGGCATACAGCTGAAGTTGTCACATGACTGCTGGCCTGCTGTTATTGTTTCCACAATCTTCACTCAGACGCATCCTGACATTCTCGACTCTGCGTGGCACTGGAGTTAGCGATTAGTGGCTACGCCGGGAGGACGGCGAGGCGCAATGTCCAGTCTATTATTATTGGGGACAGCCCCCCTCCTTGTTTCTATGCGAAAGGTCACGGAGCTGGCATGTGACACAGATGTGATGCAATATGAAGGGACTCGTGGGCATCCGAGGGGAAGGCAATAGCACCCCCCCCCTCCCCCTCTTGACCACAGGAAGCGAGCCAAAAAGCAGCTGAGTCCCAAGGAGGTTGTTTGGAGTTGGGTGACAAAATAAAAAGCAACAACAAATCTCAGGTCACATTCAAAGAAATTGCAGGTTAACAAAAAACATATTAGTTGGCACTGCATATCCCAATTCCATTGAAGTTGGGATGTAAATAAAAAGAGAATATAATGACTTTCCAAATTCTTTGCAACCTATATTCAGTTGAATACACTACAAAGACAAGATGCTGAATGTTCAAAGTGATGATATTTGTGTTGAATCAAAATAAATGAATTGCTTTTAGTTTAGAAAACAATGATCAACATTTTCACGCCAACTACCGGTAATCAATTATCAAATTAATCTATCATTTTTGATAATCGATTAATCATTCGGCGGCCTTGTTTAATTTAAAATTTTCCATTCCAACAGTAAGTATTATCAGATTTATTTAGTTCTCCATGAAAGCAGACTGATTATCTTTGTGTTGAGTCAAAGTAAAACATTTGCAAACATCTGTTTTTACTTTAGAAAACAATGAGAAACATTGTTGCTAATGTTATGCTAATTACTTTATGACATTTCATCAACCAAAGTTACTGGATTAATTTGTTTGCACATTTTCTGCATTGTCATTTTGAAATAATTTCCTGTTTTTGAATGTAGGGATGAAAATTAAAACATGTTTTTTTCACTTGATTCATTGATTAAATGCCCAAATAATTGCCCAATTAATCCGTATTTAAAATAATTGTTTTAGGAATTCTAAACATTTTTTAGCGGAGGTGTGTCATTACTTACATTTAGCTGCTATTCGCAGCAGGGCTCGGTCCTTAAAAAAGTGAGATTGGGGGAGGAGATGTCTTTAGCTACAAATGACTTTAGCATTTAGCGTCTTTGGAAGTGGAAAACTAAACTGCTCCCATAGTGCTGCTCGGCTCGGATTACTATGTCCGGGAGATGATTCCTCTCCCGCTCTTCCTGTCCATATTGGATATTTGAGATGGCAGCACTGAGGAAATAAACCAGCGCCCGCCCGCCAGCCTCGTTTATTAGAGGCTTTACTGTGGCAGGCGGCAACATGCAAAGAGGGCTCCTTTTCAATCGGTATTCAGTGTGCGCAGTCACGGAGTCATCCTCGTGTAATGTAGCGCTCGCGTCGGCCACATTGTGCAACAGTGGTGCGGTGACAGCTTTCAAATTGTTTGCCGCTGATGTGCAGTCGGGAGCGATATGAAACAATCTGGCCCCGTCGTGTCGCCGCGTGTCATAAGTGTCGCTTTTTAGGTGGAGGTGGAGGAGGCCAGGCCGCACCTCGCCGCTGCTTAATGAGATGAGATGACGTCTGTTAAGCCGTTAAGGTACTTTGACGGGATTGTGACGAGGGGGCTATTCGTCTCTCCTATCACAGTTTGTGGCCAAGTGAATTGTGCGTTCTGATTGCTAACAATTTTGGGATCTCACCGGGGCCAAAATTGCAGTCAGCCTCTGTCCCTCTACCTCTGCAAATACCAAAAAAAAACTGCAAGTAATTTAGCCACCCTCCCAAAGATGTTCAGAATTACTTAGTTCAAGATCTTGATTGCCACTCTCACATGAAGTTTACTGTCAAACGAAATATAGAACAAAGACAATTTCACTGTATTAGCTTCATGATAACACATCTGAAAATGCTATAGGCGGGTTAACGGAAAGTCGCATATATACAATTACAACTGATAGTTGAACAGCAACACATACAGTGGAAATATATATTCAAAGCAACATATTTTTGCCCATTTTGCCGAGTAGGTTGAGATTAACTTGGCGGCCTCCCGACCACGTCACACGCATGAGGGACGATTTGTGGGTTGGACTAAAATCCACCTCCGCCCTTGCTTAGTCAGTCCCTTTTTTAAAATTTCTGGCAGCCTGTCCTCGCTCCCAAAAATGGGCATCAGTCCAGGACGGAGGGATGGACCGTTTCGTCCCCGGGACGGACTGCCTAGTTCTGGAATGTATGAATGTATTATACTGCGCCCCCGGTGGCCATGGTGCACACACCAGAAGGATCACAACAATGTACATTCATTTAAAACAAATAATGTTGCAAAAAATGTGTAAGCCTGAAATTATTTTTTTTTACTAGTGTATATTTTTACATTGTACAATACTACAGAACTACATTTTTCGTATTAAAAAAAAAAACTAACTCAAAAGTAACCCACACACGGGCATGTACAATCTGTGTGGAAGGCAGACTCCGCTTCACAGATCTCTGATCTCCAGAGCCAGCTTTGTATCATTCGCCCGTGGAGGTCTTTTTGCAGTAACTTATAAACGTACTTTGCGCGTCTCGACCTATCACAGGGCACAGGCAAATCGTTTTATTCTCCCACCATGTCAAGGAGTATCAGCGCGCCCCTCGTGCAAAGCATTTAAAGGGATGGGAGCAGCCACTTCGATTGGCGTTGAATCGAGTTGGCTGTGTTCACACCCACAGCAGCATAAAACGCCCTTTACAAAAAAAAACACGCTCTCTCCGCTTGTACAGGTCTGCAAAAATACCAAAATTTGGCCTTCCTTGCCCCTGTGCAGGCTTAGGCCGCACCTTGCGCCGGACTTGCACTGGCCTTGAAAATAGAGCCCAAAATGTTCATCTAATTTGGTTAATGCTAATTGCCAAATCACTACATCACACGATCTTGTTTCTACAGGTACAACAGTTTCGGCCGTCTGACCAACGTGACTCACCCGACGGGCCGGGTGAGCAGTTACAGAGCCGACGCCGACAGCGCCGTCCACATCCAGGCAGAGGGCGCCGACAGGGAGGACGTGACGGTCACCTCCAACCTGTCGGCCTCAAGCACTTTCTACACACTCATGCAAGGTGAGCACAAGCAGTTTTGTTTAAACAGTGGTCAGTTTATTTCTCAGAGGACTCTGAAGTATTCACACTGTACACTGAAGTAGAGGCACTGATTCAACTCCTTTATTTTCATGCCATCAAAAATCTTCCCATATCTTTCCTGACATTATTAAGTGACAAACAAAACATGCCCAATATGCTAATGAAAAAGGACATCTTACCTGTATGTTTTTTTTAAGTTAGGATGGAAAATTATTACATGCCAGAAGCTTTTGTTTTGTTGGGCTCGCACAATACACATGCGTACGTATTCATCACCATTCATTCCTGGAGTCAACAACATCAAATAAATCTCATAAATAAGGGCATCTACAGGAATATATTGCTACTCCGAATCTATTGCATAAACTTGGTAGACTTCACCTCTCAGTCTAGACTCTTGAGCTGTAGCAATTACACAATTTTAGTCTTTCTCCATTTTAATCTTTGTTTCAGGAGGTATCATTCATAACCGAGATACCTATTGATTTTAAACAACAGCACTATTGATTTTAACTAAGATGGCCAGTTCTTAATCGAGGTCAAATGTTGCATTTTAGAGTGCTGGGAAGTACACTTGGATCGGAATATTGCGTTACGTTTTTTTTGTTTTTTTTAAATAAAACTTTGTTTCTGAATAACTTTTCAATTACTCTTGTTTGTGTCTCGGATTTCTGCTTCTGATTGGGGCTTACTTAGTTGGGCAAATTCCGAGCCTTTCAAACCAAAATAGGCATTCTAAAATTTAGTTGGTTCTTGAGACCTTTTTTATGCATTCTGTTGTGATAGACATGTCCACCAAGGTTCATCACAATCAATAAAACTAATCTAATATCGTCACCGTCTTAAAATAATGGCCTGTCATTTTTTTCTTTTTTTTTTTCAGAAAACATGAAAAACTGAACCACATTCTGATTATCTTGATGTATTATGTATTTTAGTATTGATGTATGTATTAATAATTTCATTTCATACGTAAAATTGAATGATCTGTCTCTCTAACGATTGCAGCCGATTTTAGCAGAGCTGGCCAGCATCCTGCCGAGATGTTTAAGGCAAAAAATTTTGTCAAAATATGACTTTGGCCATTACTTTAAGAGGCTGATGATAGTCAAAATCTTAAGCTTAGCTTCTTCTTTTTGTAGCTAACAGTTAAATAATCGAAACATGAACAACAAAACTATGAACATACTGTAAATACAATGACAGATGTGAAAGAAGAAGCCCATACCTTTGGTCTATCATGGATAGGGATGTTCAATACCACTTCTTTCAGATACCAATATGAGTTTGAATACTGATACCGATCCCAAGTACCGATACCATAATTATTCATCCATCCATACGTAAAATTTAAATGAACACAATGACAGGTTACTGAGGTGTCAAACGGCCGCAGTCTAGCACCACAATATTGGAAGTAAGGGGCCCGATATCGATACCTGGTATTGGTACTAGATCCCTAGTCATCCCTAGTCATGGAAATTGACCGGATTTGTCTTTCCTCGCTTTGTGTCTTGAAGCTCCTTTCTTCATATCCTAGGACCTCTTAGCCTAATTCAATGAGATACTGTTTGACATGAAGAAACACAAGCGTATGAACGGGTGGTTGTATTGCCTAAATATGACATACACATTTTTGGCAGCAATTTATAACAATCCTACACGTGTTGCTTCCCTTCATCTAAATGAAATGAAAGTGCACCGGGCTACCAGGCAGATTGGATGCATTTATTGATTTTGTGTCACGACAGACAATGGCAGCGATGCATACAAGACGTCTTGGGCTTGCTTGTGACTCCCCAATTTGTGTTGGGGCGCCCGCACGTTCTTAGTTTATCGATCGCATGTTGATGGTGCTGAACTTTTTTGGACCAGCTGTGATGCTCCAAAGACAAGCCCTGCCGCCATCCATCTATGGTCCCGTCACATGGACTCCTTTCACGGCTGAAATTTGAGACGTACAGCTCTGGTTTCTCTCCCCCCGTCCGTCGGTCACATCCGTGTCATCCGTGACCTTGTTTCGGACATCTGTTTGCCAGCCCATCGGCGCCAGTGACCCTGCCCGCAAATTAATTGGCTTATCGTCGGTACCGCAGACGTAGTTCAGTACTCATATGTTGTACTTACAGTGGAAATGAACCCAAACGCATTTTTTTCAAGAATATGTTCCCAGCAGGCCCACTAGTTGATACACGGCATTCTGATTAATATTGTGTTTGTGTAATATGAGTCTTAAGCAGCAAAATACTGCATCTTTTAATCATCTCAGGGGGTGGCCATTTTGTCACTTCTGTCAACTGAAAATGACATCACAACTGCTCAGCGCTAAGAGATGGCTAAAAAAGGGTGGATTAACTCTTATTCCACAAATGCAATATTTATCAGTATGCCTTGTTTCAACTAGTGGGCTTGCATAGAACATATTCTTGAAAAAAATATGTTTGGGTTGACTTCCGCTTTAAGTAGAAGTACAGATACTTGTGTAAAAAGAGACTCTAGAACATCACAAAGTATTTGCACTTCATTACGTCCCACCTCTGTTGTTGATGACCAACTTTAGGGTCGTCCATCACGTCGCCATTCCAGATTGCCGCCGGATACGTGTGAGGTTTAATTACAAGACTCCTCGGGCTGCGGCATACAGTATATCTAACGCTCACTTTTAATCAGAAGGGGCTGTACTAAAGCTGTCATCGCACATTGCTTACCGCTCTGCTTGTAGTTGTGACTTTCTCTGGTGTTGCCACTGCTCAAAAATCTACACAGTACACTGGTGTATGTTATTGCAGTTGTACCACCTCAAAAAAGACTTGCCTCTCCAAGTCGCACCAAAATGACTAACAGTAAAATACAGGAGTGTAGTGGGCCAGTTGCAGGTAGTGTTAATTAAAAACAAGGCAGAGGTTTTATTCCTAAGAAGTAGATATTATTGTAAGCCAAGAAAAATGTAGTAATAAATGTACCAAAATCAAATTCTTCAAGATTAAATGCAGGTATACTGTATTGTACTTAAAAGTGGGAAACAACTTAATGTACTGTACTAGGTTGAAAAATGAAAAAAAAAAAACTTATTGTAACAGCGGTTCTCCAAAAGGGAATTCCAGTTGCTAGTCTCTCTTTTCTTTTTTTTTTTTTATGATTCGGAAAAGTCGCTAATTAAAGTGACCAAATGGCTAAATAGGCAACACTCTCTCACAGCGGTTGAGTTAGCAATATTGAATTTTATTCAGCTGAATTTGGTGAAGATCCTTGGTATATTAATGCTTACATTGTGACATTCACAAAAAAAATAATTCACATGGCATGTCGGGATGCACGTGGTTGGTGTGTTGTATGGCTGTTAGGATTATAACGGGGTCCTTGGAAAAAACTCTCGCCTATTAGGAGTCCCTAGACCCAAAAAGTTTGACCCAGGCACCAGTTCGTTCAGCTTGAATGTTATTATATATTTTTTATCATGTTCCCATTGGTCGACTCATCTTTAAACTTTTAGGACAGTTAAGAATGTAAACATGTATCTTAAAAACCTTGAGTGTACAAAAGCTTGAGATAGCGACACGTTGACCCTGGAGCCAATTATTTCCCATTATTTCCTTTGGGGAAATGGCTGGATAAATCAGCAAATTGGGAGGATGACCAGCGTCCTGGAATGTGCTGTCGTGTTGTAATTAGGCAAAGAAAGTATGAAAGAGTGCAGTATCAACTTTTCTTCTACTAACCGATTCGATTCTGAGATTATTATCCTATCATGTGCCACCCGTATACCCACTGACATTACTGTCAATCACCATAATGATAATGAGGGTTATTATCCGCATCACCTTTCAGATGGTAGAATGTCATATATATATATATGCTCACAATTTATAGCGAGCCGCTGTAAAATTTTAAACTGAACTGTGAACTTCTAACGATGTTTTCAAACAAAATACGAGTGACATCTGTGAAGATGTCGATTAGGAATGGATTAACAATGCAATGGAATGCTCAAAATTCAATACGATTTCCAAGAGCTCTGAACTTTTGACGGCTTCATCTTAAAGCCGCCGGCCCGCACACATGTACTAGCGCGGGCGCCCCAGTTCAGCGGCATTTCCAGCCTCGTTTGGCCTCCGAGGCCCCCTACAGGCCCCATGTCGACCTCCCGTGATGGAGAGAGGAAAGGGCCGATGAAAGGTCAGCCTGCCAACTGGACTCATTTCTTTCTCTTGGCAGCACAACACAACACAGCAGAGCGAGGGGAAGGCATAACGCTCGCATGTTGTGCTCGTTGTTTACCGTCTGGAAAGGAAGCGTTCCACACGCTTAAACCTGTCGTGTCGACACGTGGGAATGACAATGTATGTTGTTGTTTTTTTTTTCCCCAGGCCCTTCTACGAACTCATTAATGCTTTACTAGCCATTAGGAGCTACTTGGTGAAGATAATCTGCTCGCTAGTTTTTTTTTTTGGTTCCCCGATGAATGTGCATGTGATGAGAAACAACATTACGTCTGGATGTGGCGCCGCATCATAAACAGCGGTCATGTCCGACATTATTTATTTGTTTTGTTTTCCACGGGTCAGCTCAGCTCGCTTTTCCTCTTGATGGTGTTCACTCTCCTCCAACATCACCCGAGGCTGCTGCAAAAGTTGTAAAAAAAAAGTTTAAGGGCGCTGGGAAAGCCGCTGGCTATTGATCCTTGTTGGGCCAGGCGCTGCGTTATTGCAGAGTTTCAGTTAAATACTGCTGCCGCTGCTAAAGGTTGTTATTCTTTTCTTTTTTTTTCTATTTTGCTGAGCGGCCGTTTTAGCTCATTACGCTGTGCCCTGGCTCAGATGAATATTAGATTATGTCCTCTTTCGTTAGGCCTGAGATGCACTGATTGTCAGAGGTTGCTAAAGTAGCTACTCACACTTTGCACTGAAGTAGAAGTACAGATACTTATGTGAAAAAAGGGGGGTAAGATAAAGGTCGAGATTCAGCTCCCGTACTTTGAGAGAGTCACAGAGAATGCGGTCCAACTTCAAGAAAATGGCAAGGCAAGGCAGTTTTATTTAGATAGCACATTTCATAAACAAGGCAACTCGGCGTGCTTCACACAAGCAAAGGCGCAACATCTGCAAGCATCTACAAACACAACAGTTAACAACATTCAAAAGCAAAGCAGAGAAAACAAAAGTAGCATACAAAAAGTACTAGAATGTTCGTTGACAATATTTAAACTAACAGAAAACTTTAAAAACATTTAAAGGTAAAGTAAAGAAATAAAAATGGGTTTCTAAAATATATAAAAGAGAAAAAAAAAGATTTAAAATTGTTTAGAGAACCTTAATCAAAGGTATGAGGAAAAAAGCTACATTTTTAACCTGGATTTAAAAGCTATTGGCAGTTTATATTCCATTTGTGTGCAGCATAACGGCTAAATGCAGCTTCACCATGTTTACTTTGAACTCTGGGCTCCACTAATTGACCCAAGTCTGCAACTGTCAAAGCCCTACAAGGTTTATATCCAATCAGCATTTCATTCATGTATTCAGGACCCAAACCATTTAATGATTTATACACCAGTAGTCAAATTTTAAAATATATTATACAGCTAATAGGGAGCCAGTGTAAAGCCTTTAGTACTGGAGTCATATGTTCTGATCTCTTTGTTGTGGTCAGAACCTGAGCTGCAGCTTTCCAAATGAGCTGCAGCTTTTTGATGCTCTTTTGGGGGAGTCCAGTAGGCTCATGGCTACTGCATGAATGAAAGCATGGATAAGCAGACTCACCCGAGTCACATGACCTAACTCGAGTCAGGCTCGAGTTGCTATTTTTAGGACTTGCGACTTGACTTGACTTGGAACTTGGTATCAAAGTGACCCTTGAATATCTTTTAGATCAAGTGCGCAACAGCTACTTCATCGGCCTGGATGGCTCGTTGCGGCTGGCCTTGGCCAACGGCATGGAGGTGTCGCTGCACACGGAACCCCACCTGCTGGCCGGCACGGTCCACCCCACCGTCAGCAAGCGGAACATCACGTTAGCCTTGGACAACGGGCTCAACCTGGTGGAGTGGCGGCAGAGGAAGGAGCAGGCTCGCGGCCAGGTCACTGTCTATGGCCGTCGGCTACGGGTAAGAAGCCTTTCTTTGACTTGCTGAAATGGGATTGGGCTTAGAAGGTAAAGTTTTCTAACCGTATGGCATCTGTAAAGATGACACTTAGTGGATTTGAAAGCACATTTGTGTTATGTAATTTAGTGCTCTGAATGTTCACCATTTTTAATCATGAACTTATAACTTGTAATATAATGTTAGCATTCTGTACCCTTTCAAGATTACCTTTAGAGTGGTGTTTAACATGCATTTGCATTACTCAGAGGCACCTGAAATGGTGGCAGATGTGTGCCGACTCCAATTTGAGATGGAATGTGATCGAAGAATTCCGAACACAGCATAATTAACTGTCACCAAGTAACCGTAATTAAGTGTAACTAAATAAAAGTAACTGAAGCAAAGTAAAAAATAAGCAAAAAAGATCAGGAAAATCCTCCTAGAACATCTGAACTTGATCAGAAAAACTGTCAATTGAATAGGGGTGTGTAGATTTTTTTATATTTACTGTATATTGCTCAATGCAAAATTGCTTTAGCGCCATGCAATAAACAGCACATTTGTGTCCCCAACATGCCAAAGGAAAGCCCTTCATCTCAGTGTGTAGCAACAACAGAATCTGAAATAACATTGCTTTTCTGCTCCAGCAAATGTTTTTTTTTTTTTGTTTTTTTTGCTTTCTTCTTTTAATCCAAGTCGACTTGCACATTGTCCAGCAGGCGACAGTGCTAATGGGGAGGTGCCACTTTGTCTGTCATCGGCTGTTCATTTAATGGCCCCGCTGTCCCTGTGGAAGTGCAAGCGTCTAATGTATGTTACAGACAATGGCCCTCAGGGGTGAGATAGGGAAACGGGAGCAGCCTAATAGCCATGGAGCGGGCAGGGATGAGCAGAGCTGGAATCATTGAGCGACCTTGAGTGGCATGTCAAGTGATATTTCGTGGGTGGCTGGCTGGGCTGAGCGTGTGGCGAGGAGGTGGGGGGAGGATTAGGCAGCTTCTGACATCACACATCTTTGAACTCCAAAATGAGACCGGGAGAGATAAACTATTTTGGATTTTGGGTGTCGCTTGCTGTTTGTTGTGATTCTCAACTTGACAATTGTCATTTCGGCTCGCCCCCCCTGGCCGGTCGTCACGCTGTTGATTTATGGTGCAGAGGTGCCGCGCCTCTGTTTGCTCACACGGGGTGACCAGTTAGTTCAACGCGCTGCCATGGCCACAGAACAGACAGTGGTGGGAAAAACACTAAATGTTTGACGTTGACGCATTTTAGCAGCCCGGGGCCAATGTTACAAAAAATAAAATAAAACATTTGACATGGACCACAACGCTATAAAAAAAGAAAAAAAAGGAGTGTTATCCTGAAAATCGTGTGCGGCGAAAAAGTGAGGGGTTGCAACACCCACCATCCCCCTTGGGTGTTCCCTCCCCCCTCCCCTGAAAACTACTACGACTAATAATTTAGAATTATACAGAGCTTGTGTAAATATTTCAATAACAAAATAAATTATTTAAAATGAAAATGCTAACAACATTTGTTTTCATAATTAATAAAGTGAATTTATTCGATTTTCCAGTTCCAAAGCTAAGTACAAGGGCATATCTATTCTAGATGGACACGGGGCTGCAGGCTCCCCCCAAATTGCTGAAAAAAACGAATTTTCCACTTTAACAGAAAGTTGTGATGCAGCAGTTTTTTTCTTTTCTAAATAACTACAACAAATAAAAAATATATTAGATTGGCAGTGGCAAATTTTGATAACTGATTAATCGCGATTAATTGAAAAAAATGTAAATGAATAAAATTACAGTGGTCAATGCAATGTGGTCAATTTTTGCTATTTCTGTTCATCAGAGATGCAAGTAAACTTATAGGTTTTTTTTTTTTGCACTGATTCCGAATCTGCCCGCATTTTGTCTTTGACGCACGTTTTTCATATAATATTAATATTAGTAATCATAATAATAACAATAATAACATGTAATACAGTAATATATTTCAGAATATTTATGAATTAAGGGTTCAGTTCAGCAACAGGTGGATTTTTTTCTGAAACATCAAAGCTATAAATTACAACGCCTGGTAAAATCTGTATTGTGCAAGTGTTTATAGGTCAAACTTATAAACCAAAAATTAAAATATCTCAAAAACCTGTGCAAAAATTGCAGATTGACACACCGTCACCCATTCCATCATCCATCCATTTATCCATATATTCTGTCAGTTCATCTGTCTTTCCATCCATCCGTCCATCTTTGTACAGGCCACATTTTTTACAGCATTTGCATTCCCATCTCATTAGCATTTAGCTCCATAGCCCAATTGCCGATCAAATATTGAAGATTGCGTAAGCAGATCACTACCAGCGAGGACAAAAAAAGCAAATGATCTTAGAATCGTATCTTCTAATATCTATCGTATTCTATTAAAATGAATTGTTTTTTGGCTCCACTCGAATACCTCCGTTTACTAAATGATGTTATAGAAGACAACAGCACAAGATCCTGGAGGACAGTTTTCAAAATGTAGTGTTGTAAACTGTCTTTTGCAGCTTCCCTCCTTGTTTCATGGCCTATTTCCTCCTGACTCCGTCCGGTTTGAAAGAGCTCCTCGGAGTGAGTTTCCCCCGTCCCTCAGGACTGTTGAATCTGCGCTTGTAAGAGTTTTCCTTTCAGCCCGTTGAACCTTTGACAGACCGCATCCTGACACCAAAACATTTTTGTGCTGCTTTTTCACGGGTTCATTTCCGATTAGTGCCAATGTTTTTGGACAGAGACCATTAACATGAACAAAAATTAGCTCTTTTTTTTTTCAAAGCACCTTGGAATTACTGGCGAGTTCTGTAAGGACAAAATCAATATGTCTTTTACTTTTGTTTGCTTGACGTTGTCGCACGACATCGACTGGCCTTGGTTCGAGGGGAAAATGCTTGTAACTGTATTGTGTTGTTGTTGCTGTGGTGCTATAGAAAAATACTGAAAAATGAGTTTTGAAACTGCAAATAGGCTCAGTGTTTGCTTGTGCTTATATCACAACATTTCATCACTTTGGTGTGCAGAGTATAAACGAAATTGTGTTTTAAGAGAATCTAATTTTAAGGCGAAAAAAGTGGCTAACTTTGCAAATCTGTTGCTTTCTCAGCGTAAAATGTAACCCTCTCAATTAGGTATCTGTGATAGTAATTGCCTCTGGTGTAATTGTCCCTTTACCGATGAGAGACATTAGCATGTTTTTCGCGGCAGGAGATTAAAAAGTCAAGTCTTCCCCCCCGCACACACACACTCACACACACACACACACACACGCACATTAACCCACTCCTCAAACCGCTCTATCCGTTGCGCCCTGCTCTTTGGTGTGATCCTTGAAAGCGGCGGAAATCCTCATTGATATGTTTTTTACGTGCACACCGGAAGCAAAACTGTGCATTGCATTTTAATTAAAGCAGTGTTTAATTAAAGGCAAAACAAGTCCCCCATTTTCTTCTGGAAGGTATGGCCGATGTGGAAATTTGATTTGACTGACTCTCTGACATCTTTCATGCTCAGGCTTCCACATTTAAGGTTCTCCACACAAGCACCATCTGGTTGCAATGGTTTTAAGTTTGGTTTTATTGGAACTTGAGTTTGTTTTCCGCGCCTTTGTGCAATTCAGTGGGTCAGGCCCTTTGCGCTGGAAAATAAATCATAGTATGTGTGTATTTTGTTTGCTTGAAAGGCTTTGTTGTTGTGTTAGGACAGTGGTTCTTTTATACGTTTTGTCCATATTTAAAATGGGTTCTTTGCCATACATCTGGTTAGGAACTGTGTGGCACCCAAGTTGCACTGATGTCAAATCGTGCCCTCCTCCAGCATTTAAGTTGCCCATTCCTGCACTAGGGGTTGAAGGACTAGAGATTTTTTTTTTATTGACTTTAATGTAATGAAAGTCGAGTCAAAGTCGATTCAACGCTGGTGTCATTGATCCTTTTTTTTTTCAACACAGTACAGCACTCCCCAACTTGTTTTTGCCATGGACCAGTTTCACATTTAGTCATATTTCAGCTTTTACTGCCACGGAATCCAATAAAAACTCATTAAAATGGTATTATTAGTGGGTGCCCTGCACATGTTTTTCTTTTCAACAAGCCGTCTGGTCTCATCTTGTTGTCTTTAGAATAGCATGTTGTAACAGGGAACATTGTTGCCAGGCTCCAAATATTGAACATTTTTCAAGATCACAGACAATAGTGTGAAAACACCCTCAGAAGCATATAGCTGACTATCTGAATCTCACTTGGTCTTTTTGTCCGTCATCTTCCCTCGGACAAAGCCCTTTGACTCCATGCCAAGCCCACCATGACCTTATGGATTACATTCTGTCTTTCTAAATCCGACTAAAGCCCCAAAACACCTTGTCCATCTTTGTGCCAGTTTACCAAAGATCCAAAATGAGAGTAATCAGCACCTGGCACTTGTTTGCCTGCATGCAGTCAGAATGGATTTAATGATCATTGCGGTCTTAATGGTCTCTGCATGATTTGGATTGCTCCCACAATCATGCTTTTTTTGTTTTTTTGTTTTTTTTAACCCACAAACAAAGAAGTTAGTTAATTAAAATATAAAATCACTGCAGTGGATTCTGCAGTCTATTTGAAAATCACTTGTTCTGTAGACTTTCCTGGTTGAGGTGGACCCAGCCCATCTCATCCGACCACCTCTCTTTCTTCCTCCACAGGTTCACAACAGGAACTTGTTGTCTCTAGACTTTGATCGAATTACCAGGACAGAAAAGGTTTATGACGACCACAGGAAGTTCACGCTGCGGATCCACTACGATCACGCCGGGCGGCCCACTCTCTGGGCTCCGAGCAGCCGCCTAAATGGGGTCAACGTGACCTATTCGGCCAAGGGCCACGTGGCGGGCATCCAGAGGGGCACCATGTCGGTACGCATGGAATACGACCACAAAGGCAGAATCAGCTCCAAGATATTTGCGGATGGTAAATCGTGGAGCTACACATATCTGGAGAAGGTAAGAATTGTTGGTGCCATAGATACAGGAGACATCATATGTTATTTATTATAGTTTCATACTTTAATTCATTCCAGCAGTTAATGTGCTGCGTTATCAAGTTCCAGCACAAATATCAGCAGAACTTATAAAAACCTGTTGGTGCATGTTGACGTTACGCTTTTGTTACTGTAGTCTGCCAGAAAAAGTTCAACCCCGAATAGCTGGGATGAGTGGCAAAGGGTAATGTCATATTTTATTCTCAATTGTGTGTGTGTGTGAGGGTGAGTGAACGCGCGGTTATTTGCTACCTAGACAAAGCGACGCGTTAATGGGAGTCAGTCACCTTGATACGAGTCAATTTTCCAGCTGCCTTTGAAAGTATTAAAATGCCAGAATTCCGGTATCTTTGATTTTTGCTGTGAATTAGCCCTCACTTTGACTCCAAAGTAGCAAAAACCTGCAAGTGATGGTGCCACTAGAAATCTTAATTAAATTGCTGTTGAAAGAGAGAATGAGAGAATGAGAGAATGAGAGAATGAGAATGGTGTTGGTGTTTCTGATCTTGCTTCACAGTTTGATTTGGCAGCATCAACGATCTGTATTGTTCTTCAGAACAAAGAGGCAGAAAGGGCATTGAGGTGGCTGAAGGAGTGACTGTTTTAAGGAAGCAAAGACCTAAAATTATAGAATACAGAAGAATTAGTGTGGATGAATGAGAAAGAGTTTGGTGATAATAGTGTCAGTGAGACTAACATGCAAACAGGCTATGAAGTTGAGCTGTGATTTGGTAGCAAAAACTCAGATATTTCTAAGATAACAAAATAGGCGGATGACCAAGCACATTAAAACAAGGTAAGAATAAATTGATTCTGGGGCTAGAATGGGATAACAGTCTTTCCATTTGTTTTAAATGGGAAAAATGATTTGATGATTGATGAGCAAATTAATTAAGTTCTTGAACTGAGGTTCCACTATACCTTTTGAGGAAAGTCCTAACCTGGAACTGTATATCCTTATGCTCTGATCATTTATCTGAACCGAAACATGTTGTCTTGCAGTCCATGGTGCTGCTGCTCTACAGCCAGAGACAGTACATCTTTGAATTTGACAAGAACGACCGACTCTCGTCCGTGACCATGCCCAACGTGGCCCGTCAGACCCTGGAGACGTCACTCTCTGTGGGCTACTACCGAAACACGTACCGGCCTCCCGAGGGCAACGCCTCGGTGCTGCAGGACTACAGCGAGGAGGGCCAGCTGCTGCAGACCACCTACCTGGGCACGGGTCGACGGATCATCTACAAGTATGGCAAGCTGTCCAAGCTGCTTGAGATTCTCTACGACACCACGCGCATCGGCTTCTCCTACGACGAGGTGGCCGGCATGCTCAAGACGGTCAACCTGCAAAGCGAGGGTTTCACCTGCACCATCCGCTACCGCCAGATCGGTCCGCTGATTGACCGGCAGATTTTCCGATTCAGCGAGGAAGGCATGGTCAATGCCAGATTCGATTACGTCTACGACAACAGCTTCCGTGTCACCAGCATGCAGGCGGTCATCAATGAAACGCCGCTGCCCATCGACCTGTACCGCTACGATGATGTGTCCGGCAAGGCGGAGCAGTTTGGGAAATTTGGCGTTATCTACTACGACATCAACCAGATCATCACCACGGCTGTCATGACGCACACAAAACACTTTGACGCCTATGGTCGCGTGAAGGAGGTGCAGTATGAAATCTTCCGCTCCCTCATGTACTGGATGATGGTGCAGTATGACAACATGGGCCGCGTGGTCGCCAAGGAGCTGAAGGTGGGCCCCTACGCCAACACCACGCGCTACACGTACGAGTACGACTCGGACGGCCAGCTCCAGGTGGTGTCCATCAACGACAAACCTCTGTGGCGCTACAGCTACGACCTCAACGGCAACCTGCACCTCCTCAGCCCGGGCAACAGCGCTCGCCTAACGCCGTTACGCTACGATATCCGGGACCGCATAACCCGCTTGGGGGATGTCCAGTACAGGATGGATGAGGATGGCTTCCTGCGGCAGCGAGGCAATGACTACTTTGACTACAACTCGGCCGGTCTTCTGGTGAAGGTGTACAATAAAGCCAGTGGCTGGAATATCCGCTACCGCTACGATGGCCTGGGCCGAAGAGTGTCCAGCTGGAGCAGCGTTGGCCACCACCTGCAGTTTTTCTATGCAGACCTGTCCAGCCCAACCCGGGTCACCCACATGTACAACCACACCAGCTCCGAGATCACATCGCTGTACTACGATCTGCAGGGCCACCTGTTTGCCATGGAGCTGAGCAGTGGTGACGAGTTCTATGTGGCCTGCGACAACATCGGCACGCCTCTAGCCGTGTTCAGCGGCTCGGGCCACATGATCAAGCAGGTGCTGCACACGGCGTTTGGCGAGGTCTACCTGGATACCAACCCCGGCTTCCGGGTGATCATCGGCTATCAGGGCGGCCTGTATGAGCCCCTCAGCAGGCTGGTGCACATGGGCCGCAGGGACTACGATGTCCTCGCCGGGCGCTGGACAACCCCTGACCACGACGTCTGGAAACGTCTCAACAGCGGCCACATTGTCCCGTTTAACCTGTACATGTTCAAAAACAACAACCCTCTCAGTAACAATGAGGAGATCAAGTGCTACATGACGGGTAAGTCGCATGTTGTTATAGAGGAGTGTTTCCTGGCATTTACTGAGCAAAGGCACATATTATAGTATTTTGCATTAGAAAAATATATGCATCGCTAGAGTTGTCACAAAAAATGGCAGTGAAACCCAGCTATTTGTGGGGCATAGCGACTGAGCCCTGCACAATATTTGGAATTTGTGCATGAATGTCACAACATAGCGTGACATGTTACTTAAATTACTTTTTTTCTATTAGACAAGGATATGGTCTGAACAAGTGAGCTCCTTGCCTCAGTTCAACATAGTTGCTTGTAGGGTTGGGCGTCATTTGAATTTGGACGAGTCCAGTTCTTATTACTAATTCTGGCATTCAATTCCGGTTCCTAATGAGTCTTGATTCAAAGCATTATATTATTTTTGAACAAATCATATTAATTCTTTGTGCTTTATTTTCATGAACCTCTTACTGTTTGTGAACTTTGCTATGAATTACTCATAGGGTTATTTTTTTTACCAGTATGTTAATTTTTATATTTTTTTATTATTTTTCACCAGAGCTTTATTTTTTACAAGTTCAAGAAAATAAAATAATGCAGCAGTTTGTCAAAGTTGGTTGTCAGAAACGCTAAGGGAAGCCAGTTTAAAGTCACGCATTCGGTCACAGTCATGGATACTGATGTTAGTATTAGACATAAAGCTTTAACATATATAAATGAAAAAGTACAGTAAATGGTCACTACTTCACATATTTCATCTGTCCTGAGGGGATTACTGCAAACAAATTTGCCAAGGCCTCATTTCAAGAACATTTTTTATGTGAAACATTTATATGAGAATATAAATATCAATATGAGGCGCAGGCAACCTCAACCTACACTCTCTCCTGGTGTCCACGGGGTGGGTGTATGTAGCTGAATATAAATAGCAATGCCGGCAGATGTTGGGTGAGTCCCACCAGAACGATCAATAATGCATATACGTTTTTTATGGCGCTAAAATTACACGTCAAGGGGGAAGAGAGAGCCACATATCTCGCTCCCCCCCTGTTTGTGAGAGTGTTGCTGCTCGCCAGCAGTCAGTGACACTGACTTCAGGGTGACAGGGAGCCTCAGAACATCGCACAATTTGGATTCACATACAAATATCTGCTCTGGAAATCACACCGACTGCTGAGTGCGTGCAGCTGTATTTGGGTGAAATGTTGTTATCAGCCGCTGTCTTGATGTCACCAGAGGACTCAACAGAGTGAATCACAAGTTAGAGATCAAGCATTAAGGTCACTGAGAGACAAAAAGGCTCCACAGTATATTCCCTTTTTTTATCTGCCTCTTATTTACACTTCTTTCCCCGCGTTGCGGCTTGTTTGACCGAGGAAATGTGCCGTGCTGATGACAATTGGTTGGCTATGATGCTAATTAGCACATTAAACAGCACCAAATTGTACCTGCAAATGTCACTTTGGAGCTGTTATATTCTACTCTGGGCTTTTAAATCTCCCCGCTAGCAGTGTGCGGCTGCATGAAGCTCCGTCTCTGTCTCAATTTGTTGTGTCACTGAGATATGCCAAAGATTATTTGGTCTGTTTTTTTCTTTGGGGCACCACTTTTTACCCCTGTAGGAAATAATGAAAACAGAAATAATCCTTCCCATGGTTAGATTGATTTAACCTTTATTTAAGTGTAGAGGCCATGAATGAGGAAAACATAAACCATTATTAATAGTAAAATGACTCTGGGAGATTGCTCCCTCGTTAGTGGGAAAATATGTTAAATTGACTTTTTACTGGCTTGCATAAAAATACAGTATCCCCCCCCTAGCTTTGCCACAAAAATAGCGGAAAAGCATGGTTAATAGTTTAAAAAACATGAATGCAATAACTTGTGATTTTGCTTCCATTTTTCATGAGCTGAACTCAAAAGATCAAAGACTCTTTCTATGTACACAAAATACCTACTTCTCTGAAATATTGTTCACTCGTTCATCGAAATGCATGTTAGTGAACACTTTTGCAGAGATAATCCATCCACCCCACAGGTATAGCATATAAAGAGGATGATTAGACAGCATGATGATTACACAGATGTGCCATAGGCTGCTTGCAATTAAAAGCCATTTTAAAATGTATTTCACGGTATTGGAGACAATGTTATTATAATTAATAAAACAAGGGAAGTAATTACATCGTAAAATTGAAAAAGGTTTTTGTTAACAAAATGAAATAAAGACAAAAGCTAACTGAAACATATGTTTTTAAAACTAACAACTAAATACAATTCTTGTGAAAAGTTGTAGTCTTTGTCAATTAATATCATACATAAGCTTTTGGGGTTCATTTTAAATGTATTTATTTTGGTATCGTTGTACAAACTATGACCGTTTTGGATAAGTTAAAAAAAAACACACAAACTTGAATTTGAGAACAGACCTTGACTGTGTGTGGATTAACGTACAGGCAGGCAGTTTATGTACTCAAAGGGAACAATTCTGCGATCACTTTATAGCTTCTCGCTTTGTGCTAGGGAGGAGGCAAACGCTCAGAAAAAATGCACAGAGAAGTGGCAGCAGAATGGATTTCTTGAAACAGTCACCAGGTTCACTCATCACAGCATTTAACTGCTTGAAGCCAAACAACATCACCGTCGCAATTGTCTCAGCCGCGTCTCACTCACAAATGGTTTGTGTGTGCATTGTGTCTTGTTGCAATCATAAATAACAAGGAATCTGTGGTCTCCTATTGAAAATAGCAAGGGAAATAAACATTCTTTTTTTTTCCCGCTCCACTTTTTTACCATTTATGACTGAATTGTGATTGGATGCTGAGCAGATGTGTTGATTTACAGCTGCGGAGGGAGCGCCTAAACTGTGATTGATGCCACTGGCATATCCATCCATTTAATTAAATTACCAAGGTCCACTCAAACAAATTCTTATTAAAAAAAAAAAAGGAGAAGAAAAAAGCCATTTGTCTGGTGCTGTCAAATGCAGGTGGTAAAAGGACTCTTCTGCTTAAAATAGGAGTTTGCAAAACCTTCACTAATTTACTACTGTCAGGTTTTACTGACAGTTTTAACAAATTTGACAAAAACATGTTTTTTTATTCCAAACTTCTTTAAGTAGAAGTACGGATACTTTTCAAATAAAGTAAATAATACTCTGAATCGCTTTTGTGGAATAAGAGTTAATCCGCCCGTTTTTAGCCATCTCTGGGCGATTTTGTGACTTCTGTCGACTAAAAATGACATCACAACGGCTCAGGGCAACGGCCATTCACGGCTGACCTGTATTCTCAAACTGAGCCATGATTGGCCATTACCTGAACCCTGAGCAAACACAGTTTTTTCAAGAATATGTTCCCAGCAGGTCCGCAAGTTGAAACATGGCATTCTGATTAATATTGCGTTTGTGGAATATGAGTTAAGCAGCAAAACCCACTCCTTTTTAGCCATCTCGGAGCGGCCATTTTGCCACTTGCTGTTGACTGAAAATTACATCACAGTTGCACAGGGCTCAGGTAACGACCAATCATTTTTCATCTTCAGAAAGCAGGTGAGTCGTGTTTAGACACGTGGAGGCACATAGAACATATTATTGTGAAGAAATGTTTTAGGTTGACTTCAAACTTAAATAAGTAGTACAGACTAAAGTACAGACTCTGAAATGCACTTCAGTAAAAAAAAATAATCAACTACAATAACATTAAAAAAAAGACTAAAAAAAACTACATTCTGACAGGATAATCTGGATTGAAGTGACGATATGTTTTACAGGAGCAACACAAAACAACATAAGAAAACATGCTACAATAGCTAATGCTAACAACTGAAAAATCACGTTACATGTGTGTGTCTTTTCAGAATAGATGAATATAAGGCCATAAAGTAAGCTTTAAGATGCCACAAGACACAACACATTCACCACAATTTTTGGATCTGACATTATCAAACACTTCAATACATCCACAGATGTAGAATATCTCATGTCATCATTGCTAATTGTCCCATGTCGTTGCTATATAGAGCTTTTCTGTCTCTGTTTACGTCATCCACGGAGGTTGAAACAAGTCACTGCCTAATTTGACAAAGTAACAATTGGTACCATGTCCGCTGATAGTGTAGTGGTACACACGCCTGAGTTGTGTGCGGGCAGCGTGGGATCGATTCCCGCTCAGTGACAGTGTCTATGTGTGCCCTGCGACTGGCTGGCGACCAGTTCGGGGTGTAGTCTGCCTTCGCCCATTGACGGCTGGGATAGGCTCCAGCAACTCCCCGCGACCCTATATAGGATAAGCGGTTTGGAAGATGACATGACATGACATGACAATTGGTACCTATACCCATATACCAATGTACCTATATATTGTATTTCGCGATAAAAATAATTATGTATTGCAAAATAACGCAATGTTATTTTAGGAGGAGAACGAACGTCTTCCCCTTCCGGGTCATAGTTTTCAGTGTACAATGGAGATGGCGTGACCTATCAGCTTTGGATAGATTTTTACATGACCTGTCAGGTTTGGATAGATTTTTAGAGTCTAGATATGTCCCAGACAAGGACATACTTTGCATGCAAAGGGATACGGTTTGTACTCAATGTTAACAGTCAACAAAACAAAATTGCTATCCCCCTTCTTCCTTGTCAGTAAAATGGGCATCCACTAGAGGGCAGACTATGCCTGTGAGAATAATACTGCAAGGAGGGAACGCACATGAAAAAGAGCACTCAACAGTGTTGTGCAGGCTTAGCCATGGCTGCTCTGTTGTATCGCGGCTGCTCTGTGGTATTGCGGAAGAGAACAGTGGTCTTTCTTTTTGAAAGAACGCAACACAACACGCCAGCTGGTACTTGACCCGGTTCTTGATGAATAGTGGGACAGACAAAAACCCACTTCTATCCTAGCTTAGTCTGTCCTTTTTAGAAGACTTCTCATGCTCCGTCCGTCCCTGGGAATACCCACCTCTGTTGGTGACCTCCCGCCACCAGGTAATGCAACACGGCAGTGCCAGTTTATGCCTAACCGTCCGTCTCGAGAACTCCTGTGATGTTCTCCATAAATGACGGCACATGGTGGGAGTAGGCCAGCCGCACCTCGAACCAAGCAGCGGGTGGGCCGGCTCCAATTTGAAACGTCACATTATCCTGCCAACTCCAGATGCCTCCCGCATCTCATTAGAATACAGAATATTCCCCAAGTCTCAGCTGCTCACAAATGACACCATATTATAGTATATAATTATCTAGCTCAGGTGTCGTTTGCCGTCGGCGAAGGCTCCCCCGCCGCGATGCGCACTGCCGAGTGGCACCTGCGAGACAGGACGTGAGTCAGTGCAGACGTCTGGAGGATTCATTGCAGCTTGTTTGTTTCCACAAACAAGTGCACTGCCAGACCGGGACCAAAAGTATGGAGTAGTTTAAAAGAAACGCGTTTTGCATTTTATTCACAATTCAAAACGGTTCCCAGTGTGTCTGTGACATGCATTATCAAAGTGCCCCAAGGATTGCGAATCACAGCACACTTCAGATCAGTGCGTCCCCACCAGTATGACATGAGAGGCGCGCCCGGGGAAAAGGACAAATTTCACTTAATTTTGTCTGAAAGTGATTATTTATTTACCACAAATAATGTATCTGTGATTAGCTGTCTATTGCAGCAACAACTAGTGAGACAGTATAATTAAATGCTATTTCACTAGATGGCAGAAGATTCAGTAAACCTCCGTCGCCACCTGTTACCATTCATACAACAGAATAATAGCTAAGAGGTCCAAACCTTTTGGGGTCGGGTGTCAATTTGTGGATGGATTACACCCTGACTCAAAGCCGTACAAAAGGAACGTCCGGATGAATGAATTGACTGCACTGCTCTGTCATTGGTTAAAACCACGATTTACTATGCACAACATGTTGCTACCCAGGTTTTCAATTTTAGCCATGTTTATATTATAGGTCAGTTTTTGGACTTTTGTAAGTGATTATTGGGCAAAATGGATTGTTGTGTGGTAGCAGGCTGTTCCACTTGTCCTGGACAAGAATCTGAATTAGGATAGCTTTATTGTCATTGTTCCCCCACGGTGCAACGAGATGGAACAGACGCAACCCGTTCAAGAGAAATCGAACAAACAAAGACCAACAGGGGCGCTACAGAACGGGTGCCTGCCGGGTCGCCTTTTACAGCGCCCCGTTTTCTCAGATGAAAAGAAAAGAAAACGGGGGAAGGGGGAGGGGGAAGAAACAGTCAGGGACCAAGATCCTGCATGGGAGCACAGCATGGATTTAGATTTAAAAAACACCCAGCAAACCGGCACACATGAATACACAACATACGGCACCTCCAATACTAGCACATGTAAAAGTGGGGTGGTGGGAGTATCGGGCGGGGAACAGCCCAGACGCACTGAGCAGGCTGCAGCACCGCCAGGCGCTCGCTACTTGGTTATCGGTATCGGTGAGTACGCTAGAGGGAATACTCATGCTGGTATCGGTCTGAAACGTGGTACCGAACATCGCAATTAAAAGTACAATTTTGTTTTGGAGTCTTATTCGATTCACCGTCTCCTTCACTGCAGATGTGAACAGCTGGCTGGTGACCTTCGGCTTCCAGCTCTACAACGTCATCCCGGGCTATCGCAAGCCAAACACGGACACCGTGGAGCCGTCCTACGAGCTGGTCCGCACGCAGATCAAGACGCAGGAATGGGACAGCACCAAGGTGAGCCCTCGGCCCAGCTCTCGTCTTGACATCATTAGCAACCAAGACATGCTCTGTAGCCACAATCCCAGAGGAACTGGCAGCTATCAGGCCCCACAAACACGGCCCAGTGAGCCGGGTCCTGGCCTCTTGTCCTCATCTTGGGGATGGGGGTCAGGCTAAACAGCCCTTGTAATTGTCCTGCCATTAGGGAAATTCACTCCCCATTCCCTCCACCACCGGCCATTGATTTCATCTCAAGTCTTACACCCTCAGCCAAGGTCTGCGAATTAGCAGACATGCTCCGATTCCCGCGCTTTAGCGAGGCATTGAAAGTTGCCCCCACCTTCCCCCGTTCGCCTGAATTATTGAGGAGGCCACTGTTGTCGCGCTGGCTTCGGTTACAGCGAGACGAGCAAACGCCGCCCGTCAGATTGGTGTCGGCAGACACTCTGGCTGCCACCTCAACTCGGTGTCATCCATTAGTGAACAGTGATCTGACGGCCCAGCCGCAGTCAGCAGAGACGTTTCAAAATCCAGGATTTGGAAATATTAGAAATCTAAGATCTTTTTGGACTCAATTGATTAATCGTTGGATCGGATGAGGGCGCAAAATAAGATCATGGAATCATTATACATACAGAATAATACCAGCTAAAAAATACATTCAAATGCTAATTTGATGCTAGCATTGACTAAGAGCACAAAAACCTCAGCGGTAGCCGAGTATTTAGAAGGCCCCGCTCTTGTGAAGCCCCCATCATGCAAAAAGCCTTTGAAAACGTCACACCAGCAAACGTCTGCCCAATCCAATCCAATCCATCTTCATTTAGCTACAACACCTTCACAAAATGCCTTCTGAAAGGTTTAAAGCCATGAGTGATGCAACAAATAAAACAATGAGCCAACTAACCACATCTATAAAGTGGATATTAAAACGAAATGAAGACTTACCTCCATGACGCACGATCAAGGGTCCTTCTGCAACGAAGCATATCATCGATCCATATTAAACAAGCAAGACAACTTAATCCACCTCATTTTTTCGCTTTTCATAATAATTATACAACAGTAACACAATATGTAATATAGCAATTAATGAATTTTGTAATATTTATAAATTAAATGTTAGGGTCTGTAGCAGATGGATTTTTTTCCCTGAAACGTCATAACTATAAAATACAATGCATGGTAAAATTCACATTGCGCAAGCTTTTCTAGGTGAAATTTTAAACAACAAATGGAAATATCTCAAAAAACATAATGTGCTAGAAGGGAATCCCACTTTTGTTCACATCCAGCAAAGATTGCAAACACAGTTTGTGCTCTTGCTCATTGTTTGAACCTCACCCAAGGTGCCAATCTACAAAGCGGTAACGACAACAGAGGAAATGGCTTATTGAATCCAAAGACATTTTTGCATTTCAAATATTTCCAGGGGAGATATGTTGGGAAAAGTCATTGTCGTAGATTCGACGGAATAAATAAAAACGCTCCCCCCCCCCGCCTGCAGCCATGAAAGAAAAACAGGATGGATTTTTGTTTCCTCCACGATGACTCGCACAACACAATTGATTGTCAAGGTGGGGATGGCTAATCATGTTTGGCGTCCCTAAATTGTTGGTTTTCCAGTGATAACTTGATCTTTGCGGGGGTCGCTTATATCTATGTCAGTGGTCATTTTTAGCCAGCTTGAAATGTGGCCACTTAACGGGTATCATTTTGTATTTCGTCAAATGGAAGCTCTCACTCTCACTGGGGTCAGGATGGATTAGGACAAACAAACTAATAAATCTCTGTCATGATTATTTTCAGCAAACACTGCAGCTATGTGACCAATTCAGTATCCTTCATTTGATGGGAAAACTAGGATCTGTTGTCATTTACTTTGGCTCCACTGGCCAAGCATGAAAAATGGCTGTTGAGGGTCCGGACAGATGAGGTCCTGTGCTGTGCAAGGCTCGTATTTTGGGTCACGCCTGGGGCTGGATTTGTACCCCCATGCTCTGTGGATGACGGTACGCTCTGGGAGGTATGCCGTGGGGCGGTGGTGGCAAATGAGGCGGGGGGGAGGGGTGCGTTGGATTATCATGCCCCCCGCCCCCTCCATCTGCCCCATCTGCTCATGGGACGGATGACCCGGTCCCATTGATAGCACAGGATGCAAATACAGAGCGACGGGGCAGATCAGGCGTGCTGCTTGCCTACTCGTCTTCACATCCAACCCCGGCCCGGACCACCCCGAGACCTCCAAGCTACCATCGCAACTCACTCAATTAGTTGACAAAAACAAAAACCAAGAAGAAAGGTGGTGCTTTGGCAAAGATTTTTGTACGTCAGACGACAAGAATCCCCTTTTGCCGTTTGCTCATGCGTGTTTTTGCTTTCCAGTCGCTGCTTGGTGTTCAGTGTGAAGTCCAGAGGCAGCTGAAGGCCTTTGTGAAGCTGGAGCGCTTCGGCCCGATCTACGACGCCAAGAGCGCCGGCTGCCCCCAGACCGAGGCCAAGACGACGTTCGCGTCTGCGGGCTCCATCTTCGGCAAGGGCGTCAAGTTCGCCATCCGGGACGGACGCATCAGCACGGACATCATCAGCCTGGCCAACGAGGACGGGCGTCGCATGGCGGCCGTGCTGAACGACGCCTTCTACCTGGAAGCGCTGCGCTACACCGTGGCCGGCGTGGACACGCACCACTTCGTCAAGCTGGGCTCGGTGGAGGGCGATCTTGCCCTCATCGGCATGGCGGTGGGCCGGCGCATGCTGGAGAACGGCGTCAACGTGACGGTGACCCAGGTGAACGCCGTGCTCAACGGCCGGACCCGCCGCATCACCGACATCCAGCTGCAGTACGGGGCGCTCAGCCTCAACACGCGCTACGGCAGCAGCGTGGATGAGGAGAAGGCGCGCGTGCTGGAGGCGGCGCGCCAGCGCGCCGTGGCGCAGGCGTGGGCCCGCGAGCGGCAAAGACTGCGCGACGGCGAGGAGGGATCGCGCACCTGGACCGAGGGCGAGAAGCAGCAGCTGCTGGGCTCAGGGAAGGTGCAGGGTTACGACGGCTTTTACGTGGTGTCGGCCGAGCAGTACCCCGAGCTGGCCGACAGCGTCAACAACGTCCACTTCATGAGACAGAGCGAAATGGGCCGCAGGTGACATGAACGCGCTTGCGTGGCCTGATGGACTCTCACAGACGACAGTGGACCTCTTGCCAAAGACGCCGCCATTTTGTTTGTTTGTGTGTGCAGCTTGGTTTTGAATAGAAAATGGAAACAAACAAAAAAAAGACAAAAACAATGGGTTGCACTGAATATGTGTGATCATTCTTTACATTTTCAATCGGTAATTGAAAATCAAAAACTGAAAAAAAGCAACTGATTATTTTGTCATATTTTCTTTTTATCCAACACAAAAAATGACAGATTTTCGTTATTTAGTCTCAGATTAAAACTATTAAATTGAAAATTAGCTTGGATTTTAATTAGGTCTGTCACTATCAAGTATTTTTTCATCAATTATTCCATTGATTAATCACACAGCCTGATTAAAAACACTGCAATAGTTCCGAATCAATATTTATGACAAAAACATGAAATGAATTACATCATACTCACCAGAGATGCCAATTATTATGTATTCATTCAATTAGATCACTAGGTCATCAGCACTAGGCTACTGATTCTGAAGACCTTGGCCATATTAGATTGACATGACAGCACATGGAGGCTGAAATCTAACTGGACCAAAAAAAAAAATTTGACATACAAAGTGTACATAGTGTACACATGCTTGAAGCCGAGAAGCCAAGATAAATGCTACAAAATTAAGAGACTAGACTGTCTGCAGTGAATTAATACAATTTCATGGATCATGGCTACGTTAGCTTGTTAGCCGCCAGATGTACACACAGTTCTTCACGTATCGTTGCGCGATGGTTGACAGAAGAATCAAAATAATGGTGTTGTTAAAGTGATATGTAGTCTGCTAGTCGAAAACACTATGATTGGATAAACAAAAATCGTTAAAAGCTTCTGCGTCAGATATAACGCATGAAACCGATTACAATAACGTTTCAAAAACTTAATTCAGATGATGGATCATTTGATGAATCCTAGTCTGGATTGACTGTGATGGTTAACAAGCTAACTATTTTTACCGATGCTCGTTACCAAACATCCGGGTCACGTACAGCTGGCCAATTAAATATAAAAATCAAATTACGACCTGCACACCGTTTTTCCATCTTGTATTTATTTTTATCCGAGGCCAAAATTGAAACATAAACAAGTGAGGTGTTTTTTATGTGTTCGCCTAAAACAAACAATTTTCATTGTTCGATTTTGGATTTCCAGTTAACAACGAAAAGAATGAATGATAGGCCGATTGCTTTGTTCGAGAGCCCTTGACCTTTTTCAGAGGTTCTTGATCAGTCTTTGCCCTCCAACTGCGGCTGGTAGAGGATCAAAACCACATTTTTCTGACTTTGCCTCGTCGTACCGGCGGGCCATTGGGAGCCATTCGTCGGCTCAGATTGTTATGCCTCAGCTCGCCCCATTCTGCCTTTTTCCTCAGACAAGAAGATTCACTCTCTTTTAATCACCTTTTATTTTTCTTTCATTTTCTTTTTCTTTTTTTTTACTTGAAACTTGTTGTGAGAGACATGTTTCCCAGGCGAGGAGTCTTGTCAGTGTTTTCCTTGTGGACTGCTGAATGGTCAAAAGTGCTAAAAGAAATTAAAAAAAAAAAAAAAAAAAAAAACTAACTAATTTAAGGGATTTGCCAGCACTTTTTTAAAATTGTGTGTGTTTTACGTAAAAAAAATGCAAACAAAAGTGCTCCTCTGTCATTTTCACTGGTTACAAACAACCAACACGCAGGATCACTTCCTGGTTTTTCAGTTGATCAATCGTAATAAATAAGCCAACAACCAAAATTAATTTTTCAGACAAATGTGAGTCTGTTTCCCTTTTAACGTCCATTGTTGTACTTCACCAATAAACGATGAAAGGTGGGCCATGTGTGTTTTTACCCCTGAACGGTGACAGTATTCCCGTATGTGCTGCTTTTGCATTGCCAACAGGATGAAAGAGATGCTACGTGGACAAAAGTAATGACACACCACCTCTGAATCAACTCACAGACATGGTGGAGTAGTCCAAGCAATCAATTGCCCATCAAGGCCTGATTGGATGAATTTGGTTTGGCAGAAAGTCTCAAGCGCAGGTCAGGGTGTCCATTTTTGTCCATGCAGTGGGCTTTGCCTTAACGGAACGCAATGCACGGGACCAGCAGGTGTTCCTGGTTCTGTTTGCACTCAGTTTGACGTTCACTTGATCGATCCTTTGTGACGAGGACAATTGAAAACGTCACTTCGTGATTTGACTGCACGCCTCTTGATCTGTCTATCAAAAGCCTTGTGAGTCTTTTTTATGTCTGATTTATTTTATCATTTTGATTCGTACATTCAATGATGGCTGCACTGAGAACTGTTTTTTTGTTGTTGTTGTTGTTGTTGTTGTTGTTCTTTTTGTCCCGCCCGGCCCGCTAAAGTTCCAGACTCATTTAGTTTGAGTTTCCAACACTGTGTTTTTCTTTCTTCCTTCCTTTCTTTTTTCTCGGACCGTGTAAATACAAAGATGAGTCTAGCAGCGTGCTGTAAATGAAAAACATGCAAATCGCTTATTAGAGCTACATCCTGTGTAGTCTTATGAAGGTAGAACGAGAAAAAAAAATAAAGGGAATATTTTGTGTTTATCTTCTTGAGTTGTTGTGTTCTGTCATTGAAAAGTGTTCACAATTACAGCTCAATTGTTTTATGAAATGAACCAAAATATCGTCATGCTGGAGAAATCAAACTAATAATTTGGCCAACATTTGAAATTACAAATTTTACACATAATATGCAAAATTCGTTCAGGAACTGTTGTACTGGAGATGATAAAATGTTGATAAATATATATATTTGTCCAAGTTATGGGCAGAATAATTGTGACAGTCTAATTTGCCTCAAGGTATGAATAAGGTGTCTATATATATATATATATATATATATATATATATATATATATATATATATATATATATATATATATATATATATATATATATATATATATATATATATATATATATATATATATATATATATATATATATATATATACATATATATATATATATATATAGACATATATATATCGAGCTGGCTAGCTAACTAGCTAGCTATGACAACTTCTGGTGTGTCGTGTCCACCTTTTTTTCTTTTGCGTACTCACTAATTGCAGGAAATGAACAAAATAGTAACACATTAAATTGACTAAGAAACTAAATTGACTAAGAAACTAAGTTAACCTTTACTGAAGTTAAATGCAAAATAGTGACATTAGGGTTATGTGGTTGCCAAATGAATTGAAAATGAAGTGTGAGCTGCACTAAACCACTGTTAGCTGCCCTGGTGGTGTCAAAAGTGTTTTGTTGTTGTTTATTTGTTTGTTTGTTTTTACCTCATGTTTATTCTTTTCCACTCTGTTTTCATTCAAACGTGGGAAGACATGGGAGACTGTCAAAGTGTTCATGCTCAATTTACTTTCAATCATGGAACTCCACAGGTAAATTGCAAACTTCAATCTGACTTCATGGGTCATCTAACGCTTCAATGTGCATGTATCTGCTGTGAAATAACAATGAAAAACTCGCAAAATACCTTCTCATAATGGTTGTAACTTAGTAATAGGCAGAGCTGGGCATTTTACAAAAATTTCCCGGTTCATTTATCGCCATCTACCAGCCGCCGGAGTACCATACCGCAGGGGCGGAGCCATGGGTGGTCCTCACAGGCCCACCCAGATTAACAAACTGCCCACCCAGTGAGATTCGTGAAAAACAAATAAATAAATAATGATTATCATTAGAAAAAAATTAATTTGCGTTTTGTTGTGTTTTTTTATTTTATTGGATATTAAGAATGTCATAATTGTGGTTGTCTAAGGAAGATCTGAACTTCATATTAATCAGTTTGTAATTTTATTTGAACATACGATGTGTCAGGACAGGAGGATTGTGCACAGTGTGAGAAATATTCAGGCCCACCCTGATTTTTCCAGGCCCAGCCATTAGCCACATTCTGGCTGCGCCACTGCCCTACTGCCTTCCGTTTTTTTGTCCGGCCGGATAAATCAAGTCAATGTCGAAAATACCTGTACAGAGACAATTGCAAGTCTGTCTAGTAAATTGCCATTTTAAATGCAAAAGTTAATTCTGCATCTTTAAAAATGGACTGACAACCATTATGTGGCCAATCGGCAGCCGGCTAACTGTGAGTACCCCCCGGCCCCCTTCCAATCCGGCTCTCACTGGATTAGGTGTGTATTAATTAATTAATTTATTATGTCAGAAAGTTCAAATCTGTTGTTCGGGCAACATTGCAAGAGTGCCTAATAATGTAATGACTATTCTGTTCCGCAGGTACGGATACAATGTTGCTTGGGTTATCTCTGAGTAATTTAGCAAAACATAATGGCTAGACTGCTAGCTAACATCAGGTGTATAGCATGCTATGCATTTTAGCGGCAAAAGAACATGACAGTGCCTTTTATTCAAGCAACAGGAGAGTCAGTGAACAGATTTGTTTACTCCTGGTGCCGTCGTCGCTATGGCCAACCAAAAACTACTGTATGTGTCCTGTCATGGTTGAAAGTTCTTCAGTACATCCATCAGAAAAGTTGTTCTTGCTGAGAACTCGTATTTTGCCGCAGCAAGACAACGTTTTTGTTCACGCAAAGGCGGGCACACTACGGCTGGAATCATAATGACAACAAATTCACCTCGGCCAAGCTGAGCTGAGAATGCCACAAAGGGCCTGCAGGTAGCAGCCAAAATTGTGAATTCTGAGCATTTTAGTCCTGTTTGTGATGTATCAGCCAACTTTTCAGAGTCGCTTTAAATATCGCCCGGAATCAGTGGTCCTAGATGATTGTGATTAATATACTTAAAAACAAATCTCTGCTTTCACTTTACAGGGTCTTCAAGCTTTTTATTATCTCCTTAGATTGTGTACCTAATGAAGGTGAGTGTTTGTTGGGCTTCTAGCAATGCGCCTAACGAAAAATTAGAACGTTTCTTTGATAATATCTTAAAAAGCATATTTGCTGGTGCTGTGACAGGTGTCAAAAAGAACCCAAAAAAATGTGATGAACAACCAGCCCGACATTCACTGTCATCACGCTAATCTGTGGACTTGTAAACGGAATAAAAACAGTCTAATTGCTCTTTATATTGATTAAAGCGACATGTAAAGCACAATGGCTATAAATAATCTACTTTTATCCTCATGCAATTTATATAGGACAAGAAAAAAAAGTGGCCGGTGTCTAATTTTAAAACAGAAGTAATACGTATCTAGGTCACATCAATCAAACAATCGTGCCATTATTGTTTGTTATTTGGACCACCGAGGGCAACCATTTTATTATATATTTGGTTACAAGCAGAGGTGGCAAAAGACTTTCTTTTGACTGATGATGACTGTTTGGACAAACAGCAGCGCAGGTTTTGTGTGTGTCCAAATTACACGAACTGCAGCAGAGTTTTTTTTTGCTTGAAAATAAGGGAAAGAGCTCCGCTGACTGAGTCCCGGTCTTTTCATCCAGTTCAAATATAACAGAAACTGCAAATGAAAGTGTAACACCTGCCATCTCTAAACTTTCACCGATGTTTATTTTCCCAATAATGAGCACTGTTTTGCACAGAAAAGTGGCCCACCTGTTGGTCACTTCGAGGCAACTCTGAGCCGCCCCCCCCCCCCCCAAAAAAAACCATCAAAATAAAAAGCCCACAGATTCACACGCTAGCTGCATTACATTTCAAGTGTCTCCGCAATGGTGAGCGGGCCGCATCTGTTGTGCGTCTGAGAGGACAGCAGGGCTAGCTCATCTTTTAATCATCCTGGTATCACGTTCCCGCCGCCATGCAAATGATGGCACCATAATAAAAGCTTAATGGTGCAGGGGATGGTAAAGCGAGCGGCTATTGAGGGAGCGTACTGAAAGTCCCCGAAGGTTCTCGGTCTCGTTTGGAAGCCCTTTCCACGACGCGCTGTTAAAAAGAGTCGACACAAATGAAACCCAAGCGCTCGTTTTTAAAATGTCACCATTGCGCGGGTCAGGCGGAGGTCGGTGGTATCTCTCGTGCATGCTAATGACAGGCGAATGTGCGATAGGAGCAGGGTTGGGCAAGCTACGTGGAAAATGTAGAGAGCTAAACTACAAATTATTCTATGTTAAATGAAGCTTCACCACAGTGAAGCCACCAGAGAAATGTAGCAACACACACTCTTGCACACAGTCTCAATCTATTACTGCCAAAAATGTGTTGCCAGCTAGTGTTATGTGGCGTTTCCTTGACAAAGTGTTCAGAGAAACGACGAGTTGCATTACATTTAATCACAATGTTAAAAATTGTCAAGTCGCAGTGTTACAAGAAATCAATTGCAGTATTTTGGGTTGAAAAAAAAAATCTTTAAAGAGTAACCTAATATCTCAAGAATAAATTTGATTTTAACGAGGAGAAAAGTCAGACTTTTTGCAATAATGAAGTCCTAAAATTAGTATAAGTAGTAGTTGTATAAGTTGCATCCTTACAAGAAAATAAAATGACCAAATTTTGGGGGGAACCAATCGTTGGATGTTTGCTGAAAAGTGCACCTATTAGAGTATTTTTGTTCTCTTTTTGTAAAGCCCAAAGATTCCACAACAAAGCACCAAATCCCAAGGTTCAAGGTGAAGCTATATTTCGCGTGGGTTGGCAGCTGTAGTTCTGGAGGTTCTTAGACATGTATGTTTTTTCTCTGCTGAAATAATCTGTAAATCATTTATTTTTAATGGTAATGTAAAATGTGTGGTAAATGCTCTGGGATTATAGTTTGTCATATATGTATGGTTTAACTATTAATATAATCAAACAAATGACGATGCTAATGACGAATCCAATTTAATCCAGAACTTGTATTTTTCTGGGTTCATTTTGGGAAAAAAACCCATTCTGTATGAGCTCAAGAGGTTGTAAAACTGTAAATGCATTTTCACTCCCAAGAAAATTACGAGTATAATTATCAACCATCCCAGGTACAGCGCATTTTGTATACGGAGCTACGTTATTCTGGTAGAAGAGCCCAATAAAGCCAACATGAGAGGTGTCCGGAGCCTCAGCTGCACTTGCCGCGCTCAACTTGACAGGTGTGAACACTCAAATGTCACTTTTATATTTTCATGTGGCTCTGGCTAAGATCAAATCCGACCGGTGAATGGTATTGACAGCGCATCTGTGGCTTTTACGAGGTCACCCGTGATAAGAATCTGCATTAACTTGTTCAGACAGCTTTTCATGTCGCGCTTCATAGCCATGACAAAGTAGGTGTCAGCGAGCGCCGCACTAATTAAGCCGTTTCAATGTCGGAGTGACGCAAAGCAAAGAGTGGATACATTAACGTCTGCGTAATGAGTCAACGAGTGATCGTCACGCTGCTCATGTCATGTTATAAGCACATTTCGGTAAAGATCGCAAGTACCCAGGCGATCACTTTTTGACATTTTTCAACAACAATTTTGTCAAAGCACATATCGTCGCTGTCCTGTGAAAAACACTTATCTCCAATTTTGGAAACATTTTTAATCTTCACTTTAATGTGATGTCTGTAAGTCACATGTCTGTCATGTTTCATGTAAAAATAAGAAAAAAATGGAGATAAGTGTTTTCACATGATAGCGACGATATGTTACATTAGAAAACTCATGATTCACCGCCAAACAAAATCGTCCCAAAGTAAGCTGGACCATATCTCCATTATCACTGTGGTTATGGTCCAGACCGGGGTTTTAATAGTTTTTCCTTTTTTCATTGTAGTTAAATTTTAATTTAGTTTTGACTTTTGTTCTTAAAATTCTGTTTTCAGAGGAAGTTTATTAGCAGAGCTGGGCATTCTGTCTATGTGACGGACCGGTCCGTCTGTCTGCCTATGACGGACGCCCCTTTTGCTCACGGTTGACGAATGACGGGTAAAATTTTAAAATAGACAGACTAAGCATAGTCGGAAGACCATAAATTTAATCCGTCTGTAGTCCGTCTTTAGTCTATTTTGCGCGGCAAGGCTTCGATGGCCGCGGCGGGGAACAATAGTGAGCTGTTGTTGCTTGGGGGACAGATTTGAATGAGGGACCAGGCTGTGAACAGGCTTCCATGGCAGAGAGTCACTCTTTCTGTTCAAATATCGGCTAGAAGTGGACCGGCTTATAAGCGGGTTCTATATTTTACCCTCTGACAAAAAGACGAATGACGGGCGACGGAAGGGTACCTACGCAGCAGACGGATGACGGATAACGGACACTCCATTTTATTTGTAAAATGCCCAGCTGTGTTATTACACATAAAATTCCTAGAAAATCACAATGTCCCATCGTCGGTGAGCTGTTTTTAGAACAATCTGCACTCACATTGGCAGATATCGGCTACATTATACATCAGATTTGTATACATATTTGGATGAGCCCCGATTATAATCTGAAGATTTGCGATTGCTTTTTTCTTTCTATTGACGTTGCCGTGAGGCATATCCCAATTGTGTCATTACACCGTGCAGTGTGAATGCAGCCTTATATCTGCACATTTCTCGATGCTCCTCTCACAGCGCACAAATTTTTTTTGTGATATACAGGAGTAGAACTTTTATTGTGTTTTTCTATAAAATGACATTTCCAGAGTTAAGCAGACAAGTCGAACACCATCTGATGCCCTTGACACTGAGAGTTCAAAATGCTGCGGGGGATACAATATTTCGGCACGTATTTCAGCAGTCTGACTTTTGCGTTCACACTCACGCACAAACGCGCACACACCCACACACACACACACACACACATGCACACATATGCAAGTCGCCAATAGAAGAGGCCGTGTCAAGAGTGTCCAAATCCAAATTACAGTGTCTGAGCTGTGCGTTGCGTCTAACAAGATAGTTTTTTTACACTGGTGGTAATGCCGTGCCATTGGGAGGGGAGCACGTTTTCACTCACTTATCATTAGCATCATCAGCAGGGGTAAATGAAACGTATCATTTAGGTTGGGGGGGGCAGGATGGTGGTGGGGGTGTGTGGTGGGGGGTATCTTGTGTTAATGACAGCGGAGGAGAGCAGACTCATGGCTCATTTACACTTGATTTGTTGAGCATTTTCTGGCATGTGACATACAGCAAAACAGAGCATCCTCCCACTAAAGTATATATATGTATTAAAAATGTTTCCATTGTTTTTAAGATTTGGAAAATCCTTATGCGTGTACCATGCGTGGCGTGCGTGGGAGAGAGAGAGAGAGAGAGATTACACCCCTACAATTATTTTTTAAAAAGTGAAATACAACTGAATTGAATTGAGGCATTGATTTTATTTTTTTGTTATCACATACCACTAGGCATGCTACACTCTCAGAATCACTGGTCGAAAGGGTTCCTGCCACGTCGCCGAGTTGGAGCCGAGGGGCGCGCCATCCCCGATGACTTTGAGGTAAGATGGCGGTTGTTAGTTCCGCTCGACTCGTGTCTGCTGGACTGTCACACAAGCCATTCCCTGGAATCACACCACCATAATGGCCTAATCAGCACTTAACGAGCTGTGCTACATAAAATCAATGGCCGGCCTCCGTTTGGGAATGCGCAATATTTGGAGGAGGAGATGGAGGCTCCGGTTAGGAGCTCGGAAGACAAATCTCCACCTTTTCGTGCGCTTGTCGAACACGATGCGCACCGACGATTTGATGTGCTCCACCCGCGTGTCGCTTATATGTGTTTGAGGACGCATGGGACATTTCTCCCCCAAAGGTGCAGGTCACAAAATATGTCATGGCAGAAGTCTTCAATGGAAAACAAGCCCAAGCCGGTTCTGCGGCTCAAGCTGAACAAGGCTGCGTTGTTCTTGATGGCAGCGCAGGCAGAACATCACAATAGCATCTTGTTTCCATTTCGCTAGACCTCGCAGCTACAAATGAATAATATAAGGGTAAAAGAATACATCTACAGGAGGAGAGCAGGAGAGGGGAGGATTTGGCTTTGTCATGTTTTGGGTCATATGGAGCACCAGCGCCACCATGTGGTTACAGCCACTGAAAGATGATATCACTTCATAGTTTCATTATTTGAATTTCCTGTACACATTAGATATGTTTCTTTATTGATCATTTTTGAATCATTTAGTTTTATTACAGGCTTTTTCTTTCTTTCTTGTAGTCTCTTATAAATTATATGTATCTATTTATTGGTCATTATTATTATTATTATTATCATATATCATATATTTATTGGTTTTGTGTTGCCACAACTCCAACAAATGTTATTCTGTTCTTTTTTAATAAATGTGTATTCATATTTTTGTTAAGCTTGCATTCTTAACATTAGTTTTCTTATAGTGCGAATATATTTTCCTCTGCAGTGTTGAAATGTATTTGTAAAATCATATATTTTTCATAATAATAAGGTTTTATCAGGGTCATTTTACAACGTTTTTATGGCAGTACTTTTAAAGTTGTGTCCTTCTGAGTATTACAACTACACTGTTACACCTTTTTTTTCTCATAATATTTCAACTATTTTTGTGAAACTACACTTTTCAAAATTCATGTTTGTAATATTATGCCTGTTTTCTTGTAGCACTAAAACTTTATTGACATTTAGTTGTATAGTTTTACGGCAGAACATTAAAACTTCCATCCATCCATTATCTGTACCGCTTCTCCTCACGAGGGTCGCGGGGCGTGCTGGAGCCTATCCCAGCTGTCTTTGGGCAGTAGGCGGGGGACACCCTGAACTGGTTGCCAGCCAATCGCAGGGCACACAGAGACAAACATCCGCACTCACAATCACACCTAGGGGCAATTTAGAGTATCCAATCAACTTACCATGCATGTTTTTGGAATGTGGGAGGAAACCGGAGTGCCCGGAGAAAACCCACACAGGCACGGGGAGAACATGCAAACTCCACACAGGGAGGCCGGAGCCGGGATCGAACCCACGACCTCTGAACTGTGAGGCGGACGTGCTAACCAGTCGACCACCGTGCCGCCAACATTAAAACTTTATTCTGGTAATGTTTTTGTCACATACGGAAGAGGATTAGGGCCAGTAGGGGGAAAAAAAAATATTCCATTGTTGTCAGTTTTTTTCCTCACAGGATTACAAATTGATTCTCTGCATGTTATAACTTTGTCATTTCATTACGAAATGATTCTGGTCATATGATTTTTGTTCTTTGCAATATGACATTGTTCTTGTCATAAAACAATACTCTATATTATTGTAATATTAAAATGTCATTGTTGTAATATGCCTTTTTTGCCCTCAAAATTTTAAAACTACATCGTTATTGTGGTGAATAGGGATAGGCGAATAACGATACCACGTATCAGTATCGGGCCAACACGACCTCATTTAATTAGCGGTATACTTTTTTTAAACTATATTTTTGTAATATTACAACTTGCTTGGGGGTCATTGTTATATCACTGATAGTGAGGTATTCAATGACCGTTTTGAACACACACCAAACTTAACAAATCTGGTTCCTTGCCTGCTTCCTTGCCTGCAAGAAAAATGTGACATTTCGGGATATTTACTTCCCTCCGTTAGCATTCCACTCGCTCGTCGTTGAGTCATCAAACATAATTGTTCCGCTTCCCCCACTAAAATGAGCGTGTGTGCATAATTGCTCCATCTCCAAGCTGGAGATCGTTCATATCAGCCATGCATCATGTCCAGCTTTTAATGATGATGTGTCAGGAAGCAGACATAGGTTGCACATACACACACACACCCACACCCCCCCCCCCCACACACACACACGCACACACGCTCACACACACACACACACACACACACACACACACACACACACACACACACACACACACACACACACACACACACAGCCCTTCTGCATCTCAGGCCACCAGGGGCTGACGGGGGTACCCGGCCAGGTGAATAATTGTCTGTGGCATCTTATTCCAAAGCTGGCATCCTGATGTACGGCACTCAAGGGTGGGCGCCCGCACCCGGTGTCACGGCAGGTGGTGAATGAGCAAGCTTTTAGCGCAAATGGACCAAACGCTGATGGACCATTCATCACGTGAGATTAATTTCAATAGGACTTCCCTGCATATGGGATGGTTTTAAAATTGCAGAATGGGACGATGAGGTTTGTGTCTGGCAGTGGGAGCAGACATGGATCTGGATGATTGTTTTCTCACCAACAACTACTTGCAAAACATTTGTTACTTTCGCAATTATTGTTATCATTATTATTATTATTATTATGTCATGTGTCATCTTCCACACCGCTTGTCCTGTCACGGGGAGGTGCTGCAGCCTATCCCAGCTGACTGGGTGAAAGGCAGACTCCACCCTGAACTGGTCGCCAGCCAGTCGCAGGGCACACACACAGACACAGTCACTGAGTGGGAAACGATCCCACGCTGCCCGCACACAACTCAGGTGAGTGTAACGCTACACTATCAGCAACCTCATTATTATTATAATTGATTATTATTATTATTATTACTAATATTATTATTATTATTATTATTGTTGTTGTTGTTGTCTTACAGAGCAGTAGTTCTCAAGCTGGGGGCCCTGGACTTCAAGTGTTCTGCCAAAATGTCCTACCTGTGCAAAACTTCCTACCGGAGGCTGATTTGGCAGCCTGTTCTGCCAAAATGACTAACCCTAATCCTACCTGCAATCCGCAAGCGCACTGGGCTTTGTTAAGATGTCTTGACGGGTAGGAAGGAATTGCAGAACACCGGTGGCCCGGGAGCCGTAAATTGGAGGTATGCAAAAAAACATTTGCAACAAATTATGTTAGACCATTTTAAAAAGAGAATAATAGGTGTGTCAGAAAAATTACAGGACTGGTGTCATAGACAAAGGTGTCAACTTCAAACTACAGGTTTTCCTCTTTGAAGCAATTTACCAAAGGATTTTTCCAGGAGACTAACCAGAACTCAACCCAACTTGGGTTACCCAAAAATGATACACAAGTAAGCAAAACTATAAAACACACACGCAACTGCTAATATACATGAGGGAACACAAACAACTAACATTAATAACATAATAATATATTACAGTACTAGAACATCATAATGTTTGTTGTTGGCTATAACTCTTTACAAATGTCTGAATCTGAATTTTTAAATGGCATTGACAAACCACTTGTATTGCTGCTACCTACTGGTGATCTGGAGCATGCATGTACTGAAATCTTTGTTTACCTGGAAACCTAATTTAACCCTTGATTCGCGGGTCTGTGGGACCCGTTTTTTTTGTTTTGTTTTTAAATGACCCAAGGCATATCATATCCTCCTCATGGTGATGACACACTGTTATGGGATTGTCTCTTTCAATATTGTATTACTTTTTTTTTTTAAATGAGTAGCACATGAATTGTGTTTATTGTTTAAGTGGATGATGTAAATTGAAATAAAAATAATAACATTTTGGTATACTTACATTTAAAATGATTGAATTATCGTATCAAAATATGAAAACAGTTACGATAACAACTAGACTTGTCGCGCTTTAGCGATTGGAAAGACAACTCCAACTCCCAGGAGCGACTGAAAACCTTGCTGTGACAGACAGTAATCTGATTGGATATTCATCACAACGTAATTCCATTCGACCAATGACGTGAGACACGACCAGGAAAAGATCGAGAGGAAGCAACGTGAATGTCATGGGAAAGCGGAGGAAGCAATTTGTTGCATAAATGACTATTAAACGTGTTGTTTTATGTCTTAAAACCTGGCGCCACGCCATGTTAGCGTTTTAGGAGTTGTGATGTTATTAAGATGTTTCGAACTGCTGCACAAACGTTTTTTGCTTCTTCTGTGTCCCGAAGTGTGTCGTTGATAACTCTGAGGCATTTCTGCAAAAAGGCGCCGAGGAAGCTTCGGGTTGCTGAAGCCATTTCAGGCACTGGGTTGGATGAAAACATTCAAGTGCAGGTAACATATACCGTCTGTCTATGTCATTGTTTAGTCATTAGTTTCTGAACGCTTTGCAGCTTCAAAATAGTCACGATTAACCTCGTGAACGTTTTCTTCCATGACATTATCATATCTTATTTGGACACTTTATATTATGTATGTTTGTCAAATAACAAAGCTAACCACCTATTTTATCTTTTAAACGTTCTCCCTAGAGATGGTACCAAGCTTTCCCATGTCCCCTAAATGCGTCACAGTCATCTTGGATTTTACACCAATCCCCCGTTATTTGCGAGCAATATGGACCTAGCCCTGCAGCGACTCAGCGAATCGTTGACGCCTCTCCTAAAATGTTTATACCAATCGTTTAAACCCTAACGTTACCACAGAACAGTTAAATAATTTCAAACACAAAATTAGCCTTTAAAAGTTATGCCTGATAGATGATTTTTATTTCAGTTGTTTTTTTCCACAACCCGTAAAAATAGCATATTTTCTTAGCTTGAGTCCGCTCAAGGACCTGACAGCATGTTGTGGCGTTTCAGGGTAACTGAATAGGTGAGTTTTTCATTCAATAGCCAAGGATGGGTTCCACACAAAAAAGTGATTAGCCCGCACTTCACTGTGCATTGCTTTTTCCCATTGAATTGTTAAACTACATGTTTGTGTTTTTGAATAACACAAAGCATTTGTCTCGCAGGGATGGGTTCGCTCTGTCAGATCGCAGAAGGCTAATTTGTTCCTGGACGTTAACGATGGGAGCTGCCTGGAGCAGTTGCAGATAGTCGCCAGTCCTGAGCTGAACGACCCGTAAGGACTATTATATATTACTGTCGACTATGCTGAGAGGAAAATGAATGTTCTTTTTCCAATTAAAGGCTGCTCACATACGGGAGTGCCGTTGAGGTCCGAGGGATTCTGAAAAAAAGTCTGCACCCTAAACAGCCCGTGGAGCTGGAAGCGGAGCACATTCATGTAGTTGGAGAATGTAACCCCTTGGTGAGGATGCTCTTAGATGTGCAAACGAGTATTACAAGTATTGGGGACACCCTGAAAAGGAAAAATACAACGACGACACTGGATTAAAGTTGTAATTTTACAAGACTAAAGTTAGCTTGTTGTCTAGAAAGGCGTGTTTTTTCGAGACAGGAGTTGTGTGTTTTCGAAAGTTAAATTGCTTCTATTCAAGAAATTGTTCTCGAGAAAATGTTTTTTTTACGCAAGACGTATATTTTCAAGAATGAAATGAAATAATATAACATGACAAAATAACAGTATGCGACCTAACTCTCAATTACATGTCGTCGCTGTCCTGTGAAAAACACTTATGTCCAATTTTGGAAAAAGTTAACATTTTCACGTTAGTGCAATGTCTGTAACGCGGAAACACCATTCACGAAAAAAAAATGGACATAAGTGTTTTTCACAAGACAGCAACAATATACAATTTCTTAACACAAATGTTCACATTTTTCAAAGATACAATTTAGTCCCGTACTATGACTTTAATCTAAATAAAATGTATGACTCTATCCTGAAAATATGCGACTTTTTCTCAAATGTCCAATGTTCTAATAATATTACAACTTTAATCCAGAACACATTTTTTAAATCTTGAAAATATATGTTTTATCCCAAACATGGATGTTTTTTTTTTTCATGTATACGAATTTATTCACTTAAATCTTTAAAACGTATGACTTTTATCTTGAACATATATACAACTATATTCTTATAATATCCCGACTTTAATTTCTACTTCTTTGTCTTTTGTTTTGGCTCCACTATTCCTTGGTACAGCTAAACTCGACATTGACCTTTTTATGTGATGCTTAGGAACTTGTCATCTCTTGTTCTCATTTGCAGGATTTCCCGTTTAAAATCAAAGAGCGCCACAAGCTGGAGTACATCCGCCAGTTCCCTCACCTCCGCAGCAGAACAAACGCCTTCGGCTCCCTGCTGAGGATACGCAACGAGGCCACTTGGGCCGTTCACTCGTATTTCAAGGTGAGGTCATGTCAGCGGAGGGTTTGCGAAGTCAGAGCCGACGCTTGTTCTCTTTCCTGTTTTCCAGGAAAATGGCTTTGTGCACATTCACACGCCGATCATCACCTCCAACGACTGTGAGGGGGCGGGCGAGCTCTTTCAGATCGAGGTGAGAGCGCGTTACAAGGCTGTTGCCGCATACTCCGGACATTTCATTAGGTACGCTGTGAAATGAGGTGTAGACATTATTTTGCCTTTACAAAGATGATAAGACGATAGACGATGCCTTTAACCTACTCCTCTGTTTAGACATGGCTTTTCTAGTTTGATATACCTCTTTCAAACCTGTGGTCCTTCCTATCCAGAATTTGAACATTGTTGTCCTCAAGGGAATGTCCCTTCTTCATGAGCCGCTGATTCTGGACCCAAATCTACCCGCTGCTGCTGCACCATGCGCCTGTGCCGCAGCTGCTTAGTCTATCCTCTGTTAGGTCTTTCAGCGCTGATAAAAGTATGTTAATAAAACAATAAAAGTAATAATATGTAATGTAATATGGTCTCAGTGTACGAAATGGTCGTCAGATTACCCAGAGTTGTCAGGGAAAAAGAGTTGCAGAAGCTCACATAGTAGGACTACATTTCCCATGATTCTTAACCACAGAAGCAGGAAGTAGTCCTAGTTCGGGTATGACGAAAAGTAAAAAACCAATAGACGCCTGTTTGCGATTATATGCGGATGAGAATGACAATGCGAACATAATAGGAAGGAATTTGAGTTCAAGATGACAAACTGAAAAGTCGATGTCCATCATCCATACATACTGTAGGTTGCACTGCATTACAAGGTGCGCTGGCGATGTTTGAGAAAATGTAAGGATTTTAAGTGTGCCCGATGGTCTGAAAAATATGGTATTCGTAAACATTGAACTCCTCAAAATGTGTAATGGCCCAGTGAATGCAACTTTTTATTATTATTTTGTCATTGTTTTTTGTACTGAACCACCTCATTTGAGTAACTGGATTGAGAGTAACAGGAATAGGTTTTCAGAATAATATTCATAAATACATTCAAGTATAGCTGTGCTCAAAGAATGTTAACACGACGCACATTACAGATCAATGTGCATGAAAATTGCTTGCAATGTGTACTGAAAATTTTATTTTGAATTCTTTGTATGGTGATTTTATTTCTCTGCAGCCTTCCTGTCCGCAGAACAGCGAGGACGAAAACTTCTTCTCGGTTCCGACCTATTTGACCGTGTCTGGGCAGCTCCACTTGGAGGTCATGGCAGGGTGAGATGTAATTTTATTCCTTTTTTAGTATCATCTTGGGCGGAATTAGTTTACAGTACCTCGAGGCAAAAGAAGAGACTCCACACACACACATATTGATTACATATTCACGTGCGTCTCTCCATAATTATGCCTGTAGGTCATTTTCCAGAGTCTACACATTTGGGCCGACATTTCGCGCCGAGAACTCCCAGAGCCGGCGCCACCTGGCTGAGTTTTACATGGTGGAAGCGGAGGTGGCCTTCGCACGGTCCATAGAGGACCTCACCGAGGTACGCCCGTTCCACGCATCACGCCACTCAATGTTAGTGCTCGTTAACCGTGGCACACTATAGGAATAACTATTTTCTCATTGGTAGTAGCTTTCTATGAAGACAACACTATAGTACAGTCAAGTGAAATCATATAATGAAACCAAAGAAAGTAGTATGGGTGTTGGGCTGTTGGCTGTTCAGATCACATTTTTCTTTTAATTCTTTTTCTTTTTTTCCTGTGCAGTTATTCGCTGAAAAAAAAAAATCACCTTTCGCTTTTTCTTAATTAATTTATTGCTCATTCTGAAGTTTAACCTGGATTGTAAATGGAAGTTACGGAGAGTCTTCATCGCATGTGCATGTACATGCACACTTCCGGTGCATTTTTAAAAAAAATCTGATAATCTTTCCAACCTTTTATTTTAAAAAATAATGTTGAAAGATAATAATACATTTGATTTGAAATCGCTTTTCACAGCACTCAAAGACGGTTTACAACAAGAATAAATGAATTAAACCTACAGTTGAAAAGAAAATGCACACAAATTACAAAGCACACTAAAGTCAAGAAAAGAAAAACAAAGCAAGAAATAAGTCACAAAGATTAAAAGATGTTAAAAGCATGACGGAATAGGTGAGTCTTGAGAAGTGTTTTGAAGGATGGGCGGACTGCACAGTTGCGGATGTGTTGTGGTAGTGAGTTCCAGAGGGTTGATATGTAAATTGCCCAGTTTTTGACTATATCGCTGTATTTTGACACACACACACACACAGTTAATGACTGTTTAGTTTTGTAACTAAACAAGGTGAAGAAATGTAAGTGTAAACTCTCAATAATGATGCAGCGCCGGTGTACACCACTACTTTATAAACTACAACCACAATAATGAATACCGCTCTGCGACTGCAGCGCACCTTAGTTAACATAGTTTAGCAAGTCTAACTTTGAATCATTGCCGGTGCCCCTGCCCCTCAGGTCATGGAGGACATGTTCAAACGGGCCACCGAGCACGTGTTGGACCGCTGCGCTCAAGACGTGGACTTGTTTCACAAGCACGTGACGCCGGGACACAGGGTGAGTCCCTCCCCCACCCTCTTGAGGACAGTTCACTTGTTGAACTTTTGTCTTGCCTGGAAACCAGCTGACCAAGGGTCTAAATCCGTTCTCCTTCTGCATCACCGACATGCGGAAAGGATGCCGTGGAAGCCATGCTGAAGGAGAGATTCCACGTGTAAGTGATTTATTTTTTTTCGTTGGATTTTGTATCTTTATGTATAGCAAATGTCATTCAAATTAGGAACTAGCTTTGCCGCAAATAGCAAAAAAATGTGAGTGACTCCCGCCCTGAAAATGATTATAATTGCCTAAAATCAGTTTAAACAGTAAATGTACCACAAACTGTGATCGCAAAACACTTAAAGCGTAAGTCAACCCATTCTTTTCAAAAATATGTTCTATGCAGGCCCACTAGTTGAAACACGGCATTCTGATTAATTTTGCTTTTGTGGAATATAAGTTAAGCAGCAAAATGCACTCATTTTTAGCCATGTCCGGGGGCGACCATTTTGTCTTCTGTCGACTGAAAATGACATCACAACTACTCACAAAGACCAATCACGGCTGACCTGTTTTCTGAATCTGAGCCGTGATTGACGTTCTAAAATCTGAACGGTTCCGGGAGAACCGGATTGATGGTCCCGGTACTCTCGATTCCCGGTTATCGATGCTCATGAGTATTGAACTTCAAGTGTGCCGGGTTTTACCGTAAACCAATCCATTCCTAATATACACCATTATAAGCAATTTGAAAATACTTAGTGATTCTTTATGAATATGTGTCTGTCTAATAGTTCCATTTCGATTTATATTATAGGGGGAAGATACATTTTCATTCCAAGGTTAACGTACAGTACTAGGTTCTTATTTTACTTAATTTGACGAAATTTTGGTATCTTTATCTCGCTTAGCTATTTTCACACATGACAAATAATTTAGGATTTGGCAGAGGTCTTCTTAGTGAGTGCTAAAGTCCATCTACTTCCAGGATGACCTACAGTGAGGCTATAAAAATCCTAAAGCAAAGCTCGCAGACGTTCGCCTTCCCCACAAACGTGCGTATTATATCCTCATTATCTCGGCTGCTCCAGCACCATCTTCAACTCCGTTTGCTCCGCTTCTCAGTGGGGCTGCGACCTTCAGACGGAGCACGAGAAGTATCTGGTGAAACACTGCGGCATGCGTCCAGTCTTTGTCACGGATTATCCCTACCAGCTCAAGCCCTTCTACACCAGAGACAACCGGGACCATCCCCAGCACACGGTGGGCTCAAACCTGGCCCCGATCAGTGATTGATGGGGCCCCTTCGCGCACCCCCCCGGTGGGACGATCGGAATTTGTGACGTGGCGCTGTGGTGCGCAGGTGGCCGCCGTGGACCTTCTGGTGCCCGGCGTCGGGGAGCTGTGCGGGGGCTCGCTGAGGGAGGAGAGGCTGGACCTGCTGACGACTCGACTGGAAGAGTAAGCACACGTTCACGCCGCTTTAGTTTGTATGATCAGTTTTTAATCGACCTTTTTGAGTCGAGACACACATCTTATCCAATCCCGGCTGATCATGTCATGAGCGAGAGAAACTCTGTTTGCAGGTTAATACCTGCCGATTAATTGACGGCCAATATTATACAATACAACTTTATTTATATAGCGCATTTCATAACAGCAGCGGTTGTAACAAAGCACTTTACATTTAACAAAAATAGCAATAATACAACAACAAATACAGGGAAAGCAATAAATTAAAACACAAATGATACTAAAACATACAGTAGACACCGGAAAACAGCAGAACGGTGTCAGTCTCACGCTAGGTGAAAAGCCAAAGAATAAAAATGTGTCTTCAATCCAGTTTTAAAAATGGGATGGCCATTTAAAGATTTGAAGACAAATAGAAGCATCTTAAAATGAACTCTAAAATGCACTGGGATACAGTGACGGGAGGCCAGAATTGGTGTTAGGTGCTCCATCTTCTGAGCTCCAGTTAGGAGGCCTGCAGCAGCATTTTGGACCAACTGGAGACGTTTGAGAGACGACTGGTCGACTCCAAAATAAAGTGCATTACCACTAATGCCCACCTGGTGCTGCAAACGAGCCAAAAGAATACCGTATCGAACGCTGCAGTCAAATCCAGCAAAACGAGACATATAGTCTCCAGTGTCATTTGCCAGGAGGATGTCATTAAAAACACGTAACAGGGCTGACTGTGCTATGCATATTCATGAAGCCTGACTGGAAAACCTCTGTGACATTCTGTTCATCCAAGAAAGATTTTAACTTAGTGCACTTCTTTTTCCAGAATTTAAGAAATAAAAGGCAGCTGTGAAATGGGCCTAGAATTTGAGAGCACACCTTGATCAAGGCCAGGTTTCTTAAGCAGGGGTTGCACTACAGCGTGTAAATGTAAAATGTTGGGGGACTACACCAGAAGACAGACTGCTGTTGATAATGGCCAAAACCGATTCACCAATACTCGGGAGAACCTCCTTAAGGGAAGTGAGGAGGACTTGAGTTATAAGGGGAGCCGGAGGGCTTAATTTGGCAAACCAAAAATGTCAAGGAAAACACCTCAAATGAATTGAACGCTGCGGAACAAGCAACATGGACAGATGGGTCAAATGTGGCGTTCAAAACGAGGGCCCTAGCTCGAGCAACTTTGTCAGTGAAAAACTGCATGAAACCATCGCACATTTAAAGGGCCAAGTCTGTGCAAATCGGCTGACGGGGCTTGAGTGCAGAATCGATCGTTTTGAATGGAGTATGTGGATTATGACGATTTGCCTGAATTTCCCTTTGGACTCTTTCACCTTTCTTGGGTAACGATGCCAGCAGTCTTATAAGGATCTGATAAGAGACAGCCTGTCTCTTTTCCAGCTGTGTTCAGATTTGCGGCATTCTTGTTGAGCTGCACGAGTAATCTCATTAAACCATGGCTCCGGTGCAACTTTTGGCCGCATATTTTGTAATGGAGCCACAGAATCCAACGTATTACGGCAAGATAAGTGGAACCAAGAGCTGAGTTCCTCTGAGTATTTGAAGAGGGAACGCAAATCTGATCGAAGGCATCTGAGAGCCGACCAGCAGTGAGGGGGTTAAAAATCAGACGGCTGCATTCACTAGCGCTAGTTTTAACAACAGCGCAGGAAAACATTGCATTAAAAAGCAGTCATATGATCAGAAATGACATTGTCCAACATTTTAAAATTTGAGAGCGGTAGACCAAAAAAGCAAGGACGATATCCAAAGTGTTTTCAGGACAGCACGCATGAATATTAAAATCCGCCATAAACAGGATGTGATCATATCAGCATGATTACGACAAGATTTGAAAAGTCATTCAGAAACTCGTATTTGGGAGGATGGTTAATGACTGAGCAGAGCACAGGAACAGCCCTGCCAACTTCAAAGAAAGTGCCCTCAAAGCTGCTGAACGATGTGGCGAATATACACTTTTTACATTTCAATTTGTTTTTAAAAACAGTCGCCGTACCTCCACCACGGCATGAAGTTCTCGGAGCATCCAAGTGAGAACATGCAGGCGGTAATAGATCAAGCATCGCACTGCACTCACCAGCGCCAGTCCAAGTCTACGTCAGGCATTGGAAAGAAATAGGTCCCTCAGAATAAACGTTTTGTTTGTCAACGACCGGGAATTCACCAACGCTATCCTTAAAGGAGCAGCAGGCGTGCGTAGCTCCTCCGATCGGCGAGCTTTTCCGAAGCCGGTGATCCACGTCGCGTGTAGGACGCGCTGTCGACAGGACAGCCGAAGCTCCTCGGGACAGCCGACGATGGGAAGCAAGCAGGAGTCAATGGAATCTCGAACGCGCTGCAATGGAGCACATCCGTGCGTTCGGGAACGAGCAGGGGACGAAGTGTGTTATAGCTAATTTTTTAGCTTCGCTAGCTGGCCACCGCGTTTGCCCTGGCGCCGCTTCGGCCGTGATGGGAGCTCGTGGACATGGAGAAGGTCCGCTGCAATGTCAGCAGGCAAGGTCTTCTCCCGACCATGCTCAAACGCACCTGAACCTCCAACGCCGGACCGTAAATCCAACAAAGATTGGCGATCCTACACCAACAGAGAGTCCGAGAATAGAGCACCAATTACCAAAAACGGGGAAAAAAGCCTAAGTATCAAGATGTTTGCCAAACACACCGGCACACTGTACGCCACCTTGATAGGATTTTTTTTTTCTTTTTGGGCTGATTTTTACCATTTTTAAACACATTACCAGTACAACATAAGAAAAAAGATAACGGCATTTAAACATCCCCCTCTTAAAAAAAAAATTCAAAAAAGTTGCCCGATTTTTGCATATTTTTCTTCTGTTGTTAAGTTAGACAAATACAAAGTAATGTAAAATGATCAACTTTTCTGCTCATATCTTGTTGTAAGCTTTAAGGGACCAACAAAGAATATATTTCATTCATAATAGACCTTAATTAATCGGACTGTTCATCGTTATCAGAATTTTACGCAGCAAAAAAAAAATCAGAAACAGCTTTTAAAATGAACTGTTACGTCACTGCTAGGTGGAAATGCAGAATGGCTCGCTCAGAGACATTTTCAGAACTCGGCTGATTAATGACTTGTTTGTTTTAACGTCATACTTGATTGGTGGGCTGGTATTCCAGAGACCCAACTATTTGTGTACAAGCCATGTATATGACAATTTTCCATAATAAATGTATTTTTTTCTTCTCAGGGTCGGATTAGAAGACACCTACAGCTGGTAAAAAAAAAAAAAAAAAAAAGCATCTGTTTACATACAGTACTGGTATAATTATTGTTTATGTTCATAAAATTTCATATCCAATGACATCAAATTTATTTTCAGGTATTTGGATTTGAGGCGTTTTGGCTCCGTTCCTCACGGTGGCTTTGGAATGGGATTTGAGCGATATCTGCAATGCATTCTGGGAGTGGACAATATCAAAGATGTGATTCCTTTCCCCAGATTTTCACATTCTTGTCTGCTGTAGTCGCTGCAGTTTGAGTTTCCTTTTTAAATTATGACAAGAAACTATCACAATAATTTGACAATATTATGTATGCTTCATTAAATTACATAGGCTTTTCTAAAGACTAGAAGGCTCCTGTCATGTTTCCGAATGAAAATATAAACACTGAGTTGAAAGAAGTCAGACATGATTCCAGTGCAGCAAGACTAGGTTTACATTTTATTCATACTTTAATGAAACCCGTGATGAGTTTTTACTGACTTTTACATGGAAATGTACTACAGTAAATCTTGATAATATTCCCATATTACTTATGTGAAAGTTTTCAGCTCCAAAGTAACAGTTTTCAAACTAGTGGGTTGAAATATTTCAAACTGGTTTCAAACTCTTAAAGTTGTTCTCTACAATAATGAATTGTTTTCTTAATATATATCTGGCAGTGTCAATGAAAACTATGCCAAATGCTTGGCAATATAAGTCTGTCTTTTTATAGATGTTTAAAAATTTTCCAGAGAAATGTCAGAATTCTGACACCACTGACAGAACGCTGCAACTCTGGTATGTCCATCCATCCATCCATTCGTCATCTTCCTCCTATCCGGGGTCGGCTTGCTGGGACATCAGATTTAGCAGAGACGGACAGACTTCTGTCTCCCCAGCCACTTCACCTAACTCTTCTTGCGGTGGGGTCCCAAAATGTTCTGTGGCCAACTTGGGGACGGCCTCTCCAGCGTGCAATGTGTCGTCCCGTTCCTGCTTGTATTGTATTGAATATGTTGAGCAAGATTCTGAATATGTGCGATTTTTATTTCATAAAACCGTGATTATGGATGGTTCTTAGCCAGGTTAGCTTTTGAAAAATAATAATTGCGATTGACATTGACTCTAAGAATCAAACGTTCTTTTTAAAATACAAATTATTTTAGAATTTGCATTCAGATCGTTTGACGATTTGTAATTCAAACTGTGTTAGTGTATTCAGGGATAAGGATATACGAGACTCAAATTTGAAGTGCAGTGTCTTGTTACTTTAATCAATATCATGACCTCCATTCTGCATTTACAGTTGAGTAGTGTACTAGTTAATAGTTAGTTACTGACCAGCCATCTGTAACATCGGAAGCCTCGTACCTAAAATCCAAGTGGGAGAGTAAACAATCTTCGTGTGATTACTTTGAAGCGCCTCAGGGGGGTGCTGTTTCCGCGTCCAATCAAACTGTGGGACGTTTGATTTAACACACGTATTATTTGTTGCCTTCCGGGAAGCGTATTTTATTTATTTGTTGTTGTAAAACACGTTAAACTGTATACACGTTTAAGTACACTTTCGAAAATATTATTGTAGCTTGACGGGCCCCGGCGCCCATCCCTTTGCGAGCCGGCCGTGGGCGTGGTGTCGAGTTGGGAAAACAAACCGTGACGCTGCCCCGCATCAGTCGAGTTTCCCCGCAGAAGGAGCAGGGGAGGCTCGCCCAATAACATCTCCTTCACCAGGATAGCCAGATGCACCCCTCTGCCACCCTGTCTTCTTCCTCCTGATTCTTCTTAACCCGCCTCGGCTCAGATGGGGGAGAAGCGCACGCCGACCCGGGGCGTCCTGCGTGTGTAGCCGCCTGTTGGGCACCGACGATCGGACTTGTCGGCGAGATGAGCGGCGGGGAAGTCATCCTCCAAGGCTGGCTGAGAAAGTCGCCGCCGGAGAGGAAACTGCGGAGATACGTGAGTGGCTCTTACTAATTGTACACCACACTCAGCCGTCACTTTATTAGGCACACCTGCACAGTATATTGTATTAACAACTCTGCCTTGAACACTGACATCAATTGACACTATCAGGGAATCACTAACATGAATGTGTTTGTAGTAGTGCATAATAGCATGGAACTTACTGAATCTATTATTCAAGTAATAATAATAATTTATTTGGGTTCGTATAAGTCTATGCTGCATCAACCACTATGCCATGGTACCTACCGTGGCACGAGAAATTATTAAATTTTGCATAATTGGCCATAACATCTTTCATTTACCACAAATAATTAATCTGTCTGTGCCACCAACGTGACAGACAAAACAGCTAAATGCTCTCACACTGCACCACAAACGTTAGTTACTAACAATTGATAGGTGCTCATCGTTTTGTGAAATGTTTGTTTGGTGGTGTGCCATGAGATTCTTCCAATGTCAATATGTGTCTTGCAATAATATGGCCAACATAAACTGGCGATTATTCTCAGTATAGGCTGCAGTCCAGTTCAACACGTGAAGTTCATATACCTCATTTTTGCCTTTCTCTGGTCGCCAAAATATTAGAAACTGCTCTCAGCTTCTACTACTAATTTACTTCCAACGGGAATGAACATTGCCAGTAATAGTGAATCCCAACCAGTGTGCCATAGGAAATTACCCAATTTCAATTATATTTCCTCAAAATGATCCTTTATGTACTATAAATAATGTATCTTTGCTCATCTGTGTGTGCCACTGATGTATTGTCACATACAGAACAATTACATGTTTTTCCATAAGTGGTAGATACAAACCTTATGAAGTATGAAACTGACACCTTTATCCCCTTTTGTGACATTTTTTATTTGGTGGTTCGTAGTGAAATGTTTCCAATAACAAAACACGTGCCTTGTCCAACTAAAGGTTGGGAAACAGATTTATATGACCAGTTCTTAACACTTGATGTCGCTCTATGTGGTGTACCTAAGGTTTTGACCACTGATTGTATTACAACTACTTGCAGGTGCATCCCCCAAAACATTTGGCCCACTTATCACATCCCCACTTGAATACCGAGACGCCTAAACAGTAGTTTTTTTTGTTTTTTTTCTCAATACTATAAACATGCAAATTTCACACAGACGGCCACCCAGATTGGAGGGGGAGGGTGAGAGTGGGTTGGGGGTGGTTATGTGACAACATGCACACGCCTGCAGCTGTCTACGCTCCCAACTAAATGCCTCTCACACTCACATTCGTATTTCCAATCACGATGAGGTCACGTCTGATGTGAGCCATTTCCATCTTGTCCATGTCACAACAATGGTGGGGCTCCTTGAGTGGCGCGATAAAGCTCCCTAAGCCGCCCGGCAGTGTGTGTGTGTGTTGGGGAGGAGCACTAGTCAAGCACAAGGCAGCCGCCACTCACATAATAGGATTTATGGCGGCTGATAGTAGCATGAGCCAATCTATAAATACAGCTGTCGTTTGTTTACGTGTGGTGTTGCGTTACTACCGGGCCGCTTCATGCGCTCCTATGAGCTGACTTTGCCATGATGTCATCCGGGTGTGTATTTGTCATCATCTGGGAAAAGCATCCGAAAATGTCTCTGAATGTCTTCTTCCACCATTGTCTTCCCACTTACACTTGCTTGGTGTTTACACAGAGACCACCGTGGTCAGCGTAGAGCAGCTGCTGCTGCGACTGTACATAGGAAGAAGCTGGCTTAGCTCCACTGTATAAACAAGAGAGATAATACAATCATGGGGCTACCCCCATCTCCACTCCCACCCACATACAATAAGCCAATAATTCTCAACAGGTCAGGCCCAAAAGTGGCTCGCAGACCCGTTATGGGTGGATCTCAGACAGGTAGTAACGTTTTTTTTTTTAGAAAAAAGCAGCCGTGTTAGATATGTGATAGGAGTAGATAGATAAGATGGTGGCGTATGTGTTTGCTATAACTACCTTTTCCCAGTATAGTTTTGCCAAACTGGGACTAATCACGTCAACAAAAGCAAGGGAATCTGTTACCACAGCTCATCAGATCATTGCCAATTATTTTAGTTTAGTATATTAGTTTTGTCACTGAATGGGTCCAGTGGTGTATTGTTAATCAAGAACAGATACCTGAAACATAAGTACAGTGAAGTATTTACTTCCCATCACTTGCTGCCTTACTGCACAATTCATGACAAAAGTTGCGACCCACATTTTTTTTTTTGTGAAATGAAGAATAATCAAGAAAATAAAGTATTGTTCAAAAATAGGCTTTGAAAGCACATTTATATTACGTTTTTAAACAGAAATACTCATGCGTTCATGTTAAAAGTGTCTTTCAGAGCCTCTTATAAGGAAACTGATGAAAATGACAGCTTCATGTGCCAATATACATAGTGGGACTGAGCCCTGCCATGTAAAGCAAAAATCTGTTATAATCACTGGAGGCCCCTAAAGGCCTAGATAGACCAGTCGGACCTGGGGAAGCGTTGGGGCGTCGGATTGCGCTACATCGGACCCCGTCAGGAAGCGTCTGAATACATAGTGGTCTGGTGGGCGCTTCAGCATGTTGCGTCGGTGTTGTAAGTCGTGATATTTGGTCAGTCTGATTGGCTGTTAGCTAGCGAATCAGCGAACTGGGCAAGAACAGGAAGTGACTAATGCAGATAATCAGTGAGCACGCCTTTACTGCCTTAATTTTCTTACAAGAGCGAGGGTTGACAACATAAGTATTGCACAATACTGTATCAAGAGCGTCAGGCTCATCGGGAGCAAAAAATGTAGCGGAATGCATTGTTTACATTTTTATATTCCGCCCCTGCCAATAGTTTTCCATTGGATTTTTCTAACCATGCGTAATAGTGACTACCGCCTCCGATGGTATGGAAGAGCATTACATTTCAAGGTACTTAATGGCCAGCATCACTGTCTGTCGTTACGGTGTATTTTTCCAGCGCGACGTGCCGACAGTCAGCCCGACGCCACAGGGGGTAAACGTCGGTCACAGTTGGCCCAGGTCGGATTAGTCTAGGCCTTTAGACTTCGGTCATCAACAGCCCAGTAAAGGCCAAGAAGACCAATACAACATCAACCAACCGTGATTGACTCTAACCCCGTGGCGTCGGACTGACTGTCGGCACGTCATGCTGGAAAAATACACCGCAACGACAGACAGCGACGCTGACCATTAAGTAAATTCTGCGCATGAGTGAGATGTAATACCCCTGCATAACATCGGCGGAGGAAGTCACTTGTCCTCATGGTTAGAAAAAGCTAACCGGAAAGCTATTGGCAGGGGCGGAATATAAAAACGTAAACAATGCATTCTGCTATATTTTTTGCTCACAAACTACCACGTGAAGAAAAGCCTCACGCTCTTGACACAGTATTGTGCAATACTTACATTGTCAACCCTTGCTACTGTAGATTAAGGGGAGAAAAGCGGAATTCACAACGGTTTCCATGGCTTGTTTATCCGCATTCGTCACTTTCTGTTCTTGATCCGTGCGCTGATTAGCTAGCTAACAGCCAATCAGAGTGACCAAATGTCATGACTTACGACGCCGATTCAACATTCTGAAACGCCCACCAGACACTGCCTGACGAGGTCCCATGTAACAACGGTGTTCGCTACATCAATCAGACGGCGCAATCCGACATCCGACGTCAGATTGGTCTATTTAGGCCTTAAAGGGAAGTCAACGCAAACATATACTTCTCAAGAATATGTTCTATGCAAGTCCACTAGTTGAAGGGCATTCTGATAAATATAGCGTTTGTGGAATAAGTATTAATCCACTCGTTTTTAGCCATCTCCGGGGGCGGCCATTTTGTCTTCTCTCGACTGAAAATGGCATCACAACTGCTCACAACGACCAATCACGGCTCAGGTTCAGAAAACAGGTCAGCCGTGATAGTCGTTGTGAGCAGTTGTGATGTCATAACTTATGTTCCACAAAGGCAAAATTAATCATAATGCCGTGTTTCAACTAGTGGGCCGGCTGTTAACATATTCTTGAAAAAAAATATGGAAATATGATAGATGATATTTGTTTACTTCCGCTTTAAGGCAGCAGCGATCTCTGTTCTGTTCTCCAAGTATATGTTTCAGGTATCTGTATTTGATATAATATTTTTTATTTTTTTAACGTGTTTATGCCCGACAGTTTGTTGTCTCTAAGGTACAGGATCGATTTTCACTTTTGCACTTAAGTGCATTTCAGAGCTTGTATTTTTTTTTTTTTTTTTTTACTTTTACCTAGTTGAAGTAGCACATACATCTACGTTTGCCAGAGTATTTTTGTTTTTGCACAGGAATCTCTACGTCTACTTAACCCATTAAGGACGGGAGCGCATAACTGCGTTTCTACCACTAGAGCCCGGAGCGCTGTTGCGTCTTTCTACCCTTAAAGCCCAGAGAGCGTTCACGTCATTTTCTTTTTGTTATTTAATTATCGGTCTCTTAACCAATAAAATGCATCAGAATATACACGTGACGGTGTCGTAAGCCCGCAGAGGGAGTTCCGGAAATCTTGAGAGTCATAACGGCGGTCGATCGCGCGAGCTCTGAAATGAGTCACGTTAGTGATATAGACGACGCGCTTGTGGACTTTGAACTAGTAGAACAAGTCGAACGTGATATATAGTTCAGATATATGTTTGTAGACAATGACAATATCGAGGTATTTGTAACAGAATAAAGGTTGGTAATTACCACTCGATTTTTTTACATTAAAAATAGTGCTTCTCTTGCACTGAAACTTTATTTTTACATCTTCGATTGAAACAGTCAAGATTAATAAATTCGGGCCTGTGTGCAAGCCACACATTTAAGGTGTCAAATTCTTTAGAATTTATGTTTCTGTCTGCAACATGGGCTGAGATATAAATTAATTTGTAGGTGTTGAATTTCTGGGAAAACTTCAGGTTTTCAAGGGTAATTCCAAAGGCGACCGATTTTGACCGGTTTTGAGGAGCTGTTGAGCCAGGCGCTTTAGGCTTTAATGGGTTAAGTACACAGCATGAGTACTTTTGCCCCCTCTGCAGGGTGGGCACAAGTTGGTGTCATGAGGTGTCCGCAACAAGCAGACGTGTGGACGCAATCATCCAACTATTTGCAATTCTTTCCTCTTAAAGTCAAGAGTGGGAAACAATCAGGACTATTTTACTCGCCGCTGTTGCTGTCAGCTGACCGAGGTGACATTTGGGTCACGGTGCAGGCCCGTTGTGCTCTCCGCTAATCAATACTCCATTTGGTCTCTGTCAAATGTTAGTGGAAAGTAAAGAACATGCCAAGTAGTTCTTGTGATCTTTTACATGCTAGGCAACCGTTCTAACCAAAAATGGATAAGAGCACATTTTGGAAGGGTGACAATGAACACCAAAAACGAGAAGGTTTGTGAAAATGATGCCTGACTAGAGTCTAGCCCAGCACACTTGGTGAGAGAAGCAAGGGATAGGCGAGCACCGATAGCAGGTATCGTAGCGGGCCGATACTGGCCTTAATTTATTGAATCGGGTACTTGTTGACACTGCCGACACCAGCCACCGATACTTAAGGCAAAAAAACAACAACAAAAAATCTGAAATCCAGAAAGTCCTCCTCGACAGTTTGACACAACGGCGAATCATCATCTGTGTCAGAAAGGTCTTTGTTCATATTTTTTTTAGAAAGTTTATGTATCCAAAGTACTAGAGGTACTCTGTATTGGTGAGTGCTCAAAAAATGAATACTTGTTCTGTTCTGGTAACGGTCTGAAAATAGTGGTAATTAAACATCTTTATACACCACCATTAAAACTCTGTTTTTCTATACCACTGAGGTTGTTCGTGGTCACGCATGCATTAGAACCAAACCCAGCAGACTTCTGGTGAGCGAAGCTTGTTTCCAGTCCCAGTCCTGTCACGCGGCACATACGAACAACCAGTCATACAGACCCTCCAACCAGCCCCTTTTTTTTTTTTTTCAATCCTGCATTGCTGTTCAGGTTTATAAAATAGCTAGATCAGTTGACTTTGGCGAGAGAAGCAGGGTACCAGTCAATTGCACAGCACATATACATCAGGCAAGCAATCGTTCACGTTCCCATTCACACGTATTGGCAATTTAGAGTCTTCAGTCAACTTTACATTCTTGTTTTCGGACAGTTGGAGGAAATGGCACCATGAGACAAATACAGCATCAAAAACTAGGCGGAGATTCAATCTTAGATTCTTGTCATGCAGCATGCTAACCACGTGCTCCATAGTGCTGCAAATTTCATTACCATTTCCAGAAAAGTCAAGTGGAGTCCATTTGACTGTAATCTCCTTAAGTGCCAAACAACTGGGAACGCAAACCTCACCTTCTTGTGGTGTGAAGTCAGTATTTACCTTTGATAAAAACCAGAAGGAGGATTGGCGAGAAATAAAACCTCATCTCGCAAATCCATCATGACTAAAAGCTCACCAATTAGGATGAGGGGCAGTCAGGGATAATAATTCAGGATTGTCTCCCACACACTACTGAAACGCTCTCTCACACATACACACAGAAATCTTGCACATAACTCAAACATTGTCACAACCTACCGAAATGCTCTCACCCACACTACTGAAATGCATATTTCAGGATATTATTGTACTCCACATGAGAGCATTTCAGTATTTGTGACAAGGTATCAGTTGTGGGAGGATTTCAGTTTTTTGTGTGACAGTATTTTAGATGCGCAAGAGAGTTTCAGTAGTGTGTGTGAAATAAAACAAAAATGTCAGTAATGTGTGTAAGAGCTTTTCAGTCCTATATATTCTGTATGAGAGTGATTTTGTAATGTTAGTAAAAAAGGCACTAGTGTGTGAAAGCATTTCAGTGGTGTGTGAGACCATTTCAGGTGTGTGCGGGGGGGTGTGTGTGTGTGTGTGTGTTTTGGGAGCGTAAAACGTTCCAGTAAAGACTGCGAGCATTTCAATTGTGTATGTGAGCGTAAAAAAACTTAAATGGTGTGTAAGAGAGCACTTCAGTTTTGTGTGTAAGTGCATTTCCGTAGTGTGTGAGCAATTCAGTTGTTTAATTTCATTTCATGAAAACAATTTAGAAGTATGTGAGAGTGTTTCAGTATTATGTTTGAGCCCATCAAGTAGGATATGAGAGCAGAAAACATTTCAATCATGTGCTTGTGTGAGTGTGAGCAAAAAAAAATTTCAATTGTCTAAATTAGCGGCAAACAAATGTCAGTTATTTGTGAGAGAGGTAACAGAATTTACCAGAACTTTCTTGGCCTTTTCCCTGGCAGTTTGGATCTTTGTTTTTTTCCAATATGGATGCAGTATATCAAACAAATCATCGAGCCGTGGTGATTTGAGTGGGAATTGTGGAATATTTTTCATGTTGTTTGTTTATGGAAACAAATAAATTTGATACCACAGACCATTAAAAGGGTTGACAAGCAATTGATTTGTAGCCGAATCCTTGGTTTTAAGCATCATTGAAGTATTTTTGGGCCATGCTGTTTGGAATTCTGCTTTAGGCGTTCAATCGGTGGAACCAGTGTGTTGTCTCTTTTGGAGGAGGTTTCCTGAGTCTCTTCCCTTCGTTGAGCTGTACCACCCAACTGTAAAATCTGGACAGGGTCACAGTTATTATTTTCTAGTTTCAATGTATTTTTCAATAATTTGGGTGTTGTTTTTTCTTCCCCTCCATTATCTTTTTATTGATTGTTAATCAGTTTTGGGGATAATCTTTAGGGTTTATTTGTTATTTCTTTCTTTCCCAATGCATTTCAATTGGCGTCAATTATATTTGTGCGACAGGGGTCGACTGTACTGTAAATATCCAAGTTGTTTAAATAGATTCATAGGTCAATCTTTTGATTGGTTCAGTGATCGGTTATCTTTTTTTTTTTTTTTTTTCCTTTTTTTTTAAACCTCTGTGTACAGCTCCAAAGCCTCATAAACGCGTGGAATACACTTTTTAAGCACTGACATAATACAGTACTGGTGTACACAACATTTTTCCTGTCTCAAATTGAGGGAGAGCTGGTACTGTTCTGCAATGCAATCTGTAAATTCAGCTGACTCAGTTTCTTTAACACATTTATCACATTAAAGCATTAATTTATTAAAACGAGAGCCACAATTTTTAAAGTGTTATTGCAAAGAGTCACATTATGCATATGGGTGCACATAAACTTTTTTTTGTTGTTGTTAGTTTTATTTTAGTGTGGTTGCCATTACATTCACCAAAAACGGCGTTAAAATGTGGCTGAGGAGGTAAAAACAGGTCGGGCATGCAAATCGTATGCAAAGTCGGCCGTTGGTGAAGGGGTTGGGCTGAGGGAGGTCGATGTGTTTACGTTGGAGCGAGGCTCTCTGGGATGTTCCTAATTGTTTACCAATGTGACTAATGCTCGGCGGTGGTGACTCACCAGTTCCACAGCACACAAACGTTCAATCTATCAGGAAACTTTGGAACACGCTGCCTCCCACCTGTTAAAAAAATCATCTATGTGTTAATGTTGTCATCATTGTCAGTTCAGGTTTGCTGTCATATCAAGAACAGAAGTATTCAGACACCTCCCCCAGTCATTCAATTAATGCATGAGTGATTCTTGTGAGAATTTGGTGCACATATGTGCACAAGGAAGCTGTTAGACCTGCAAAGGGAAGTTCCCACTTCATATTCTTATCACCGTTTTTGTCCGTGAGTGTGGAATACTAGTCCGAGTAGGTTGGTGGTGCGGCATACCAGGAAGATGAGAACAGGTGCAGCGACGTTCTTGGTGACCTCACATGCTTTCATCGTCCCTTGTTGCTAGGCAGAGTTCAGAGAATTTGGCACACTTTTTTCTTCCTGCTCATTAATTTGACTTGTGAATATATTATTTGCGATGAAAACAGACAAATGTTAATTAAAATGGCGCGGCATGCCAGGAAGATGAGAACAGGTGCAGCGACGTTCTTGGTGACCTCATATGCTTTCAGAGTTCAGAGAATTTGGCACACTTTTTTTTATTCCTACTCATTAATTTGACTTGTGAATATATTATTTGCGCCGGAAACATAAAATACTGATTAAAATGACGTAATAAGTCATGTATCGAAAATAATGAGAATAATGGATTATTTTTGGGACTCTTGACTGCTTGCTGGTAACATTGAGCAATCTCTGATAAAACGACGGTGACAGCCCTGATGAAAACTGTCTGCAAGTTGAGAGATTTTCCTGTATACTATTGTAAAAAAAATAATAATAAAAACATCTGAATAATGAATCACTTCGTTTGGTTTGAAGCCCTATGATGGCCTACATGCGTCTATCAAAGACCAGAGAAGAATCGTGTCCATTCAGGAGACGATAAAATTCTTCAAAATGTTTCAGCAAGGATGGAGTTTTATTGACCGTTTTATTGAGGACGTTTTATTTTGTTCCCTCTGAACATAAGGTATGGAACTCCATGCCATAGGCATTATATTTTCTTTTTTCACTCAATTCATGTAGTTAGTCAGTTGGCCATCAGATACAGTGTAGTGTGAAACAAACTCGCGTCAGTCTGCGTACACCACTCGAATCATACGAGTGATGTAATGTAAAAAGTCTAAATCCTGTTCCAATGTTGAAATCCAATAAAAATTTAAAAATCCCTCCCACCTGTCCGTTGCACAAACGTGTCTGTTCACATACGCAGAAGAGTTGTTACATTCCAGACTGATCATATCGGGAAGGTGATAGCACTTCTGCCCTTGTACACGGAAAGAAGGCAGAGAGCAGAGGGAGGATGGCTGTTTGTTGCCAGCTCAAACGTTGTTTTGCACGGGGGGCGCGGGAGGCTTTGGGAAGTCCTTGCCCTCAGAGGTCAGGCGGGGGCGCCTCCCCGTTTCCTGCTTTGACAGGCATAGACATTTGGCTTGTTCCATTTTTATTGGCTGGCAGTTGTATTCTGGAAAGTGGAAAGGCTTCATGCAATGTCAATGTCACATGCAGTATATCCACTTAAAGCAGCCTCAGGGTTGGGGATTATCCAGCAGACTGGGTTGAGGTTTAGGGATATAAGTGGTTTGGGTTAAGGGAGTTAGGATTAGTCGGGGGGCAGGATTGGCATCATCACACTGAGAGTGACAGGTAGGAACCATCAAGCATGCAGGGCAAGGGGGTTTCGGTTACATATGAGGTTAGAGATCATTGCACAGACAGGAGTGAGTATTAGGGTTTTATGAGTTATGGAACGTGTATTATCAAGGAGATGGATTAATGGTTGGTGTTAGAGATCATCAAGCAATGTTGTCAGGGAATTGAATCGACTATTCTAGTTTTGTTTGAAGATGTTTCACCTCTCATCTGAGCAGGCTTCGTCTGTTCATGCGCATGGCTAGTTAGGACAGCACTGGCTGGGGTGTTGGTGGGAAACCCATCTATGAGAATAAATACTTGGGTTGTGCTTAGGGTAGGGTTAGTCTATTGATTCATCAGGCAGACAGAGTTAAGTTAGGGTTAAGGTTAGTGTTATGGGTAGAACTCATCAAGGGGGCAGGTAGATTTAAGGGGACTTCGCTGCACTGTGAAAAACACTATTTTGAAAATGTTTACATTAATGGAGTTTCCGCGTTACAGACATACCATTAACGTGAACAATTTTTAAAAAATGACAAAATTGGGCATGTTTTTCACAGGACGGCGACAATATGCTCCCACAGATTGCGAGAGATAGTTTGCCATTTCTTGCTTTCTTTGAACTTTGGCATGGAATATTCACAAGAGTCAATGCTTATCCAAGCATCATATCAACGTCTGCTTCAATCCATCACAAGAAAAAAAAATAGTAGCTTACTATTTGAAATCCGGCGGCACGGTGGTCGACTGGTTAGCACGTCCGCCTCACATTTCAGAGGTCGTGGGTTCGATCCCGGCTCCGGCCTCCCTGTGTGGAGTTTGCATGTACTCCCCGCGCCTGCGTGGGTTTTCTCCGGGTACTCCGGTTTCCTCCCACATTCCAAAAACATGCATGGTAAGTTGATTGGACTGTCTAAATTGCCCCTAGGTGTGATTGTGAGTGCGGATGTTTATCTTTGCGTGCCATGCGATTGGCTGGCAACCAATTCAGGGTGTCCCCCGCCTACTGCCCGAAGACAGCTGGGATAGGCTCCAGCACGCCCCGCGACCCTTGTGAGGATAAGCGGTATAGATAATGGATGGATATTTGAAATCCTTATAGAGGAAGTCGATCCAAACATATTTTTTCAAGAATATGTTCTATGCAAGCCTACTAGTTGAAACAAGGCATTCAGATAAATATTGCGTTTGTGGAATATGAGTTAAATAGCAAAATCCACCAATCAGGGCTGACCTGTTTTCCGAAGCTGAGCCGTGATTGGTCGTTACCTGAGCCTTGAGCAGTTGTGATGTCATTTTCAGCTGACAGAAGTGACAAAATGGCCGCCCCCTGAGATGGTTAAAAAGTGGTGGATTTTGCTGCTTAACTCATATTCCGCAAACGCAATATTAATCAGAATGCCTTATCTCAACTTGTGGGCCTGCACAGAACATATTCTGGAAAAAAATATGTTTGGGTTGATTTCCACTTTAACGACCAGTCCACAAGTAGCGAGTTTGTCTACATCACAGTACCAATTGAATGACCGTCATACTATACAGTATACGGGGACAGAGCCGCTAGATGACGTCTGTGTCGACAACCAGATTTGTACGCCAAAGCGGCAAAAACGCAGAAGCGGCAAAAACAGAAGACCCAGTTCCATCTGCAGAGCCGCGGGCTCTGATTCACAAGTTTGAAAGTGCAGTTTTACTGTCAATAAGCAACGCACTCTACCCTTTAAAGGTTGTTTTTCAGCACTCGCATGAAGACACTGTCTGTATCCGACAAGTCCAGGAGCAAAACCACAGAGCAACGGCATGCCTTGGCTCTTGAAATAATGTTAGAAGTAACCATCACTGGAGTGTTTGATGTAAGAAATACCCCTTTAAAGAAGACAAACCAAACCAGTGATCACAGAAGTACAGTACGTTCTAGGGAGTTTGTTAAAAAGTGCATAAAACCCCAAGTATATTTGTCGCGCAAACCAAATATGGGCCTGATTAACTAAAAAGTTTGCATGCGCAAAAACAGGCACAAAATTGATTGCTCAAGCAGAGAGATGTGGAAGCTGATCTACTAAGCGGGTGCACGCAGGACTGTGACAAACATTTTGTGTTTTGGGAGGACTCAATGCAAATCCATGATGTGGTTTATTATGATGAATTGTGATGGATGCATTGTGTGTCTCTAAATAGTGCACCTGAAGATGGGTGCAAACTGTCACGCAAAGCAGAGAATTTTCTGCCCGTGTAAGCCTTTTTGAAATACCAGAAACAAAAATGATTGCAACATATTGTCTGTTCTGGAGCTTGTGTTTGTTTTATAGTTCTTGAAATCGGTCTTCATCTGGAGACATAAAACATGACTTTAACCCATTTAGGTCGGGAGCGCATAACTGCGTTTCTACCACTAGAGCCAGGAGCGCTGTTGCGTCTTTCTACCCTTAAAGCCTGCAGAGTGTATATGTTTTTTCTTTTAAGATATGTTTGTAGCCAATGACAATATCGGCAACTTTGTAACGGAATAGAGGGTGGTAATTACCACTCGATTTTTAAAAAATTAAAAATAGTGCCTCTCTTGCACTGACACTTTATTTTTACACCTTCGATTGAAACAGTAAATATCAATAAACTCGGGCCACATGTCTAAGGTCTCAAATTCTTTTGGATCGATGAAATATATAGAGAATTAGCAAAATTCATGAGCCCACGAGCATCTTATAACTATATACGCAGAGTATTAACACATCAAAGTTTGAAAACAGGCAAAATAACTGCTCGCGTACTTCTAGTGTTAAGGAAAGGTGGAAATTGGACTATTTTTCGCTGAAATACACAACAACTGTGTCTGCCTCATTTGCAAGGAGACTGTTACCCATATCCCGGTTTTTAAATCTAAAAGTTCGCTGAACATTTATTTTCAACAATATTTTACAAATTAACCTGGCCTGAACTGGTAAATATGATATACATGTATGTTTTAGATATTTCCCGGTCGGTGAATTAAAATGTTAAGATAACATCTAATTGCCAGATGTTATTGATGTTTTAAATGTAATTTGCACTGGTGAATAATTTTACTTATTTCCCCATTTTAAATCTAAAAGTTCAGTGAACATTTATTTGCCAGTGATATGTCATTGTTGTTTTTCTAAAGAAGAATTGCCCTCTATAGCCCGACTCCTCCCTCACAAGCGTTATCTGCCATCTCTGTGCTACTTCTGACGCCTCCGCCAGCTGCCGTGATGCATCTTCGTGATGCAAGCATGTCGCCGCCTACGTTTGCGGTTATCATTTTAAAATGAATTCTACTGCACTTTCTGAAAAAAAAAAAAAAAAAATGAGCAGAAACTGCAATATGCATGCCAGGCCAGTGGTTTGCCGATGTAGACCACTATTGTTGTTTTGGTTGAAAAAAAAACTACCGTTCAAAAGTTAGGGGTAGCTTACACATTTCCTTATTTAGTTCAAAGAAAAGCAGCAGTCTATATATAGATATGGATATCAGGTTGGGTCGTAATTAGCTATTCTTTCATTACACGTCACAATCACACAGTTTGTGTGTCTGTGCCCCGGGAGCTTTCCGAACGTTGAGGAGGAAAACAGCCACTCTTAACACACTCCACACCACAGAATAATTGCTCAGCATAATCCTTACTTGGAAGTGCAACTATCAATGTGCACTGTGTGTCTCAGTTCATGCTAGTTAAAGCCACATAATAACTGAAAACATACACACTTTTGAGGTACTCCTTAATTTTTTTTTTTTGTCAGACCACTGTACATGCAGAAAATAAATTGATCGCTCTGATAATTTTGGGGTAGCCAGCAACCACATTAAAGGAGATGTATCATGCTGAATCAACATATTTGAGCATTTAGCCCTGTTAAAATGCCTTTCCCTCAACAAAAACACCCCCAAAGTGGCGTTTCCTCCATTCATCCCATCTTCGAGCATTCCTGCTCTTTCCTCCTCTCTAAGCAACAGCCTCACCCGACCGAAAAAAACGTCTGGGTATTGTTACGTAACAATTCCCCGTACCGCCCCTGCCGAGTAAACACACGCCCACTTTTTCCCATTTTTTTTTCAAACATGTATATATATTTTTGCACCGGAATTGGGGAGAGATTTTTGTAATTGCAACGTTTTAGTTCATAAAATGTGCAAAAGGCGAAAATATGTGTTTTGCTGCAGGGACGGGCATTCTGCACCAGGGATGGAAGGGTCCGTCCGTCCCGGATGGATGACCATTTTGTGGACAGACAGACGGAGGACAAGATGTCTTTTAAAAAGGATGGACTAAGCAAGCACGGAAGTGGGTTTTGGTCCATCCCTCTATTCATCCCTAACTGGGTCAAGTACCGGCTGACGTGTTGTGCTGGGTTCTTTTAAAAAGAAAGACCACTGTTCTCTTCCACGACACCACGGAGCAGCCATGACTAAGCCTGCACAACACTGTACAGTGCTCTTTTAGATGTGCGTTTCATCCCTGCAGTATTGTTCTCACAGGCATAGTCTACCCTCTAGTGGACGCCCATTTCACTGATGAGGAAAAAGGTGCAGAGCAATTTTGTTTAAGTAACTGTTAACATTGAGTACAAACCTTATCCCTTTGCATGCTAAGTGTGTCCTTGTCTGGGACATCTCTAGACTGTAAAAATCTATCCAAACCTGACAGGTCATGCCAGGACTGCTGTGCACTGAAAGCTATGACCCGGAAGTGGAACACGTTCGTTCTCCTCCTAAAATAACATTGCATTATTTTGCAATAATTATCTTTATTACAAAATGCAATAAAAACTGAAAATGTCTTGTGTTAAAACGCTCACGTTTTTCAATAAAACGGAATAGTACTGCGTTATTACGCAATCTTAAATATTCTTGTGATGTCCGCGGGCTTGCTCCGGTCCGCATCATCATCAGCTTAAACTGGTTAAACAGTTGTAAACAATTCAATCCACTCACGATACTCCCAGCCGGTAAGTGGACGTGCATAGGAAATTAGCCATCTAATAAGATTTGAAAATTGTTTATGTGTGCACGGACGTTTTTTTTTTTGGGGTGGTGTGGGAGGTTATATAAGAACGGTAGAGCTTTAAAAGGATGAAGACGGACGGGGCCAGAGGACGATTATTTTTATGAACGAGGACAGAAGGGCACCCAGGTCGCGGATGGAGGACGGATCGGCAAAAAAAGGGTAAAGTGCCCATCTCTGTTTGGCTATCAGAAGTTTAGATGCTTTGGGACGATATCACGAAAGAGGCATGGCATCCACACGGGGAGAGGCGGGGTTTGAGTGAAAGCAGGCGTCTTATTCTCGGGTTAGAAAAAGGGTCACCAAAACAACTCATCTTTCATGAGAAATTTGACCGCCATTGTGCTAAAAGTAATATATCATCATGTGTATGTCTATAATTAACTGTGGAAAGTTTAAATAGCATCATCTCCCATTAAAGCCTAAAGCGCCTGGCTCAACAGCTCCCCAAAACCTAAGGTTGTCTTTGGAATTACCTGAAGTTTTCCCAGAAATTCAACACCTCCAAAATAATTAAGATCTCAGCCCCTGTAGCAGATAGAAACATCGAAACAAAGATGCTCGTGGGCTCATGAATTTTGCTAATTCTCTATATATTTCATTACCATGGTGCAATGTTATGGTATGAAACAATATAAAAATAGTTACGAGCCATGACTACTTTATCTACGTCGTCCCAGTCAATTTGACGGCACGCACGTTGCGCTGAGCAAGCAGTCTAGTATATCTGAAAATGGGTTTTGGTTGCAGTCAATCCACCAATTGATTTTGACTAATTAAGCCACCATGGATGAATGGCTGACACAGCTGTGTTTTGTGTGTGTTTGTAGCTTTTAAAACTCCTTCACTTCAGCTCCGTTTAAGCTCTCGCAATGGTCACATCTACCGGTGCGTTCGGGGCCGTGTCCGACCTCTGCATGTCTGGATCCCCTCACAGCTCGCGGCAGATGAACACCAAATGTCTCTGTCTCGGTGTGTTGGCACTCGGCCTGCGCTCATCTTTGTTTTGTTTGCGATACCTGCTTCGACCGGCCTGGAGAACAACCAGAGACATGCGGCGTCCGTTCACGCCATCTGCTTAACGTCTCTTACGACACGAGCTTGTGTAAACTGTGTGACTTCCCCGCTCGTGTTTGGGTTGAGCTTGCTGGATAGTATGTAAACTGATGAGTAAGTACAAGTAAAGGGACCTCCATTAGGGACTGGGATGACACTCCATTAAGGCCCAACTGCTTCATGTGTGTGTGTGAATTACTTAAGTTTTAAAGACAGAAGTCAACCCAAACATATATTTTTTTCAAGAATATGTTCTATGCAGGCCCACTAGTTGAAGCAAGGCATTCTGATAAATATTGTGTTTGTAGAATATGAGTTAAGCAGCAAAATCCACCCGTTTTTAGCCATCTCAGGGAACGACTGTTTTGCCACTTCTGTCAACTAAAAAATGATATCACAGTAGGGGTGGGCGATATGTATCGTTATCGATATCATTGTCAATCTTGCTTTCACGATGTATAATTTGCATTATCGAGTGTTAATACTGCCTCGAAAAGCGAGTCAGCCGACGGCCGCAAAGTACGAGGAAATGCTGAAAATCAGTGTGCATTAATGACAGAGGAGGAGGAAGTGATAATCATTCGCCGAATCAGCGGGCGGGACCCGGTCACGTGACTCTGTCCGCACTGGAGCCGAGCTGTTTGAAATATGGAGGAGAGTCGAGCGGGGATTCATAGCGAGGCACAAGTAGAGGTGGGCGATATATATCGTTATCTATATCATCGTCAATCTTGATTTCACGATGTGTAATTTTACATTGTCGAGTATTAATACTGCCTCAAAAAGCATAATGACTCGAGTCAGTCGACGGCCGCAAAGTATGAGGAAATGCTGAAAATCAGGGTGCATTGACGGCGGAGGATTAGGAAGTGATAATGGCCAATGTATGAGAATGGGTGTTGTCATGACGACGTCTTTTTTTTTTTTCTCTCGCTGGGTGACACTTCGTCACAGGTCACATATCAAATACATTTATTTCCCATTGTGATTGCTGTAGTTAACATCTTTTTCTCATTCTGATTACTCTCGTAGTTGACAGTGGTACACCAGTACTTACTGCAGCTGAAAATGTCACATCATTATGGAATAACAGCAGAGACATTTAAATGACACAAATATTAACGAAAATCAATGTAAGTCTATACATTAATTTTTTGTTCTTTATTGTTAAATGTTGTCGTAGAATATTACGTTTGCTGTATTTTGCAATTTAAAAGAGATGTTGTTCACAAACGCTGTCTATCCACAATTGGTCTGTGAAGCAAGTGCAGATTTAAAATATTTTTTTGTAGAATATCGTCAAATTATCGTTATCGAGTTTTTTGATAAAATACAGATTTTTTTTTTTTTTGCCCATATCACCCACGCCTACATCACACATGCTCAGGGCTCAGATAACGAGCAATCATGGTTCAGCTATTAGGGTCTTTATATTTTAGGGAGGAGCTAAGTTTAGCCTGGGTCGTTAGTGGGAGTTACGAGGAATCTTCGTTGGATGTGTATATTTTTGTCCTGCTCAGTGGCTATTATACAGTTCAAGCTAACAAATTTTTTGCGGTCTCGATATTGCTTGACTTTGCTATTTTAAATCAAATCATCTGACAGTCCTTTTTTTTTTTTAAGATGAGTTTGAAATAATATTAATGTTTTGGGATCATAGTTTGTAGTGTATGTTTTAAACTATTGGTGTAGGCCAGGGGTCGGCAACCCGCGGCTCCGGAGCCACATTCGGCTCTTTTATCCTTATCTTGCAGCTCTGCGTGGCTTGGGAAAAGAAGTGTCCGATTAAAGTGTACTGTAACGTCTTAAAAAGATACGTCAGACATAGCTTAGTTATCTCCCTTTTTATTATTCCAACACGGCTATTGTGGGCGGTCGTTGACGCCAGCCACAGTGCAACAACAATTCCGTCATAAGTACACATAGATTTCTGTTCCTTCTTGCCGTCCACTCACCCCTCTCTCTCTCGCACCCCTCCCCCAATCCAGCGAGTCGCGTGATGCATTCAGGAACGTCGGGAACAACACAACTTAGCAAAACACAAATGTCACCACAACACAGATAACCCAATTCGTTACAGTATGTTATTTGACTCACACGTGTATCATGTCTTCTTATTAAGTCAAAGTTTTTAACTTCTTTCTTCAGAGCTTGTGCAATTTTGGTGATCAGCATTCGCCTTCTTCAGAGACGTTTGACAGCACTTGACATGTCGGCAGGAAGCCGGCGCGCTCAGAAAGCCCAGCGACACTAAAACTGCACAATATCTGAACAAAGTATTTTATTGGTGTTTTTTTGTTTGTCTAATTGTCGTTGTAAAATGTAACATTATTGGGACCCCAAAATATTAAAATAAAATTATATAGTCACTTTTGAACGAAAATTCCAGCCAATTTTAAAGTGGTGAAAATGGTAAATACTCAAAGCACGATTTCACGGAGGTGTGTGCAACACAATGATGTCCCTGAATGCGGGCTTTTAATTTTTTTTTTTTTTTTTTTTTTTAGACAATAACAAGTGAAAATAGTAAGGTTCGCTGGATTACATTGGCTTGTTTAATATGGATCGATGAGATGCTTCTTTGCAAAAAGCCCCCCCTCATGTGTGTCGTGAGGTAAGTGGCCCCGGCGTACCTCTCCGAGCTCCTCCACTCCTACGCACCTTCCTGCAGCCTCGGGTCTGCGGACCAGGCGCTGCTCGAGGTGCGGAGGACCAAGCGGAGCCTCATAGGGGATCGAGCCTTTTCTGTCGCTGGTCCTTCCCTTTCGAATGACCTTCCATTGGAGGTTAGGCAAGCCCCCTCTCTGTCCATGTTTAAAACCCGGTTGAAGACACATTTCTATACTCTGGCTTTTGATCCGATCTGAAATTTTTGGCTCTTTTCCGGTGTCAATTGTATATAGTGTTTTATGTTCATTTATTGATTCCATTTTGTTGTATTATGGCTATTGTATGTAAAGTGCTTTGTTACAGCTCTAGCTGTTATGAAACACGCTATATAAATAAAATTGTATTGTATTGTATTTTAATATGTACCTTAAACGCGGCTAGTTGGATCATTGTGTCATTTATTGCATCCCTCATGGCTTTAAACCTGAAAGAAGGCGTTTTGTGAAGGCGTTGGAGCCAAAATGAAGATGTATTGTATAGGGCAGGTGTATTTGCTGGTATGACGTTTCAAAGGCTGGGGGCACGGCACGATGGGTGCTTCACACGAGTGCAGACTTTGAAGTACTCGAATGTCGCCGGCTTGGTTTTTGTACTCTTTTAATCAATTCAAGCGTCAAATTACAGACTGAATGTACCGTATTTTGTAGGTAGTGTTATGTGGACGTGAGTGTGCGATAGCAAGATAAGGTATTATACAACTTGAACGAAGCGGTGCTTGGGAACTCAAACAAGCTGGCATTTTTGGAGGCTAACGTCAAAACGTGTTTGCAGCTCCCAGTGCTTGCTTTTCCGTGGAAACCGGGTCGAAATGGTTCTTTGAGTGTGAAAGGTTGCCGGCCCCTGGTATTGGCATTTATAAACATTTTTAGGGGAAGGATTTCTCTCGTTACGGCGGGGCTCATCTCAGTCCCCACTTAACATCTTGTTGTATACACAGCCATGCCCACTGATGAGCTCAGGAGCGCTTGTGCCCTAAAGAATTATCCGAGGCGTGTCTGTTATAGTAGCGCGCTGTGCGTGTGCGTGACTGTGTGTGTGTGTGCGTACGTGTGCATGTACGCCACTAGTGCGACAAACTGTGTCAACAAAAGAGCTGATACGCGTCAGTCATCGTGTTTTCAAATGTGCATGAGCAAACATCCAAACCAAACACTCTGTACTGTATGCGACAATAGGAGGACAAGGGGGGGGGGGGTGTCTCGTAACCTGGAGCTCACACACGCACACACACACACACACACACACACACTTGCGCACACACACACACAGCTGCACAAACACAAGTACCCGTCAGTGCACTCCATCTTGTCTATTTCCAGCCAGTGTATCCCGGCGTTAACTCTTGTGACTCGTCACGTTTTGGATTTGGGCCGAACGCTTGCACCCCCCACCCCCAAGGGTTAAGATTCTAGTTTGACTGGAGTGCTGGAACGCACTGAGCATGTTCAGAGGCTCACACACAGCGGTTGGAAAGTAGTATTAGTGACCCGTGACGTCAGGCTAATGAAGGTGGCTGGATGACAATTATGCTTGGAGCACATTTTATATATATATATATATATATATATATATATATATATATATATATATATATATATAATCCTTTTCAACTTTTCCAAGAGATTTCGTCAGATTTCTACCAAATTTTTATACGAGACATTAAGGTGCGAAAAAAACAAACAAATTGTTTTGGTCTTTGCATGTGGGTGACAATTGAGAACTCGGCATAAAACACAAAACTGTCATAGCTCAACTCCACAATGTCAGATCTTGACCTAAGATTTCTCTGAACAACATGCTATTGGGTGGGCATACATTATCTATCATAAGTAGACCCACAAAATAGTCTCAAGAACCCAAGGCCAGATAGCCACAGGAAGTCTGCCATTTTGATTTGAAGCAGCTGTTTTACAGTCCTTTGGGCCGTTTCCAAGGCTCCTTCAAATACAAACTGGTCCTAGACATTTTGGCAGATTACTATTAAAATGACAGATGGAAGACGCTAAATGGCAAAAATAATATGAAAAATGTGAAACGTAAACAATGCAACACTAGGAACAAGCTCCAACCTAATGCTTTCTTAAAAGCTCGCAGACAACAGCTTGTCACAATTCTATCATCTAGCAGTGTCGCCGATACAAATGTGTGTGTGTGTGTGTGGGCTGTATCATCACAGCTTCACTCTTCTGCAAGAACAACACGTGTGACTTTTTATTTCTCCAGCCATCTGCTCTGTGTGAAAAAAACTCAACAAAAAAACAGCCTCAACAAGCACTCAGCAACGCATTTGATGTTCATTAAAAAGCAAAACAAAAAAAATGTGACAAATGATGCCACAAAAGACTCGCTTGTTGGCTGGGGACGACGCCGGGACAAGCAGACAGCAATAATCTAGTCGTCATCAGCAGGCGGTCACGCAATGCAGGCCGCATTCCTTCTTCAGCAAAGACGAGGAGAATCTTCTCTTAACTCTGCCGTTGTTTTTCACTTGGCGTGTTGTTACCTCCCCCAAGGAGGATTGGGCTGTCTGGGGACATGGACCAAGGAAAATCACACTTTTTTTTACTGTAGTAAGACAGGATTTTTCAGCATTTTTGTAATTTCTCAGTCCAAAAATACAGGAAACTAAATAGATTCAAATGAAGTGCATGGTCAAATTCATGCCAATGCAGGAGGTGTGTGTCTATAAAGGTATGCAGTATATTTTTAATTTTGAAGCGTGTCCGCCCCAGAGCAGCAGAGATAACCGAGGAATCTTCTTCTTACTCCCGGAGATGGTCTAATTCAGAGCAAGGATTATATTGATTTTGAAAGGATATAGGATCTTCGTTGGCCCAGTTAGCTGAGCTCAAATGTCTGTTAATAATAATGAGGATTTGTTCTTTAAGTACTGAGTATTTTTGCCACTTCTGGATGGATGTGAGCTAAGATGACCAAGGTAGCTGAAACTAAAGATCAAATGTGGGTAACTAAGTTTCTTTAGACTTTGGGGTATGGCTATTCTCGGGCCCTGTGAGAACTCCATAAATTTAGAATAATAATATGCGCAATGTATCTCATCGAATTGCAAGATTGTGACCAGGATGTGAAACATCGATTTTTTTTCCAAGCTGCTGTTGTGTCTTTTGTGTCTCCCGGAAACTTTTGTCCACATTTTGTGTATATTATTTCTGCAAAGCAGAAGCATTTGCAGCGATTGTTTATCTTCCCACAATACATCTGCCAAAAATAGAGACACACATGCCTGCTTATCGACAAAAGGATTGTGTTGCTATTTTTAGCAGCTAGAGATTGCTCCTTTCTTTTGATGTTCATCTTCTGTCTTTTCATGGGATTTAGCACTATAAAATGTCCTGTTTCATACTTGTGCCATATCTCAGTCACTGTGTTCAGATTGAAAATATTATCAAATAAGAGGTCCTATATTCAAATGTAACTTGACTTATGATGCTTTTCTTTGGAATAGCTTTTGACTTCAGCAAACACAACCAATGACCAAAGGTGGGCACTTTACTGAAGTTTGCCAATCCGTCATTCATCATCCGTCAGCATCCTGTCATCCGTCAATACATCTATTTTTCAAGCCGAAACACACTGTAATCTTTTGTCGGTCAGTCCATCATTAGCATTAGTTATCATTAGCTTTTTTTTTTTTTTTTTTAAGTTTCTCATCCAACGTCAGCAAAACAGACCGATTCATCGGTCAGACGTAATGTCCAACTCTGCCAATGACTGTTTGATTTATTTCAAACAAATGACTATTTTCAGTTCTTTACGACCTATTGAATGTCTTGAAATACCTCTGTGCATGATAATTTGGAACAGTGCATTTTAACAAAAACTACATTTTCATTTTGGGGAAAAAATACTATTATCATTGGGTAGTTTGTTTGAAAACATTCATAGTCTTCTCTAGCAGTTGATGACTTGGAAAATTATGCTGAGTGCCATTTGCAATGCCGGTCCTCGAGGGCCACTCTCCTGCATGTTTTATAGTAATAATAATAGCAACAACTAGCTTCAGGCCATTAAAACAAAAGGTGTTAGCACAACAACATTAGCTCCTTGCTGTCCGCCCAGCCTGAGTCTTCATGTCGCGGGCGTGCGTTGTCCGACACCGCTTGCAGCCGCCAGCTTCGGCGTGAGTGAAGCGGCGTGAGGTGAGGTGAGTGAGGTAAGACCTCATCGAACAAGCGTCAATGTTCAGCGAACAAAAAGTTCCAGCGAGGAGGTTGACTCCACAGCCGAGTGTGGCCACATTGGAACGCACCGCAAAGAAGTCCCAGCATAAATCTATGTAGCTGTGCTCACTTCCACATTTCCTCATCCTCATATAAATCAGCCATGGAGAGGTTAATCCTTTTGATATGTTGAAGTGGTCATTAGTAGGGATCTCCACATACATTTTGGAGAGCGGTAGGGGGTGCAGCCATTTTCCTCATTAAAAAGAGGGGTTATTCATGAAGTCACTTATTTCTTAATTTCTCCCAAATATATTGATAAAATAGAAAATGACAACTCTTTTCATTTTCCTGATCAAAAAATATATAAAATGAACTTTTTAGTGAAAACATGGCCATCCCGACCCGACCATCCCTTTAAGTCTAGACTACTTCCCACACGAACATGGAAAACTACTGTTAAGTGTTTCATTGCCTAATGTTGAATGTTGTTTTATTATCTTCTCAAGGTTTCTCATTTTTCCACAGTTGTTATTTTTTTAATTTCTCTTTGCCCTCATGGGAGTTCAAATAAGGGGATGTCGTTACTGTCGGCATGTGAAGCCCTTTTAAACGTTTCTGTGATTAAGAGCTATATAAATGAATTTGACTTGTCTTTTGTTTTTTTTGCATGTTTAAAATAACCTTTCAAACAAACCAAAAATGTATGTATCTTCTATGTGTCAGTCTTCTAGACAAGTCCTGTGTCAGACCTGATTTGTCTGATGCTGCGATGCAGCTCAGTTGGTAACCAGGCCAGCATGTCTTCGTCGAGCTGTGTCGCCTGAAGGGGGTGGGAGGCTGGAAGGGGTTATGTGGGGGGGCTGGGGGCGGGGGGGGGGCTGAATGTGGGAGAGTCGGGGGAGGTTAGCCTAGTTCTGAAGCTGCAGGCCTCACTTCCCACAGTTCCATTGATCAATGGGCTCAGATAGTTTGTGCGGGGCAGGCGGTGGGTTGGGTTAGCTCATTCGATTGTGTGTCCCATTCTTTCATGAGTTACTTTTATGTTGGGGATTTGTTTAACAATGTTAGAGTTCATGAGAGATTAGGACAGCAGTAATTTATCTTGGATCTATTTCAGAGAAATGGATTTGAGATTCTAAATCTGCAATTGTATGTGGATCGTTTTGATTTTGAATTGTTCTCATCAGATTTTTATCAAATTTGCTGCGTCATTTCGCATGACAAAAGGATGAATTAATAATTTTTTTTATCATTATCAAGATCCAAAACTGGATCAGGAGTCCAGCTTCAGAACTTCCAGATCTGTATCTCAAACTTGAATCTGGATTTAGGATCAGTATCTGAATCAGTTTTGCAACATGAATGTTTGTAAACAGATTTGAGTAGTTTAATGTGGAACATCTTTCTGACCATACGAGGATTTTGTTAATCCAGATTTATTATCTAGAATCCTGACCAGAATTATTCTCTTTGTCGAAAAGAGCTGAACTGGTTTACATCATATTTGGTGTGTAGCTTCCATCCATCCATCCATCCATTATCTGACGCTTATCCGAGGTCGGGTCGCAGAGGCAGCAGCTTCAGCAGGGAAACCCAGACTTCCCTCTCCCCAGCCACGTCTTCCAGCTCTTCTGGAGGGATCCCAAAGCGTTCCCAGAAAAGCCAGGAGACAGTCTCTCCAGCGTGTCCTGGGTCGTCCTCGGGGCCTCCTGCCGGTGGTACATGCCCGGAACACCTCACCAGGGAGGCGTCAAGGAGGCATCCTAATCAGATGCCCGAGCCACCTCAACTGGCTCCTATCAACGCGGAGGAGCAGCGGCTCGACTCTGAGTCCCTCCCGGATGGCTGAACTTCTCACCCTATCTCTAAGGGAGAGCCCGGGCACCCTGCGAAGGAAACCCATTTAGGCCACTTGTATCCGAGATCTTGTTCTTTCGGTCATGACCCACAGCTCATGACCATAGGTGAGAGTATAAACATTGATCGACCAGCAAATTGAGAGATTCGCCTTTCGGCTCAGCTCCTTCTTCACCACGACAGACCGATACAGAGTCCGCATCACAGCAGACGCTGCACCGATCCGCCTTTCGATCTCCCGTTCCATCCTATCCCCACTCGCGAACAAGACCCCAAGATACTTGAACTCCTCCTCTTGGGGCAGAATCCCATCCCCGACCTGAAGAGGGCACGCCACCCTTTTCTGACTGAGGACCATGGTCTCAGATTTGGAGGTGCTGATTTTCATTCCGACCGCTTCATACTCGACTGCGAACCGCTCCAGTGAGATTTGGAGATCGCGGCTTGAAGAAGCCAACAGTACTAAATCATCTGCACAAAGAAGAGATGCAATACTTAGGCCACCAAACTGCACCCCTTCGACTCCTCGGCTGCGCCTAGTGATTCTGTCCATAAAAGTTATGAACAGAATCGGTAAGAAAGGGCAGCCTTGGCGGAGTCCAACCCTCACTGGAAACGAATCCGACTTACTGCCGACAATGTGGACCAAACTCTGACATCGGTGGTACAGGGACTCGGTACCCCGTACTCCCGAAGCACCCCCCACAGAACTCCCCGAGGGACACGGTCGAATGCCTTCTCCAAGAACACAAAACACATGTAGACTGGTTGGACGAACTCCCATGCACCCTTGAGGACCCTGCTGAGGGTGTAGAGCTAGTCCACTGTTCCACGGCCGGGACAAAAACCACATTGCTCCTTCTAAATCTGAGATTCGACCTCCCGACGAACCCTCCTCTCCAGCACCCCCGAATAGACCTTACCAGGGAGGCTGAGGAGTGTGATTTCTCTGTAATTGGAACACACCCTCCTGTCCCCCTTCTTAAAAACGGGGACCACCACCCCGGCCTGCCAATCTAGAGGCACTGTCCCCGATGTCCATGTGATGTTGTAGAGGCATGTCAACCATGACAGCCCCACAACATCCGGAGCCTTTAGGAACTCTGGGCGGATCTCATCCACCCCTGGGTCTTTGCCACCGAGGAGCTTTTTAACTACCTTTGCTACTTCAACCCCAGACATAGGAGAGACCAACTCAGAGTCTCCAGGCTCTGCTTCCTCAGTGGAAGACGTGTCGGTAAAATTGAGGAGGTCTTCGAAGTATTCTCACCACCAACCCACAACGTCCCGAGTCGAGGTCAGCCGCACCCCATTTCCACTATATACAGTGTTAATGGTGCACTGCTTTCCCTTCCTGAGACTCCGGAGGGTGGACCAGAATTTCCTCGAAGCGGTCCTGAAGTCATTTTCCATGGCTTCACCAAACTCCTCCCACACCCGAGTTTTTGCCTCAGCAACCGCCGAAGCTGCATTCCGCTTGGTCAGCCGGTACCTGTCAGCTGCCTCCGGAGTCCCGCAGGCCAAAACGGCCCAATAGGACTCCTTCTTCAGCTGGACAGCATCCCTTACCGCTGGTGTCCACCAACGGGTTCGGGGATTGCCGTCATGACAGGCACCAACCACCTTGCAGCCATAGCTCCGATCGGCCGCCTCAACAATGGAGGCGCAAAACAAGGTCCACTTGGACTCAATGTCCCCCGCCACCCCGGGACGTGGCAAAGGTTCTGCCGGAGGTGGGAGTTGAAACTCCTTCTGACACTGGATTCTGTCAGACGTTCCCAGCAAACCCTCACAATACGTTTGGGTCTGCCAGGTCAGACCGGCATCTTCCCCCACCATCGGAGCCAACCCATCACCAGATGGTGATCAGTTGACAGCTCCAGTTGACAGTGATTTTGTAAACTGGAAAGAGAAAATGAATAACCTGTGATCACCTGTTCTGTTTGATTCTAAAATATTTGTGTTTGTTGTTAAAAGTGACAGTGTAATTTTAATCAAATTTGGTGTAATATGTAGCTTCATTGTGATAACTTTATAAACACTGGGTGTTGAGTCTGGGTTCAGTTTGACCCAAAGATAAACGGGTTACATTTTGGTCATGATCCAGATTCAGAACCCATAATCATTTTTGGGGCACTCAAAAATGTGAGCGGAATTAGGTTATATTTGGTGAAGCCACACAACTTCAGAGTAAAAACATAAGTATTAACCTACAATTTTGATACAGATTCAGAATCCGGGAAAAATCTAGGGTATCTAGGATATTTATTCACTCTTGTTCTCAGCTTCCTGAAGACGCTTTGGTGGGTTGATGGAATTGCAGTCAGATTCAGGTCTGAAATCTGGATTTCAGTTTAGCTGGTAGCTTCAGTTTGACGGAGCTCATCACCCGGTCTGTAGTTTTTAACTGTTTTCTTATGATAATCTCCTGATTCGAAATTAAGCATGATAAGGCTCCTTCCAGGAGATGTCTCCGCGTTAATATGCAGCTACAGGATGCCAGGAGTAATAGAGCTGGGTCGCCCTGACCTCTTACAAGCGGGCATTGCTCCAGAACTTCAAAGACGCCATCTCCCTACAGAAAAGGCCATAGTTTTTACAAGGAGGTCTTGCCAGAGCTCCAGCCATTTCACTACTGTTTGCCTAATTGGCACTTAACCCGTTAAGGCTTCGAGCGCATATCCACGTTTTTACCGCTAAAGCTGGGAGCGCTGTTGCGTGTTTCTACCTTTAAAGCCGAGAGAGCGTATACGTCATTTTCTTTTTTAAATCCAATTCTCGGCCTCCTAATCAATAAAATTAATCGGGATATACACGTGTTGGTGTCGTGACTCCTCTGAGTATGTCGGTAATGTCCGCCAGTAATGGCTGGACGCCGTCCAAGTGAAAAAGACGACGCGCTTGTGGACTTCGAACCAGTGGAACCAGTCGAACGTGCTAAATGCTTAAGATATATGTTTGTAGACAACGTCTTTGTAACAGAATTAAGGATGGTAGTTACCACTCGATTTAAAAAAAAAAAAAAAAAAAAAAAAAAAAAAAAGTAAAACTTTGAAAAACTTAAAGAAAAATTTAAACAGTAACGATTTATACACTTGGGCCAGTTTGAAAGCCACATTTCTCAGCTTTCAATTTCTTTTGGAATTAGGTTTCTATGTGCTACACAGGCTGAGATATTATTTTCTAGGTGCTAAATTTGAAGAAAACTACAGTTTTTCGAGGGTGATTCCAAAGATGACCTTAGGTTTTAGAGAGATGTTTAGCCAGGCGCTTCAGGCCTTAGTGGGTGAACTAATGGCTCAATCCCTATCCACCCCCCCCGAATAGCGGAGTTGTCAAAAAATGAGGGACAACTCGCACACAGACCTTTTTAGTTCGACCTGGATGGAGTTTCTGAGGAAAGTGATGTGGTCACGCCTTTTTATCAGAAACCCACGTCCGCCGCGCAAGTGAATTTTCATAATCATCTCCCATCTGAGAAGCGCTTGACTGTGCATCACTGTCACGCTGACGCTTATCATTGTTCACTGTTCTGCCTCCCGGCCTGGTGGATGCATGCATGCATGCGGCAGCAATATTAAGGTTACCCCCTCCGGGTTTCTCAGTCCAGCAGGAAATACTGCCAGCCAAATAAAACTCTCAAGACATTTCATGAGGTACAACATTTCAGGACATTTGGTACTTTTTGAGTGACACTATAAAACAGGTACAATATTCACTGGGGGCAAGGATACGTCATTAACAACCCCAATTTTTGAAATTGCGTATATTAAATAAGGATGGTAGATTCCAGTGTTTGGCAGATACAAATTCCCAAAACAGATTTGTCGTCCGATTAATTAAAAAAGATAGATCATGAATAAAATAACGTCTTTTTTGGTTACCTAACGCTTACAACAATGAAGATATTAACTATTTTAATTGGGTTTTAAAAATATATATATTACAGTCAGAACATTTACCGGTAATTGTTTTACAGTACTTTGTCCTTTAGCATTTGACTTTACAACAGGTCGAAAAATGGCAAAAATCACCTTTTTGTCAGGCGGGGGGCTGTTTGGCAATCGTTATCGTTGTTTTATATTGTAATATAAAAAAAAAATAAAAAAAACATAAATCGGCCGATTTTGCTACTTTTAAAAGAGCTAATATCGGTGGGCTCACTTAAATATACTGCAAACTATGATCAATACATTTTGTTATTTCAAACTCATCTTACAAATTACCTTGAAAGTATATGCCTTACAGATGATTTGATTTTCAAAAAAATGCACCACAATTGCATGCATATGTCGCCTTCGCAACCCATAAAACTTGCAATTGTAAAGCAGTAGCGACATCTCCGTCATTCGCTTGAGCTTTTTAATAGCCACATGAGGTGAAGACTTCCGAAGTTTCTGCTAACAACCTGGGGTAAATTTAGCTGACATACAAAGATAGTCCAAATCTATTACTTAAACATATGTCCTTGACACAATTCCTACTTTCCTATGAGCCAGGGATTTGGTGCCATCTTGTGGCATCATCAGAGCGCAAAAGCCGCAAATAGGTTTTGTACCCGTAGTTTTTCAGTGATTTGCCCAGGGTAGGTCCCACAGACTAAGTAAATTTGTGAATTGCAAACCACGAATAGACATTGTAGTGTGCTGTGGTTTTGCGCTCCAAAATTTTAGAAACATATCTAGGTATTAGCAGTTCAGTTCTACACTACCCATCTTAAGTCTGAGTGGATATGTCGAGACTTAGCAGACTGTTGGGGGTGGGGGGGGTGCTCTTCTCAGCAGGAAACCCCTCATGAACTGTGGTCAACAGGAAACTCAACAGCTCAATGACAGTCAAGTGTCTTTATTTTGCCACAAAGCAGGATAGTCTTTATTTCTCTTGAGGAACGTCTGTGACAAATCTTGTCACTGGGTTCTGTATTGTGTCAGTTTGGGGGCTGGGGCAAAAGTCTGGGCCCTGCAGGATCCTGTGTGTCAGCACACACGGTCTGGTGGAAGTGCATCGCTGGCGGATGTCCAAAAACCTCCACAGCCCCACCACCTCCTCCTCCCCCGCCTCTCTTCACTCTTCCTGGTTAATCTTCTTCCTCTTGTGTCTCGGTGCAAAAAGATAGCTGCTAAACATGTTTACCATCCGCTTTGCAGCAGAGATTCCTTGTTACCTCCAACAAGGACATTATGTATTTACAGTCTAACATCCGAAAGTCCTTTAGCCAAATGCGAACATGCAATGCAATACACTGTATACAGCAGAGCTGGGCATTCGTCTATCCTTTAGTCCGTCTATGAGTTCCCGTCCATTATGTCAGAGCCGCCCGGTCGGGCTAAGTCAGCCGAAAACGACCTTGAGAATGGACTTTACCGGTACCAAGTCACGCACGGGTGCCCCACTCCTGACTCGCAGCCACAATATGAATATTTTGAGATACAAGCCTAGTCACGGAACGAATAAAACTTGTTTGCCAAGGCACCACTCCATCATTCTTTTAGACTGCAGTGCCGGCACCGCATTAAAGGCGCCGCTTAACTGGAAATAAACATTCAGCGTGTGTGTTGTGTGCCTGTTGTGGTCGTCAGGGGGGTCACAAACTGTCACGGCGGTGGAGCGCTGCCTGTTGTTTTTGAGCCGTGGAAGGGATAGCAGCACAGGAAATACGTTGGGCTTGTGGGTGTAAACACCTGCTACACACACACACGCACACACACCACACAAAAACCACACGCGTCCCCCTTTTTTTTTTTTTAAATAGTGTCGAAAGTGTTTGACAGCACAAACAAAGTCCAGCTGCTGATTGTCTTGTGATCACAAGTGAATGTGTGTGGATTCTTTTCAATGCAAAAACTGTACCAGTAGTATGTTATGTAGTAGTAGTAGTAGTAGTAGTGCTGAGTCACAAACTGTTATCTCCTCCTGCCAGGCATGGAAGAAGCGCTGGTTCATTCTGCGCAGCGGGCGAATGAGCGGTGACCCTGACGTGCTGGAGTACTACAAGAACGACCATTCCAAGAAGCCCATCCGGGTCATCGACCTGCACTGCTGCGAGCAGGTGGACGCCGGCCTGACCTTCAAGAGGAAGGATTTCCAGGATAGCTTCGTGTTCGACATCAAGACCTCGGACCGTACCTTCTACCTGGTGGCCGAGACCGAGGAGGAAATGAACAAGTGGGTGCGCGCCATCTGCCAGCTGTGCGGCTTCAACCAGTCGGACGACAACAACCACGGTAAGGCTCTTTTTGCTTCTGCTCCAGCTGCCTGTTTTGTCCACCTTTTAGTGATTTTATTATGTAGGATGCACTCAGATACGGTATCACCCAAATAATCACTTCATTAAAGTTTGCTTTTTTACATTTTTTTTATTTCACATATTACTTTGACATTGCTTAAGATGCCACATTAAGTCAATGAACAAGTGTACTTTTGAGACTTGAAATTTTGCTCAGTTGGTAGAATACGAATTTGGTCCATTTCCACTATCACTGTTGAAAAAAAAAAAAAAGTTTCTCCATATCAGTACCAGAATCAGTCACAAACAAGGACTTTGTCGCTGGTAGTCAGAACCACTTTAGTACCAAAGCAGTCAAGCGTCTGTAACAAAATATACATTTAGGACAAAACACAATTGCAGAGACTTTAAGCTATATGAGTGTCAGGTAGTGTGGTAATACTGATACAACAACAAGTGTGTGAATGAGCAGAACTATTAAACAATTTGAAGTGATTTATAATTGCCTTTGTAATGTATTACATGATTTTATCTATGAAAAAATAGTTTGCATGTTCTCCCCATGCCTGCGTGGGTTTTCTCCGGGTACTCCGGTTTCCCCCCACATTCCAAAAACGTGCATGGTAGGTTAATTGGAGACTCTAAATTGTCCCTAGGTATGATTATGAGTGTGACTGGTTGTTTGTCTTTGTGTGCCCTACGATTGGCTGGCAACCAGTCAGGGTGTACCCCGTCTACTGCCCGAAATTAGCTGGGATAGGCTCCAGCATGACCGTGACCCTTGTGAGGATAACACATCAAAATAATGCACTTCAATTCATTACTACTTCATGACAAAACTTCATGCACCATGTTATTTATTATCTGAGTCAATCTGAACTTGATTTTTACTCTGAATCACTTCGGCTGGGCATCTTCTATCCGTCTATGATGAGACGTACGTCTGTATGAATGGACAAACAACCAAACAACATAATGCTAGTTCTCAACTTCATTTATTGATTCATTTTTATAACAAGTACTGTTTTTAATTTACTTAATTTTGGCTTCAATTTAAAACCTATCTCCTAATCAACTTTCCTTTCTTTAGTTAAAATTCATGTTAAATGAACAACAAATCTGTGACTCGAGTCCAGTCCAAGCCAACTGGCACCTTTTTGACGATTGTTTTACCCTGCTTAGCTGATTGTGTGTAAACATGAAATATGCGCAGGTGTAAGCAATACACAGTTTCTAATGTGAACGTGTTTACATGACTGGGGGATTCCCTCCACATGTTGACACGTAGCACATAGCGCTAACCATTAGCTACATTTGGCAGGTCACATCATCTTACTTTTGGTTCTTCTAAATATGTCCTTCTTTTCTTTTGTGAGAGTTTCTTATAAAAATAGAACACTATAAAGCAGCTGTGACCCAATTGCATTTTTCAAGCAATCATGCTAATTTATGACTCAAATACAGTACGTGTTAGATCCCCCAAGAATGCTAGCTTGAACTGCTCTCTGGGAAACGCACACTGCAAAAACTGGGCATAAAGGTGAAGTCAACCCAAACATTTTTTTTTCAAGAATATGTTCTATGTAGGCTAGTGTAGGGAACCAAGTGGAACTGAGTGGAACCGGGACTAGTGCTTTGATTTCTCCCCGATTGTTCAGGTTTAAAAATGTCGGTGCCACATCTCGATTCCTAATCCGTCAAACGGAGTAAGCCACCCCATACAAATAAAGTACCAATAATGTGTGTACGGCGCGGGGAAATCGACAGACACTAGCGAAGTACAACCAATAGGAAATGTGTGTGCGCCGCGCCGGCGCGCAGCAAGTGCGGACAGTCGCGTTATGCGAATATGAAAGAGAGTTCTGCTACGACGCGGTCCAATTCTGTAGGCATTATTTCACGTATGCATTCACGGAACTGTTTTGCAGCGCCCACGCATTCAACATGTTAGGATCAACGGACCATATCAAATGCAAACGGGTGTCCGGGCCAAACTATTATAGTGTATCTAAACAGATCACACCACACCGACAACACACGGACAGCAACGAAGACGACAGGATAATGCTGGCGGGGTATGATAATTGTAGATGTTTGACACAGATCAAAAGTGGCTGTGCTTCATAAAAAAAGACCAAGCTGCTCAGTGCAACATGTAAAAAAAATAATCTAGTGCAAAGGAGGTTGCACGTCTAATATGATGAAACACCTCCAATTATATGGGGTAGAATTGTTAGTGTTCGGCCATCTTGTCACAACTGTTGACTGAAAATGACATCACAGTTGCACAGGCCTCGGGTAACGACCAATCACAACTCACCTGTTTTCTGAAGCTGAACCATGATTGGTCGTTATCTGAGCCCTGAGCAACTGCGATGTCATTTTCAGTCGACAGAAGTGACAAAATGGACGCCAGCTGAGATGGCAAGATTTTGTTGCTTAACTCATATTCCACAAATGCAATATTAATCAGACTGCCTTGTTTCAACTAGTGGGCCTGCATAGAACATATTCTTGAAAAGAAAAATGTTTGGGTTGACTTCCACTTTAAAAAAGCAAGAGGAAAAAGTAATTAAATCAGTACTGTGTTACTTAGTTAAGCAAAATGATGTCCAAATAGAATAGGGAAATGATTTGTTAAGACCTCAACCCCCCAACAAGCAGCTTTTGCCTTGATTTGATTTGTATTCTTAGTTTTCGCAGTGTACTTGAATGCTTATCAGAAATTACCCCAATCAAGCAAAAATCTCCACATTCCGTCTTGTTTGTGCCTCACGGTTATCTTCACACAGACCTTCTTGACCCCGTTAGATATGTCAAAATGTTAGATAATAATGTATTTTTTATATTAATGTTAATGGGACTACTGTTCATGCACTTTCTCGATATGATGAGTGGAAAACCACAGGAACGTGTTTGTGAAAGTAGCTCAACATCATGCATGTAGCATTTGTAGCACTTGCCAATACTAGCAAGCTTGTGTTGTTGTGTAGTAGATGAACAGAACTTAAACTTATGTTTTCTGTCATTTCTTCTGCTTCAATGAGTCAACGGTTTTGGACACTTTTCTTGGTTCAGGATTGACTTTCAACAGGCAAAGATGCAGCACACAAATAAGTCAATTAACGTGGAATTTGATCGTGCTAACATTTGTATTAATAAGGTTACGTTGCAGACTCGTTTATCAAATAATAAGAACTCAGGCCAGACAACTTTGCTTCCAAAACAGGACCCCTGACTTTTTGCGGCCTTGCTCTACCACTCTAATGGCACAAGATGGCACCAAAGCCCTTGCAAATGGGAAAGTAGTAATTACTGTCAGGGAACATCTGTCCACATGCTCAATCTTGACTGAAGGACTAAAATCTTTTGTATATTGGGGAGAAGCTAAATCTAGTCCGGGTTATTTGGTACTGTAATTGATGGAAACTCTGCCCCACGCGTGCTAAATCAGATTCTAATCTAATATAATCAGATGCTATTTATTCATAATGGTATTGTTGTAAGAAGGGTTTTGGTTCATAATTGGTGGCTTATTTACAGTTTTAACTTTCATTCCAAGCAATCCTAAACATTTTTTTTTCTGTTGAGTGATTACCGGTACTTTCTCTCCTTTCAAACAATTAACCCTTAAAACCCGAGTTAACAGCTGCAAAGTAAGCAGAGAAAATAGTTTTTTTCAGACTTTTGTATTTTTATTTTTTTGCAGCTGCAGTCAACACCAAACGGATGGGGGAAGTCCCTCTGTGAGTGATATCAAACTGTGTGGCACAGGAAAAAAAAAAAAAAAAAGTCTAGTCCGTTAATTCCTCATCTACAAGAGAAGCAGATGTCGCTCTGCTAAATGGGTGTTGTTGTTGTTTTTGTTGTGCACAAGCACAGCACAGGATGCCTGTCATGGTGTGACGCTGCCGTGATGTCACGTCTGCCGATGATGAAGAAGGGTTATTTCGGGAGGTTCACTTGCAGTCAGAGCGGTTTTTACGGTTTGCCAATAGCCACACTAACCGGTGCTCCTCGTGTGGGATTGTGAGGAGCTGATGATTCAGTGGCGGCAGTACAACAAGTCAGTGTTACGCAGCTGGCTTTGTTCCTTAAACGGAGACTTACTGGCACACACGCCGACAATAAAGATGATGTTTCATTTATTTCGGCTTAGATGGAAGTACTGACACGTGCAAATTCTGTTGGTGTAAATAGACTACAGTGATTGTCTATTTTAAGGAATCTCAATGTTTTTTTTTCCAAGGAACCCCCTCATAATCTTCACAATGTTATGATAAAAAAATTGTTTTGGGGGGGAAGTTTCAATGTTATTAGATTTTTTTTCCCCCAGGAAAATAGATTCCAATCCATACAACGTTATTTTGTTTGATGAAAATGTGTAATTTTAACAGAGTAAAGCTGTAATATGATGATATTTCAGTCAAAGTTTACCAAGGGAAGAAAGTCAACATTTAACTAGTCGATTGAAAAAAAAAAAAAAAAAAAATTCAAGTTTATTGTCAGAGCCAGACAGTCAGAGCTTTTAATTGGCCCAAAGCTAAGTTAGAGATAAGTAATTGTTGTATTATTTGTTTTATTGGCTGTAGGTTCCCATATGTGCTGTAGCCGCGTATGTACTTTTTTAGACAGAATTTCTTGAAAATTATTTTATTTTACAACCTATGGCTCACACCTGTCTGAGAACTCCTCTATTTGCTCTTTACCACCAATGAGAACATTTTTGTTTTTTATTGTCATTTGTTAGTGGGGAATATTACACAATAGTTACTTCCAAGAAGTGCTGTGGTTTGTGGTTGAATCATCGATGACTCTTGATGACAAAAGTCAATTGCAAGCCAGTTGTGCGTAGCTACAGATTAAATTGCATAGTCGGATTCAAATCAAGATTGTTTGGCCATTGTGTGGAGGTCTGTTCTCCACTTGGTGGCAGCTTATCAATTATTGATCACTCAATGGTTGCGCTCCAGCCATTAGTTATCACTCCATCTTGTTTTGATACATATTGGACAGTTGTACGCTTACAGCTCTGTGTGAACAGTTTGGGGAAGTTACTTTTCTGTTTATAGCACACAAAAGCAAGGTCTGTAGAGGAATGTTTAGATAAGTATGGTATGGAAGAACATCAACCAAATCTTTGAAATGAAATAGAATGGGGATGTTTCTTGAATGTCTTGCAGAAACTTTAACCTGAAGATTGGAAACCCTCATATTATTCTTCACATTTTCCGCCTCCTGTAAGTGGAATTTCCATGATTCTCAATGCATTAACATGCATACGTGTTAGGGGCAACACCGTTTTGCACTCCACTGCGCATCCAAATAACAATCAGTCAAATGTATTTTTGAATCGGAGTTTCTCAAGGAAACATTTAAGGTATACTAGTTTTATCATCTGGTTCCTGTTGTTGAAAGTTCTCTCAGAAAAGTTAAATAAATAAACATTTTTTCACTGTCCATAGGTGGGGTTTCCATGTCTACTTTTGTTCATACACAGTAGTGTAAAACCTGATGTTGCACAACAAAATCCGTCAAAAGTAACAGTCACTCATACACAATTTGGTGTGATGTTTTAAAAGGAAATCTTCTTGGTCCACGTGTAGTTTTCTGTAGGCTACTAGGAATTCCCATGTCTGAATCCTAGTATTGTGTGTCATACTACTTGGACAGTAGTGTGACACACAAACTTTATCTTGCACAACATCGTCCATCCAAAGTAACAATCGGTCAGAGATAATGTAGTGTGGCATTCCTCAGGGAAATATTCTCGGTCCTCTATAGTTTTCTATTCTGGAAATTCTCATATGTCCCAGTACCTTTGGCCTTGTGCAGTGGTGTAAAACAAAAACATTTTTGCACAACAACCGCTCTATAAAATAACAATCAGGCAGACACTTGGGTATGATGTTCCTCAGGGAAATGTTCTTGGTCCACTATAGTTTTCTACACTGGGAATTCCCATGTTTCCCATTATATGTCCATATAAGTAGAAGTAGCTCACTATTTATTCATGCACCCTCCCCCAAGTACCATATGGTGGCATTGATTTTTGCGCCACTCCGATGTGTGTTGCCACTGACGATAAATGGACATTGCGGCCACTGCTGTGCTTTGAAGTATCACTGCAGATGCTGCAGCATGCACGCCCAAACCTCAGTGACGATGAGGCCAGTTCTGTCCGAACATCACCAAATGTTATCTATATTACTCGTCGTCCTCTTCATGTGCGCTGCTGTTATCAGGTAGTGATTGGCTGAGAGGCGGCCAGAGTGTTTCCATGCCCCGAGAAACCACCCCCCGCCCATGCAGGCCCCACTCACTCATCTAATGAATGGCGCATCGTCTCATGAATCACTGTCTTTGTTCTGTGCTCCCTCGCTCGTCTGAACAATTGACCAAGAGACTTTATTTTTTGTTTCATTTTACAGAATAGCCTGCTCCTTAGGCCTTGTCTACACGCAGCCGGGGTTTTTGCAAACAGCGGATATTAGCCTGCGGTTAGCCCTCTCATCCACACGTCCCTGGAATGTTTTCATTGAAAACGCAAAACTCTGGCCACAGTTGAGTTTTGCGGAACCACGTTTGGCTGTGGACAGTTAGACCCGACGATTTACGTCCTCACTGTGCGACAAAAATGCTCTGACATCACTTGCGCGACTTGTGAGTCAACATGGATGCCCGCGGAGCTGCGTTGGTTACAGCAATTCTCAAGGCGCTTTTTGCAACCAACTACTGCTTCTCGTTGAAAGGTTTAAAAGCAGTTCTGACCTCGTCTGTCCTCACGAACGAGCCTGGCGCCATGTTTTCGGTTTCGTAGAAGTGACGTCAAAGGACGGAAGTTCCTTCTGAATGGACAGTATTTGGCTAACTACTGCCGCCTATAGGCTTGGCATGCGTTTGAAAATGCACTTCCGCGGTGTAGTGTAGCTGCGTTTTTAACAAACGAAGATGTGTATTCCAACACGGAGTGGGGGAGAAATATTCAGTTGTTTAAAAAATGCCCGGCTACGTCTAGACAAGGCCTTAGTTTCATACAAACTTTATTTATTTAATCTGATGCAAGACTGCATGCACAAAAATAGCCCTTCATTTTTCTACTTAAGATGTCTCTTTGTCTTTGAGAAGAGGATAAATGGTTGGAAAGGAACTCTGACACAAATTTAAGTACAAGCCTCCACCAAGGCCAGAACAAATCTCAGTTCCTTTCACACTGCTTTCCTGGTAAAACAGAAGAGCTGGCATTTATCGTCCTGTCCCCTACAGACAAAGCGTGCCCAAGTGGGACATTGCTGTGTCCGAAAGGGTGTTTGCAGCTACATGCTTTCAGATAATTAAGGCCCTGATACACCAAACCAACGTCGGAGGCCGTTAAGCGTCGTTGTGTCTTTAAGCGCCGTCTGATTGGTGTAGTGGGCACCGTCGTAGTATCGTAACCCGTCTGTAAGCGCCTTGGGGGCGTTTACGTATGTTAAATCGGCGTCGCCAGTCGTGACATTTGGTCACTCTGATTGGCTGTTAGCTAGCAAATCAGCACGCGGAGTACCAACGTGAAGTGACAAAGGCGGAAAAACAGTGAGCACACCTCCGCTGCCTTAATCTTCTTACAAGTACAAGAGCGAGGGTTGACAATGTAAGTATTTCACAATACCGTGTCAAGAACGTGATGGTTGACTTAATTAAATACATGAGCTTTTGGGTTTCATTGTATATGCATTTATTTCAGTATTGTTGTACACCTGTACAAAAGAAGGAAGGTCAAACAGTCATTTGAGAATTGTAGTTACTTTTTCTTTATTACACAACACTTAAGTGGCCTTTTTTCATCTTATATAAAAAAAAAACCCTAATAAAAAATAAGCATTTTCGAAACAATAATAAAACTGACAACCTGCTGTAAAAGCTAATTAAAACAAACTGAATTTAAAAAGCAACAATCCAAATAAAATATAATTATACTATAATTAAAAATCCAAAACTATTACAACCCTGCACCTTACCAACCGGCTTTGATGGCGAGTGTGGAATGGGCTATAGATAGTATTAGCCCCAAATAGGTTGCAACTAGGGCTGCTCGATTAAGCGATTTTGAACCGTAACCGGATTTTCTGGATAAAACGATGTTAAAAACGTTCAAATCGGCATGTTCTATTTTGTTATTTTTGGTGTATCTAAGCCACCGTAGTTTCTTCTGCATTTCCGCTTCCTCCCACGAGCGCGCAGTCCAAAACAACGACAGCATCCATGGCTACCGGCGATTCTGCTATTTGCTCAGGCAAGTGAGCGTTTAGTTAATAAATCGGGCAAAAATAGATCTGTAGTGTAGTGTGTGCCCCGCATGTACAATACAAAGGCGTCCCTTTTTTTTCTCCTCTGCAACGGACCTCTGGTCCAGTCGGACTATGCATCCATACTTAAGCTTGACAGTGCATTGTATTATTGAGTGACAGTTTTGCACTAATCATTGATTTATGTTTAAGTAAAACCAGGGAGAAAGGTGAAAGGCTAGTCACTAGCTGCTTGGCAAAATGACTTGCTGACAGACTGTTTGGTTTACAGACTTGACTGTGTACCTTCTCTCATGTTGATGATTTCGTTTCAGATGGTATATGCACGTTCTTCTTTCATTATTGGTTTAATTAAGAACAGATCTGAAATCTATTGTGTAAGTAAAATGCTGTTAATCCCAATGGATTATTCTGTGTGTATTAAGTTAAATGGACTGGCATTTTGAGTTCAAAGAAAGAAAAATTAAGTTTTTAAATAAAAGACATTCAAAATACTTCATTTTTCATTATTTTTTATTTTACAAAGAAATCGTGATTGTATAATCAGTTTTGAGAGAAAATAATCTGGATTTTCTTATTAGGCAAAATCGGACAGCCCTAGTTACAACCATTGGATATGTCTGAATTTTGGCATTAATATTAATGTGAAATGTTGAGGAAATAGGCCCTATCACACATTTGCAGCTAAAAGGAAATAAATAATCATGAATCTGCACATTTCCTTGACCCACACCTCACCCCAATACAAAGTATCATGAGAATAGCTTAACTTGTGCATTTCTGCAAATAAACAAATGCCAAGGAGAACATAACCTAATTTGGTATTAACTTAGCCGCCTCCACCAGGGTCAAAAATATCCCTAATTTATCAGTTCTGCCTTGTGTAAATCATGAACATCTCCCCATTGAGAAGTATTGTGATGTTACGCAAGTAGTTTGGACATTAGACCCTGCAGAGGAAGCTACTGCACCTGTTAAAAAGTCAAGCTACTGCCTTTAGTTAAAATGTGACTCCTGTTTCATTACACATGAACCTCAAAATACTTTAGTGTCTGTGTAATTTTGCTGTTGTCCATTTAAGAGTGTCCACTAGGATTGACGGTCTTACGATTTTTTGGTAGAAAGATCTGTGCTGAAAGTCGAAGTCGATGAATAAATTACGTAATTAATATATTTTCATCACAGTTCAGCGGTCCCCAACCTTCTTGAGCCCTGTCCATGGTTCACTGTTTTCTCTTCAACAATCTTTTTAGTTTCATCTTGTTTTATTGTATTACGGAGTTGTAAGCAGAGCTGGGCATTTTACTTAAAATTTCCGGTCCGTTTTTGGGTTCCGCCTGCAGCCAGGGCACCCTTCCGGGCCGTCCGGCTATCATGTGTGTATGTGTGTGTTTTTAAACTGTGAATTTCACCTTTAAGCCATCTTGAATAGGCTCTAGTTCAGTCGGGCTGCTAATAACGAGGACAAGTGTTATAGAAAATAGATAATAAGCACATCTGTATTTTGTCCCTGTCTTGTGCAGTTTGGGGTTGACTTGCGAACATTCCTTGTCATTTCCTGCATTCATGAAAGCTCTTACATCAACTGTAAGCTTGGTTTCTCCTAAGCGGTGACATTTTTTCCTTCCTAATCAGGAGACATGCCAGTAAGTTTCAAGTCGTAACTTTCACGTTTCAAGCAAGTCCCAAGCTACTGTGTCAAAAATTAGGAAAGTCGAGTCCCCCACTAAACTTGAAGCAAGTCTTAAGTCGTAAGATCTTTCTCAGTCTTAACATTTTCACACCTTAGCCACTTGGCAGCCAGTCAGTTATTCACAATTACATCATTTTTTAATGCTCACATAACCAGTCTCCGTATTGTTTGTATATTACCTGTACTCCATTATTCACTGAAAAACTCACCTGGGTTCTGTGTACAGTGAAGTATTGTTTTTTGTTAGTCATACATTCCAAAAAGTTGGACTAAAACTGAATTATACAAAATCGAAGCAATATTATTCATAGAAATTCATGTACAATGAACCCCAGCATACTCGCAGTTTGACAACCGCAGCTTCACCTATTCATGGATTTGTTTTTTTGTTTTTGTTTGTTTTTTTAATTAAATTCAACATTTTTTAACTAAATACATGAATTTAAAACCCTTATTAGAATGTTATTCTTGTTTTGTTTTTTCAAGAATTTGGGGGGTTAAAAAATAATACATTTTTCCCTTCTCACTTGGGCCATTCGAGTCCCTCTCCACCGCGAATAGATTTTGTCCACAATAAATACTACAGATATTGTGCAAAAAAAAGTTTTAACAGAAAATAACTATAGTTTAACATAAAAAAATATATAGTACATGTAGTTTTATCCAAGCCATGTTCCAATTTATCTGTTGACATACATTACAAGGTCAAAGGACCACATAGAACTCCGCTAGATCTACTTTGAACAGTCTTCACTGTGCTTTCAGCCACTTGTATGTTGGAACGCATGACGAGCACGACGAGATGCCTGATGGTGTGCGCAGAAGTCATCCGCAGTCACAAGTTTCATGTGATCCCGTGTTGTTTTTAAAACATTGATTTTGCGCGCCCTGGCGGCAGCATTTGTGCTGGAAATCAAGTTAAGATGTTGAAAAAGACATCTGCAAATCTTGCTGCACCTCAGGGATTACCTCATTTTTCTTTAGTTTTTTGTTGTTGTTGTTGTTGTTGTTGTTGCTGGTGATAACAGCAAGTGTCTTCTTACTTTCCTCTTGTTGTCTCTTTTGGGAATTGTTGGTGTACCCTGGCTTGGCAGAGGATTAATATGTGAAACCTGCAGCTATAAGAGTTAGCATGTCTACACTTGGTGTAATAAATACATTGGTGCCTTGAATAGAAAAAAACAGATTTTTTTTTTTTTAATATCTCAATATAGCACAATGGGTTAAAAGGGGGGGGGGGACATTATATTTAGTAGGGCTGAACGTTGGATCGTTTTGGGACCGAAATTGCGATCTCAGACAACGCGATTTCAAGATCGTCAAACCTGCGGTTTTTCCAAAGGGCTGTTATCCCCCACGCTCATCAATCAATGGCATGCTACTGTGGACCAGTCACACTAACCAGCGCCGAAGTGGCGCTGGCGTAAAAAGAAAAAAAGCATTGCGTTCACGTTCCGCTGTTACCCATACTCCCGAGAGTCATGTCTCTCGCGCGGCTGCTTGGCAGTGCTAGCCGCTAAACTACCTTGGTTGCTCCGCAGTTGCGTGGACTTTATTTATATCTTATGTAAGTCCTTGTGCAGCAGCAGCAAGGAGCTGCGTAATACTGATCCTTTCCACCGTGGTGACAAATAAACTACCCTACTAAAAAGTTGCGCTTTCACCAAGGAGGAGAAGAGGAGTCGCTAAGCATGCTAATTGCAGAGTCGGGGAAGACCCCAAATAAGTGCTTAGGTGTACAGTAGACTTTTCACAGAAGTCTGGCTAGAACCGCATTTTGTGGGAAAATGTGTATTACAATTACTACGTATTTAAACAAAATAAATAAAATAAGACGAATACCGGGAGACGCTAACGGGTGACGTCGGCCATGACGAAGAGATCGATGTAAAAAGTATAAATACTTATTGTATCTGCAATGTTATTTTCTTTTGTACTATTTTGAACCACGGAGTACTGAGTTTTGAGATCTACACAGTAATAGGTCTCAAAATTATTTTTATATAATCCAGCTTTGCAAATTGAGTTTTTGTTTTATTCTTTAGAGCAGCATTTTTACATGGAAATACAAATTTTGAATGAAAAGAAGAATGAATATGATACTTTCTGACCCTTTTTAACAGGAAATATTTAGCTTATCACATTTACATAACCCAATCAGAAGTATTCCCATTATGATTTGTACACTTTTACACTCGGCATTACCAAAATATTCAATCAATACCATAATATGAATGTCAGGCCATATTGCTAAGCCCTCAGTCTCTGTTTGAAGCAGTGAAGTGTCTAGCAAAAATATGAGAAAAATATTTACATCTTACATTTATGTACAAAGAACATGTACATTAGTACAAAATTTAAAACATTTTTGGGTTAAAAAAGATGTGTATTTAATTATATTTATATACTATGACACATAATTGCATATTTATACATGATGGCAAGTAGTACAGTAGGTCTTGCCTTTCTTCAAGTAATAGTTTGATGGTATGATGTCATTTTCTGTCATATTTGTAAATGTTGTATGTTGTAAATGCACTGAAGCTTCAATTGCGCAAAATTGCAAATCAAATCAAAATTGCAATATCGGTCAGAAAACTCGCAATACAATTTTTTTCCTAAAATCGTTCAGCCCTAATATTTAGGCTTTACACGATCAAGGTTTTGGAGCCAAACACTGATCTGATCAGAAGATAGACCAGTTTATTCAAACAGCCTGTTTATTTGCTGTACCGTCGACAGTCAATAAGTCCCTATTAGTCATAACATTTTCCTTTGACACCGTTAACGGCAAATCTGTTTCTCAGATTTTCCTTTCATAACGTACATGTGCTCAGCATATGTTGCCCTTCAGTACATTGGCTTGTTTTTTCGCATGTTTCCCAAACACGAGCTGATGACGGCCTCCTCTTCCTTCCATTTTTCTCAATATTGCTCTCAGCAGAGAAAGTTTGGCCATCCCTGTCCTATGGCAACACATTATTTGACCTTCAATCTTGAGTCTCTGTTGCTTTGGCTTCCATCCCTTTCATTGAGTTACGTCCGCTACATGTCTAGTAGCAGCAACAGCCACCTCCTCCCCACCCTCGATAACCACATACATGCAAACGGCAGTGTGGCACCCCATGAATAGGTGTGTGCGTGTGCGTGTGTGTGTGTGTGTGTGTGTGTGTGTGGGGGCGTGTGGCTGTGAAGGCCTAGATAGACCAATCCGGCGTGGGCCAATTGTGACCGACGCTTACCCCCTGTGGCGTTGGGCTGACTATCGGCACGTAGCGCTGGAAAAATACACCGTAACGACAGACAGCGACGCTGATCATTAAGTAACTTCTGCGCATGCGTGAGATGTAACACCCCTCCATACCATCGGCGGCAGTAGTCACTATTCCGCATGGTTTGTAAAAGCCAACCGGAGAACTATTGGCGGACGCGGAATATAAAAACGTAAAGCAAGCATTCCGCGAAGCAAAGCCTCACGTTCTTGACACCATCGTGAAATACTTACATTGTCAACCCTCGCTCTTGTACTTGTAAGATTAGGGCAGCAAAGGCGTGCTCACTGTTTATCCACACATGACCGACATTCTGGGTCAGCGTGTGCCCAAGTTCATGAGCTATTTCTCTAATTGGGCTCCATAAAACATCAGCTACTGTCTCATCTGCTCTTTGGACGTAATCTAATCGAACGACGTTGCTGGATCTCTGGAGGACAAAATTAGAACCCAGCTGGTTCACAGAGGACAAGCGACGTCTTTGTTGGAGTGCTGCTCATTTCCTTCCAGTTGGGCCAGAGCTGGAGGAAGATGTGAAATAATCCAATTTTAAAGGAGATGTACAAATAGAAGAGGAAGAGGAAGGAAAGAAAAAAACAAAACAAAACGGCAGCTCGAGCTGAATGAAAGCGCTTGAAGCGGGAGGCTTTGAATTTTCTCACAAATTGCAATCACGCTTGAAATGACGGTCAAAGAGAGATAATGATACAAACACACAAAGCCGACTTGGCAATCAGTTAATTAATCAAACTGGTTGAGCTAGCCCGCATAAATGACAATCATACACGTTTGAGGAAGGCTCAGCCCACAAGCAAGAGCCATTAACCCATTAAAGCAGAATTCAACCCAAATATATTTTTTTCAAGAATATGTCCCATGCAAGCCCACTAATTGAAACAAGGCATTCTGATTAATATTGCGTTTGTGGAATAACAGTTAATCCACTTGTTTTTAGCCATCTCTGGGGGCAGCCATTTTGTCTTTGACCTGACGTCTGACCTGACGGCTGACCTGTTCTCTGAATCTGTGCCGTGATTGGTTGTTGTTAGCAGTTGTGATGTCATTTTCAGTCGACAGAAGACAAAATGGCCGCCCCCAGAGATGGCTAAAAACGAGTGCTTAATTTATATTCCACAAGCGCAAAATTAATCAGAATACCGTCTTTCAACCAGTGGGCCTGCTGGGAACATATTCTTGAAAAAAATATGTTTGGATTGACTTCTGCTTTAAGGACGGGAGCGCATAACTGCCTTTCTACCATTAGAGCCGGCAGCGCTGTTGCATCTTTCTACCCTTAAGGCCGGGCGAGCGTATACGTCATTTTCTATTTATTATTTAATTCTCTGTCTCTTAACCGATGTAATGCATCAGAATATACACGTGACGGTGGCATAAGACGCGAAGGATGTTCCAGAATTCCTCCGACTCATAATGGCGGACATCGCGGGAGCTCTTAAATCGAGTAACGGCAGTGATATAGATCACACGCTTGCGGACTTTGAACCAGTAGAATATGATATATGATTAAGATATGTTTGTAGACAATGACAATTTCGATGTCTTTGTAACAGAAAAGAGCGTGGTAATTACCACTCATTTTTTTTAGATTAAAAGTAGTGCTTCTCTTGCACTGACACTTTATTTTTACTTCTTCGATCGAAACAGTAATGATTAATAAACTCGGGCCTGTGTGAAACCCACATGTCTAAGCTCTCAAATTCTTTTAGGATTATGTTACTGTCTGCTACAGGGGCTGAGATAAATTATTTTGTAGGTGTTGAATTTCTGGGAAAACTTCAGGTTTTCAAGAGTAATTCCAAAGACAACCTCAGGTTTTGGGGAGCTGTTGAGCCAGGAGCTTCAGGCCTGAATGGGTTATGGTGGGCTATATTCAATACATTCAATAGTGGGCAATGTGGATTTGTAATATAACACGATATTTTTCAAGACATTTTACAATAATACATATATTTACATATACTTTGAAATATAATATATCATCACTGTCCTGTGAAAAACACGTACGTCCAATTTTTAATCTTTAATCTTAATGGGATGTCTGTAATGCAGAAACCTCATTAATGTAAAAATAAAAAAACATGTTTTTCACAGGACAGTGACGATATATAAATTAGTATGAAATATAATATATGCTCGTAATATATGACGTTTTTGGGCAGAATGTTTTCTAAATTTGGGTTAATATCAATTCTAAATTTTGGTCAGTGTTACCTGTTATTTTATTTTAATTTTATTATTTTCCAAATTATGAACCATTCCAAAGTGTTGAGAATAGCTTGAGGACTTTAAGTAAACATTTTGAAATTACTCAAAAATTTGGCATTTTTTAATGAAAAATAAATGTTAATTTACTTTTTTATTTTTAACAGATGTTTAAATGCTTATATTCACATATCATGCACAACAATGCAAATTAGATATGTACAAAATCAAATTAACGATTAAACAAAATAATACATTTCCAAAAATTGTCAGTGATAACCTCTTACAGGTAGCCGTGTTTGACATTTTGAACAACATTTTGATACATATTAAAAAAAAGGCCTCTAATAATAACTGCACATTATATACATAAATATAATAATATATTGCAATGTTTACTGTATACTGTATATACAAAAAAATATGCATACAAAATGTAAATGATACTGATCAATAAGCTTTGCAACTGCCTGGTTTTGCAATTCAAACAGAAGCACAGAAAAGACAAAGACAGAAAGAAAGAGAGAAAGAGGAGTGGGCAAGCAATTTTCTTAATGGTTTCACAAGAGATTGCTCTTGAAAAAAGAAAAAAAAAGCCACTGTCAGTGTCGCAAATTAACCTCAGTGGCCAATTGTAGGAGGGACGTCAAGGTTAACACACACACACGCACACACCTAGTGGCATGGCATCTGCTGACTCAATGCAAACCTAATGTCGATGAAGCATGGATTTGCCAGAGCAGCACTTAGGGCCTATAAATGTCTCTGTGTGTGTGTGGGGGGGGGGTGTTCGGTTCTGTATACTGTATTTTTTGTACAAAAAAACAGATTTAAAAAATATATATGTTTATTTTGAAAAGATGACAAGTAAATGGTACATGGTTTTTTTTAGAAAAAAAAAAAACAATTCGGGTGACATTCTAAGAAATTACACCAGAATAAAAAAGTACATTAACAATAAAGATCTCTTAATTTTGTAAATTATTAAGACATTGAAATCTTTAAACACTAAGCAGCAACAGCCTATGACTATGACACATCTAAGTATTCAAGTTAAAGACAAGTTGTCATTACGGTACGTATACACTTTTTGTGATGGGGAAAAAAAATACATACAATAACAGTTACAATTATTGCTAATTATTAAAACTCTCAAATACAGTAACTTTAAAGTCTTTATGAAATTATTTACACTTTTTAGGCATTGAAATCTTTGAATGTTCAACAGCATATTCTAATGAATTGGGTTATCTGTGTTGTGGTCAGATTTGTGTTTTGCCGAGTTATGATGTTTCCAGGGTTCATGAATGCATCGTACGGCTAGCGAGAGAAGCAGCGGAGAATGAAGAACTGAGCTGTTGTACTATTTTTGGCTAAAAATACTGCTTGCTTCCTCGTCTAAGAAACATTCAAAGTCGGATGATGTCGTTTTAAGTGCTATTATGTTAGACGTGCTTGCTACAGAATAGCCGCCGATCTCATGTAGCAATGTCGGCACACAATTTTGGGACTTATACACGGACCTTTCCCCATCGGCGATTTTAACAGGAAAGCTAGAATGTTCCCAAACGGAGACCGCAGTCTACGGGGGACCTTCGAGCTCTGGCTTGTTTGCGTATGCCATTATAATGCCATTTATCCATGCACTTATGATTTATCCCGGCTTATGGCGTCCTGGCTCCTATTTAGTGCCACCGCCCTCCTCTAGCGCCCGTGCGTAAGTTCGCGCGAATATCAGGGGCCTTGATCATCTTCTACTTGATGTGCTTTTTGTGCTCGGAAGGAGTGGATGGAATGGCGTCGCAGCAGTGATATCATTCATTAGACCCATTAGCGTCAGGCATGAAGCATGTTGACCATCCTTGTCTCAAAAGAAAAAAGAGAAAAACATGAGTAAAACCTGAGATTGGTTTCAGGTCGCTCCCTCTCTCTCCTCCATTCTCGCCACCGAATCAGGCAGGGTGATGGGAGGCGGGAGGTGGTTGGGAATGAGTCTCTCTATGAGCGATCAATAAATCTCGCTCATGTTAGTGGGCCTCCGACTCACGGCATTGCATGAAAGGTTTTCACAAAAGCTTTTTGCAGGGAGAGGAAGAGAGTGGAAACACTCACTACAATGGCGTAATTGAGGATCACTGCAATGGTGGAAGGGGGAAGGTGGTAAGGCTTTGGCTTGGGGGGGGGGGGGGGGGGGGGGCTTGTCTGGTCTTCCCTCCATGTGTGATGGCTGATGTCCACTGGCCTGGATGTCCCACTGTAGAGGCTTTATCCCTTCAGGCATTCACCTCTTTTATGTATGTATGTATGTATATATGTATATGTATGTATGTATGTCTATGTATATATGCATGTATGTATATGTATGTATGTATGTATATATGTATATATATGTATGTGTATATGTATGTATTAGGGGTGTAACGGTACGCTAAATCACATTTCGGTTCGGTTTTTTGGAAACTTCGGTTCGGTATATTTTCGGTACAAAAAAACAGATTTAAAAAAAAAAAAAATGTTTATTTTGAAAAGATGACAAGAAAATGGTACATTTTTTAGAAAAAATAAATAAAAGTCTGATGGCGTGTTCCTGGAAGACGCTACAATATGATAAATCTCGCTATTTAAGTTTGGCGTTTTGGGCTAAAAAGACTGCTTGCTTCCTCGTCTAAGAAACTTTCACAGTCGGATGACGCCGTGCATGTTAGACGTGCTAGCCGCAACATAGGTGCCGATTTCATGTAGCAATGTCGGCACACAACTTTCAGACTTATCCATGCACCTTTCCCCATCGGGGATGGTGAACAGGAAAGCCAGAATGTTCCCAAACAGGAGACCGCAGTGTACGCGGGGACCTTCGAGCAGCATGGGGGTCACGGTTCGGTATGGGTTCGGTAAAGCAATAAGTCTCAAATGCAAAAGACAATTTTTTTTTTTTTTTTAAATCAATTTTTTTAATTTCACAAACATTTTTTACAGTGTATCCAATCCAGGACCACATGTGAAAGTGGCCAAAAAGTTTGATTATGAAGAAGACATGATGCACATTTTTGAGACAAATAATATGCCCTTCAATCCGACACTTATAATTAATTTTCCCAAGCCACGGCAGAGCAACAACATAAGGATGAAAGAGCTACGGGTTGACGATCCCTGAAATACTGTAGGTGATGATGAAAAATAACTATAGATATTTAGATTTTTTTTTTTATCACATTTTTGCGGTCCTTACCCTAAATAATTGCCTGGGACGCTCTATCGTGGCCCTATATAAGAAACGCACATGAAAAGAAATGCCAAACCTCAACGAGACACCGCCATTTAACCCAGACAATGATTAAAAAAATCGATATTTGAAATATTATGATCCATTTGTTATGATGCATTTTTTTCAAATAAAGTCCTTACTCCAAATAAATACCTGATACGCTGGATGAGAAATGTACAGGAAATGAAAACCACTTGCTGTACAGTGATCGAGAGGTTAGTTAGCTTTAGGGAAAAATGAGGTTTAGGGTTTTGTTTTGTTTTTTCGCTCATGCTCATCTCGAGTTGCATGCGGCACCTCGGGTCGATGGAACGGCTTGCAGCTCGCTTTCTCCTCCTATTCCTCGTCTTCCTCTGCTTGTTTGGCTTTCTGCCCGTATCTATTTGCGGCCTCCCTGTAAGCGCTCTGATGTAGCAATCTCGCTTGTCACACGGCAGGGAAAAAGGCAGCAATGTTGTTGTCTACACTGGATCGAAGTGGGCCTCTGATCATGTGCTCACCCCCTCCCTCCTCCCAGCTCCAAACAAAAAAAAAAAAGAAAAAAAAATGAGGATGATGCTGTGTTGTGGCCTCCCTCGGGGCGCATCCCTCTACCTATTGATCAGAGCGCAGTCTGATGCACGCCAAGGTCATGCAAACCCTCAGAACAGGAGCCTCCAATAAAACATCACACACTCTCACCTTTGTGTATGTTGGTCATTCGTGTGGTATGACGTGACACACAACTGTCACGCATCAGGCCGGTGAGTGACAAGCAAGCCCCGCCTTTTGTCACCTCAAGTCAGCTGCTTCTCCTTTCACACCACAACAATGAATGGAAATGTGAGTGTAAAGCTGTTTGAGTAGCAAGCTGACACATTATGATGGACATACACATACGTTGCACGAAATATAATTATCTGGAGTAGGATACATTTTTTTAAGTAGACTAAACATCTAATTAATGTATCTGTATCCAGATTTTGTTTTGTGCAACCTCTTGACGAAATAAAAGTGAATATATTCTACACACCATTTTTTTCAGTGTAGGGGCGATGAGAAAATAGAAAATAATAATAATTATATATAAATTAACACAATATATTTAAACACACAAAAAATAAACAATTGTATTCTCATACAATTACATAAATCATTAGGCTAATATACAATATTTAAAAAAAAGTAAAATACAGATATGAATAATTTACATGTTATAAAACAATATGCAATAATTTTTCTTTTTAAATGTACAACAATATAATGTATTATATTTTTAACAAAGTATTCAAATATATTTAAAATAGATTTTCTAAATTTACATTTCATCAAATACATTCATCAAAAAAAATAATATTTTAACATACATTATTACAGTATGTTATTTGAATTTGATTACTAAATATTGTCAAAAATATATACATATACCTTTCATAGTGATATACTAGGAAAATTAAAAAAGACAACATATTGAAAATACATGTTCCAAATCATTTTTTGAAAAATGACAAATGAACTCTGAACATTATTTAGACTGAGACCCTTCTCTAAATATAATGACTATTAACACAAAAAGTAAAATAATTACAAAACTCGTAAAAACACACAACAGTTGCGGCCACTGAACAATATTAAAAAAAAACATGTACAAAACCATACGTTTTTATTTTTTCCAGAATTTTATTGAAAACTAAATTTGCTATTTGCTCTTACTACTGTGCAGTCACTTGATTTTGTGCATGTTTGCTGAGCATGATGATCACTGACATTAAAAGTGACAATAGTAGGACTGAAATGGTATTAAAGTTGACGTCAACCCCCCCAAAAAATCTTTGCAATATGTTGTATGCGCCTTCACTGGTCTAAAAATGGCATCCTGATTAGTATTGAGTTTGTGGAATATGAGTTTTCTGCCATCTCAGGGGACAGCCATTTTGTCACTTCTGTCGACTGAAAATAACATTACAGTTGCTTAGGGTCCAGGTAACGACCCATCACGGCTTAGCCATGGTTGGTCGCTATCCGAGCTGTGTACGTCATTTTCAGTTGACAGCAAGTGGCAAAATGGCCAACCCCTGAGATGTACAAAAACCTGTGTGGATTTTACTGCTTAACTCATATTCCACAAACGCAATATTAATCAGAATGCCATGTTTCGACTAGTGGGCCAACATATTTTTGTAAGGAACATTTTTGTGTAACTTCCTTTTTAAATTGGTGAACCATCCCATATTTAAGCCAGTATTATCAATTCAGATGTGTCCGATTGAGTTGTGGAGGAAGGGTCACCTCTGAGCTTTCCAAAGCTTTCAACCAGGCAACCTTTAGTATCCCAATCAATGGTGTGTCCTTTCTGCAGATGTCCGCCTGCAACATATGCCGCGTTCCGTCGGAGCAGATGTCTCTGGCTCGGCGCCCCCCCTGAGCGCCATTGGCGGCGGCAAGTCGTCGGCACCCGTCCACTCCAACCAGCCCGTGCTGTTCACCTTCGATGTGCCCGTGCGCCACTCGCACCACAGCTCCTTGTCCAACAGCACGCCGCAGGACTACCTCCTCCTGCACCAGTGCATGAGCAGGAAGACGGAGAGCACACGGTAAGGGTCACGCTTCCTGTTTGGCGGGTCAACATACAGGCTGGCCCGCGCTTCCTCCTCTGTCGGAGATGCACAAGTTAGACGAGACGATTAGAGGGCTGCCCATATGCATGTTTACACCACATGTTGTTTAATTCAGTAAGATAAAGATGAGGTGGATCGGCCTGAACACCTCTCACTTTCTGTTTGCACTAGCATCAGCGCGAACGCTGCTCATTTATCATTTATTGAAAGGCATGACGTTTAACGGTATACAAAATGAACAGGAAATGTTAGTCGTACTTGTTGCCTAAATGCACATCTCACATTGTTTGTCCACAACGGCGAACTGGCCAGGACACATCTCATATTGTGTTAGCACTAACATCAGTGCTAACGTTGTTCGTTTAAAGTTTATTCAAAGACATGACGATATAAGGTTTTACCAAACGAACAGTATGTTTATTTAAAGTCGTTATTTGTTGCTTGAATGCACATCTATTGCTGTCCATTAAATGTTTCCAAAGCAGCGGAGGAGCCTGGAGTCCCTGGAAACATCTCACATTGTTTTAGCACTTGCATCTGTGCTAACAGTGTTATTTATTTCTTTTCTTTTATTCTTTATTGACATCTATAATAAGCAATGTTCATTTCATGATGTTCAACGATTGCCCTTCACAATTGGAAGGGGACGGGAGCCCAAAAAACAAACCAACCAACCAACGTTTCCTTAGTCTGCTTTAACTAGACACAAATGCACGTTTTCGCCCCATCTTCATCATCAACATGCACCTCAGCTTCCAGGTTTGTTAATAACAACAAGAACAACAACAAACCACTGAGCAGCGGATGATCAATGAGGACTAGGCTGCAATCCATCACTTTGCTTTACATTTGTGTCCCCCACCGCTGCCACCAAAGGCACAGCACCCCCAGAGCCACACGCGCATAAATCTGCTGAGTCGGGACAAATATAAAAGCTCGCCATCCATTTCATCAGCTTTGCACACAAAAGAAACCTTCTCTCCATGAGTCATTTGTTCCCATCACTCCCTACTATGAGCGTTCTGTCGATGTTAATCGTTTTACAATGACGGACGATTGGTGTAAAAATCGGTACGTTCTGATGGAAGGTGACCCCAAATTGGAAGTACCATCAAATTAAGGTCAAACCGGCCCATGTTCAAGGTCAAACAGAGGCTTGTGTGTACCTTTTTTTTTTTTTTTTTTTTTTAAAAGATCTCAACAAGAACCTTGTAAAGCACATACACAAATAAGTCATCACAATTCTAATGCTGCTTGTAATTTTTATGGCAATTCTGCGGCTCCTCCTGCTGGCTGCTGGAGTAACTAAAATATTTTAAACCTTTCGAATGAAATTTACAAAGAATTTCTGGAAATATTTCATAGGAAGTTTAGCTTGGAAATTTGATAATTATTCTAACAATGCAAAAAAAAAAATCCAGTTTCATAAAAATAAACATGAAATTATTCATTACAGTTGTAATATGAATGATTCAATTTGCAACGTGTTTTTTATCCATAATGTGTATGATAAATTACAACATTAAACTAGAGCTGTGAGGAGCTAAATGGGCCCTCGCAACCCTGGCCACATTGGGGTACTTGCACATTGGGGTACTTGCACATAAGAAAATAAGCATCAAAAATATAGGTATTAATGCCAGGCCTGATGCGTGTCCAAAGTTGAAGTCACTCTAGCATACAAGAGGCTTTCAAGTTTTGACTGTACTTAACATACTTTTTTTTTTTTGTACCATCAATGACGTTTCTCTTTTCTTGGGGTGTAACGATAGTGTTGCTTTTGCAGGAGTGCCAGCTTCTCGCAGGCCACGAGAAGCAACGTTTTCCTGGGCAGCGACTCTGCCGTCCAGAAACTGTCGCACGGCTTTTCGCACTGCCTGAACGGGATGGGCGCTCAGCTGCACGGCTTCTACAGCCTCCCCAAGCCCGACAAGCAGCAGCACCTGTCGGCCGCGCCTGACGACTCCCCTCAGGAGGCCTGCTACGTGTTGCCCCGGGGCTACGAGGCCCCCGGCAGCCCGCCCGAGCTGGACCTGGAGAACGAGGAGGTCTACTCCTTCCAAACGCCCTGCAACACCCTCGCCGCCGCCGCCGAGCGGACCACCGACAACTATGACCTCCCAACGCCGCCCGGCTCCTTCTACCAAATACCGCGAACATTTGATAAGAACCATAACGCGCTGACACCTTCTAGCTCCGAGTCATCCTGCGCGCCCCCTCCCAGGCCGCCCAAGCCGGGCTCGGATGGGCAGTGGGGCAGTCCGCACTCGCTCGGGAGCCAGAATGGCGACGCTTCGGCTGCCGTTTCGGTCATCCCCAGAAGGAATACGCTGCCCGCTGTGGAAAACATCAGATTGCACAGAGGTACATAGTGTTCTGCTTCATATAGTTCGTGAGTGAGTGAGTGAGTGAAATTGGTTTCAGACAATCCTGTTGGTGATCCGAAGAGGGGAAATTCATGGCAGCACGAAGATTTCAGCAGTGTTTAACCCATTAAAGCCTGAAGCCCCTCGTGAGACAGCTCTCTAAAACCTACGGTCCTCTTTGGAGTCACCCTTTGAAAACCTGACATTTTCGAAACTTACAAAATAATTAATATCTCAGCCCCTTAGCAGATAGAATCACAATTCCCCCCCAAAATTGAAGACATGTGGCTTTCACACAGGCTCGAATTTATTAATCTTTACCGTTTCAATCGAAGGTGCAAGAGAGGCACTATTTTTCATTAAAAAAAAATCGATTGTTTATTACTATGTGTTCTCTTACAAAGGCGTTGAAATCGTCATTGTCTATGAACATATATGTTAACCATACATCACGTTTGGATGGTTTCCGCGAGCGTGTCGTCTATATCACTGCCGTGACTTACATCAGAGCTCGCGCGATCGACTGTTACTGTTACTGTCACATTACTTCTCGAAAAAATTCCGGATATCCTCCGACGACTCACGACACCATCACATGTATATTCTGATGCATTTCATTGGCTAGGAGACCAATAATTGGATTAAAAAAAGAAAATGGCGGACACGCACTCCCGGCTTTAGTGGTAGAAACGCATTTATGCGCTCCCGTCTTTCATGGGTTAAGAGATAAGAATAACAGTGAATGAAGTTAGTATAACATTTATATGCAACAATAAGCGGTTTGGATAATGGATGGATGGAACTTCTTCAAAGATTAGAATTGCATGTGATTATTATTTATTATTTCTTCTTAGCTGCAGCTGAAATCAGGCATTGAGTCTATTAAGTGTATTGAGACAGCACTTTTCAATGATTCACAATGTACTTTACATGGTTAAAATACTAAATGAAATACACAATTCACAAGCATTATACAGTTAAAACAAGAACAAAAAAATATCAAAACAATCAATTGCTCAACAATTAAGTCTGGTTGGAATGACTGCCAAAACAAGCAGTTCTTAACTCAAATTTAATTGCATTCCACAATTTTCCACACAGCTCATAACTTAATTTCCCACTCATGTGTCTGATTAATATACCATTATTGCCACCATGACAACTTATAAAATAAATAAATAAAAATACAGTGCCACAAACATACAGTTGATCTAAGAAAAAAAACTAATTAATAATATTCCCACTCGGGTATCTAATTAATATGCCATTATTCTTATGTAGACACCATGATAACTTATTTGGTTAAAATACTAAATGAAATACAGAGCTACAAACATATTACAGTTAATACAAGATCAAAATGGGACAAGTCAAGAGTCAGAAAAACAACAAACACACGTACCGGTCATAATCAATTAGTTATCAAGTCTCATTAGAATGTTTTTTTTTTAATGTTAGCAGAAGAGGCAGCCCTTCAGTCAAATAGAAGTGCTCTCCACAATTTTCCACATTGATGATTCTCCCAATTTGGTATTCAATTTAAAATGCCATTTTTGTTGTTGGTCTTGACCATGGAGTTATTTAGCAATTGTTGGTAAATAACATGGTAAAGACACTGCGTAATTTCCACTAACGCCCAGGCTAAATATAGCTCCTCCCCTCCATGTGTCCCTCAGTGTAAATGTATCATTTCAACATACTTTCATACACCAATTACTATTCAACTTTCCTGTTTATGCCAGGCTTTGGCGCCATCTTGTGACATCTTAGGGTGTTTCAGAAAGAGCACAAAATACCTGGTTGGTTTGGGCTAGCTGTCACAGACAAAAAATGCAAATAGCAGACAACAGAAAGGTGGAGATTCACTGTACTTTGTTGTCCACAGGCTCTTCCTTTGAAACAAGCAGCCATCAACGTCCTATGCATTTCAACAACTCAGGCCAGTCCGTGGAGTCAGTCAACGACGGCTTTAGCTCGTACCTGGTAAGTCGCCCAAAAACCCCCAAAATGCTGATAAACATTCAATATAATTTTTTTTCCGTGAAAGTTTTTGTCACACTGCAACAATTGAATGTATATTGTGCTGCCCTTTTTGGTGGTGTCTGGCCACCTGGGGACAGTGTCGTAGAGACAGAAGGCTCTACTGTTCATTGAGATGTTTTGACACCTCTCAGCTCGTCAGTACAGCACTAATATTAATCATTCTTTGCAGAGGATAAAGAATAATGACAGAGTACTGTTCTATTGACTTTCTACATCGTTTTTTAGGGCTGCGCGATTATAAAAAAAAAATAATCATGATTATTTTGGTAATAATTGAAATCACGATTATTCAAACAATCATTAATTTTTTGGTACAAAACAAGAAAATGTTTTAACGTAAAAAAATATAAAGACAAATAAATGTCTTTGAAGCGCTACAAATATGTTTACTTTTAGACCAAACAAAATTGGTAAAATTAGAATGTTTTTTAATGTGCAAATTAATATAAAATAAATAAATATAATAATGTATAAATTCAAGTGTGATTTCCTTGTGTAAACCAACCATGCGTTGGATATAAATTTATATTCATGCTTTTTACGAATCTACTGATTTTTTTTTTTAATCATGGAGTGTATAAATTGTAACTCTGATTGAATTTCAATTAATTGCACACGCAATTGTTCAATTCGTTGGTTAAAGAGTCATAGCACCGCAGCGTAGATGCTGTTTAGCGTTAGCATCAAGCTAGGCTAAGCTTTCAAGTCAAAGCAAAAAATTGGCCGAATGTAAGCTTGTATGTCGAATAAACTCAAAAGCTCATACCTCAAAGCACCACTGTAATCATTTTCGTACCAGGTAAGTGCAATCGGATCATTTCCTGCAGCAGTGGCTGTTAATCATACTCACTCAACCTGTTCCCCCCACCACAGAAAACCAGAAACCCTCTGACCCGCTCGGACAGCGGCAACTCGGACGACAACTACGTGCCCATGAATCCTGGCTCATCGCCACTGAGCGCTGCCCAAGCCGATAGTCCCAAGAACGTGTACATCCCCATGAGCCCCGGGCCACATCACTTTGACTTCCCGGGCTTCTCCGCCACGCTGCCCGCCCGCAAAGGCAGCAGCGCCTCGCTGTGCCACCGGCCCGGACGCCTCAGTGATGTCACGCCGCCGCCCATCAATCGCAACCTCAAGCCCAACAGGAAGTGTGAGTGGCGGAACGCACCCCGTACACTTTTATGTAGACACCTAACCGTTTTTTTTTTTGTGTAAATAACAAAGAGTTTACAGTCTTCACTGAATCTACAATAACGTCCATGTTTTCTAAACCACTGATAGCAATTTAGTGTTTCAGTCTGGACCATAATATACATGTACGCATCGCATTTCTGAACATGAATGACAATTTAGTCTTCAACGTACCTGTTCCGTATTTTCCCACTTACAGTTTGAAATGGTGGAACATCAGACAGCTTCAAACCCCGAACCTTTTTTTTTTCTTTGCTGACTGTGCTGTCCAGCTCGGAATTGTACTCTGAAATTGTGCTGAGAGTGTGCCTTTGTCTCCCACAGCCAAGCCAACACCTCTGGATTTGAAGAACAATGGCTTCATTGATGATGTGCCATTTAAGAGCCCGATCACCATGTCCTGGACACGGCCCATGTGAGTCTCATATAAGTTTCACACACAGATGTATGTAGTACAAAAAAAAAGTTACAATTCAATTTTCTATAAACCCCAAAACATTCCCTGTTATAAAATCACAAAATAATAATAATAATAATAATGATAATTAAACCCAGGAAATCCCCCTTTCTTGTATGGATAGAATGAGGTTGCAGATAAAGTCAGGTAGCACTTGCCAACTAGTAACTTTTAACTTTGTTCTAAGAGTTAGGGCGCAGCAGATGACAGCTCATGCTCCACCACGGCTCTTGTGCAATTGTATATGTTAATATGCGCCCGGGATGGAACATTGTAACGGGGCTCCAGCACGTTTAATAAACGTTTGAAGCCCGGCTCCTCGACTAAAGCACACGGGCGCATAGATGTTGCTATGTATATGCTGATTGCTACTAATATCTTTGGCTCTGTCTACTTTCGCATCTCCGGGCTGCTTAAAAGTAGCGGGGATACGTTTTTGGTGTTGAGCGGACTTATTTTTTCCAACCCCGGTAACTGTACCGTGATGTTAGCATGTTTGAAGTGTTACCTGCAACATACCGAACGGAGGTCCAACAACGCCGACACACAGTTCTTGTTCGCTCCACCGCTCACAGCCTTGCACTCCATCACCGCCGTACGGAAGCCGAAATGTTTCCGGCTAATTATACTATATATACAATACACTATACAAACGACTGATTTGTATAGTGCAGATGGCTCCTCTAGCTCCATGCTTTCTCCCGCACTCATCATTTTTCTGCTACATTTATTTTGATCTATTTCTTCTCCGAACAACAAATGTGGCGGTCGCTTGGTCTCAGGCATAGACTTTATAAATACATATACATGCATATATATGTATATATATATATATATGTATATATGTATATATATATATATATGTATATATATATGTATATATATATATATATGTATATATATATGTATATATATATGTATATATATGTATATATATATATATATATATATATATATATATATATGTGTGTATATATGTGTGTGTATATATGTGTATGTATATATGTGTATATATGTATATATATATGTATATATGTATATATATATATATGTATTTATGTATATGTATATATGTATGTATATGATGTATATGTATATATGTATATATGTGTGTATATATATGTATATATTTATTTATATAGATATCACCACAGGGCCGCTATGAACTCGCAGCGCTGTCGCCCCATCTCCACGCAAAGCATCACCAGCACCGACTCTGCAGACAGCGAGGAGAATTACGTGGCTATGGTGAGTGCCTTCAGGGATTGATGAGATTGAACCAAGAAGGGAGGTGGGGGACTGGAGTCACATGAGTGTACTATGACATTTAAAACTAGTCGTAGAACTTGCTTGTTGTCAATTTACAGACATATGAAAACATATGCTGTATAATATAGTATAGTGTATGGTGTAACTGAGCAAGATATTACGGTACTTACAAATTGGTTACCCCAACGATGTTATAAAATCTAGTGGGGAGTCTTGGGACTTAACTCGACTTGATTTTCTCCGTAGTGCCCTGGAATTTAGTTTAAACTTGAAGGTTAACACTTGAGACTTTCTTTTGACTGCCCCCAATAGCAGAACCCAGCGTCTACCTCGCCGGCCGTGAGTAGCACCAGCAGTCCGGCCTTTCGTAAGAGCGGCAACGTTGACTACCTGGCGCTGGATTTCCAGCCTGGCTCGCCCTGCGCACACAGAAAGGTAAAATCCTCTCAGATTGTCGGTTGAATTGCATTTATTTCCACCAAGCCATTGGCTACTTTTACATCATTTATTCGGATTAAATGCCTGATCGGAATAAAACTGCTTCATGTACGCACTTCATTCCAAATATTCTGACCCGATCAAGCACATTCCGGTCAAGATTTTATCCCGAACTAGAGAGGTAATTTATGTCGATTGTCAATCCGATCGGCGTGCATTAAAACACTTATTCTGACCTTTCGGATCAAACCGTCTTTACTGCGCATGTCTGCGACGTCATTATAGGCGTTTCTGTTATTCCCGGAAGCTAGTAGAAGCAGAGCAAGTGTTATTTTGTTTGTTGTTTGATTCATTAAAGTTTGGAAGAAAAAAAACAACAAAGTGAGCGAAAGATCTGGCGGACACAAGACTGAGCTGGTACATTTGCAGCTCCATTAGGAAGCATTAACTCGACATAGCGGCGCTAACGGGAAAAATATGTGAAATAACGCCACAGTTTAAAGTAGAAATGGAGGGAGCAATGTTTTGTTAACACGGAAGTCACTGCAGCTTCTTTTTCTACTACAACTTCTACTTCTACTACTTTCGGTTTATTTGGTCAAACAGCGCATGTCAAAAATAATTCCGCTCGAAAGTGTAATGCATGAACACGCAAATCCTAATCAGATCAATATTTTTTTGTGTCCATGAAAACAGTGCATCCGATCAGAATTCTAATCTCAACTCTGTTAGCATGAAATAAGTTTTGTCCATGTAAACTGTTATCTTACCCTTATCCATTTGTTTTACATGCAAAAAAAATGAAAATAAAAAGTCTCCAAACAGATCGACTTTAACAGCAGATAACATAGTGATTCCAGAATGTCATGTGGGGGACATGAAATAGAAATTTCGGCCAGTTGTCATAATAATAATAATGATGATAATAATAATAATAATAATAAAATTGTTAAACATATAATCGTAAAACAATCACATGTTTGTGTGAATCACTGTAATGCATATCGTCGTTGCTGTTGGAATTGTTAAGTGACCCAAAAAGAAGTTACAGTATTGTATTGATTATATACTTTTTAACGAATCGGCGGCTTAATTGGTTATTGAAATATTTTTCTACCAAATATCTGAATCCGCTTCGGCCTAACAAATTCTATGTTGGTCAATACCTACTATAAACAACAGATTTCTGCCATACAATGGGGATTTGCTCAAGAGACAAGTAGAAAAAAAACATATAAAAAAAAAAAACACTCTTGTGTTTTTGTCACTCGGCAGCCGTCGACGTCGTCAGTAACGTCTGACGAGAAGGTGGACTACGTGCTGGTGGATAAGGAGAAGACGCAGGCGCTGCAGAACACCATGCAGGAGTGGACCGACGTGCGGCAGTCTACTGAGCCCGCCAAGGGGATCAAGTCTTGACACTGAGTACATGTGACGTGTCCATTAGGGGGTGCGGGAGGTTCTTGGACAGTTTGGACCACAAATAAGCCATAACTTACAGTATCTATGCCTGCTCTCTGCCATGAGACCGCTTTTTTACCTTCTAGGGACCAAATATCAGCCCTACTTAACAAAGCATTTTTTTCATAGCTGCCCCTGCCTCGAAGTGTGACAATACTTTATGCCGTCGCCGCATTAGTAGCCATTTTACTACACTTTGACGACGTAAAGGATTATGCATTGTTTCACCACTTCAAACCTGTTCCCATGTGTCATGTGAACATGTCTGAATTCAAATCAGAATCATCTTTATTGGCTGAGTATGTTCAAAACACACAAGGTAAGGTGTCTAATAGTGCAGCAATACGAGTGCAACACTTTTGAAGGTGGTGGTCCTGTCTCACGCAAAGTAATCACTGCTTACCCGGCCGGCGCCCTCTGCTGCAGGGTGTGCTGAAGTCCTGAATATTAAACACGAGCATGGGCCTGTTACTGACATAGCAACTTTTATTTGCTATATTTAGCATATAGCAACTCCAGCCACTCCAATAAGCAAGTTTACACAGTCCTTTCACCCTCTTTCTGAAATTAGCCCGTTTTGAGGGGGTGGTCCTGAGCCACTGCTAACCCTGCTGCCTATACTGCAGCGGGAGTGTTTGACGTGATAGTGATAGCGCATGATTTGAAAGTGACGGATATTGGCACAGCCTAGCTACTGAGTCAACCAAGTCATGGGCGGAGAAAGTTGGTTTGGGGGCAGGATTATGTAAAGGAGTATTGTGATGTCATAATTCTGAATGGGTAAGCGAGCTCACAAACTTTATTGAATTTCACACTTCATGTGTGGGCAAGTGTAGAGACGCAACTATTTAGATACAAGAGTTTAATTTTTAAAAGATCAATTTCACATTATTTGGCTCGTTTCATTTTAATTTACACAAAAAGGAATGGCTCAAGAAAATCCATCGTCTTGCATTGTGAACTGGAGCCCAAACAAGAGTTGACCTTTTGGAATAAAAGTCGCAACCAGTCAACGTTTTGGTCAAACACAAAATAGTAGAAATAGTTTAGAGGTTCTGCTGTAAACTATTCGGGTTGTATTGAAGCCAGAGCTGATTGACTCAAGGCGAATTGAAGAATGCGTCTCAGATGCCTAACGTGCACTGACCTTACCAAGATGGCCGCTGCCTCGCCATACAAGCCATGTAGCCATTTGGAAAAGAATGGCCACTCTTGGAGTTATAGCGTCCATAGGTTTGAATTGCCTTACTCATATAGTATTGATTTGCCTTCCATTGGTCTTTTTGCCGCGTTCGAGGACAAGTCCAAGTGTTTGATTCTCACTGGAGCCTCAGTTTGCTAATGCTCCTCTTAATTGCCTCCTCGTGATTTTTCTACCATTTTTACTGCCTTTTATATTTTTTTAAAATGTTTGTTTCCTCCTCCCAAGCTAGCATATTATACGAAGTAGTATTAAGTCCTTACTGAGAAGACCAAAAAAAATGACACCACGAGTTTAAAGTTGAAATCTTATGAAAATGAAGTCAAATGTTAAAAATATATATACAGGTATATATTTGCTTTGAAATGTTTTCATATTAATCTTTTTTTTTTTTTTTGAGGAAAGTGGTTGTATTTTATTTTAACAAGTGAATGTCAAAATCCGCCCCGAACTTGTCTGAGCCAAACATTCCTTCACTTCCCCTCAGAAAAGTATGACTTTATTCTCATAAAATTATGACTTTTCATGTTCATAATATACCATTTTTTTCCTAAAAAAACATCCAACTTTATGTACTTCAAATGTTACACATTATTTTTCCTTTAATGGGGAAGTCTACTCTAAACACATTATTCTGATTAACAATACGTTTGTGGAATATGAGTTAAGCAGTAAAATCCAGCCGTTTTTAACCATCTCAGGGATTGATTGATTAATTCATTGATTGATTGATGGAACACAAAAGGTTGCCTGGTTGAAAACTTTGGAAAGCTCAGAGGTGACCTTTCCGCCACAACTCAGTAGGACACATTTGAATTGATCATACTGGTTTAAATATGGGATAGTTTACCAATTTAAAGAGGAAGTCAACACAAAACGTTTCCTTACAAGAATATGTTCTATACATGCCCACTAGTCGAAACATGGCATTCTGATTAATATTACGTTTGTGGAATATGAGCGAAGCAGTAAAATCCATGCGTTTTTGTACATACAATACAATACAATTTTATTTGTACAGTGCATTTCACAACAGCTAGAGCTGTAACAAAGCACTTTACATACAAACAACAAAATAGCCATAATACAACAAGTGAAATCAATAAATGAACATAAAACACTATATGCAATAGACACCGGAAAAGAGCCGAAAATTTCAGGTCTCAGGTCGAATCAAAAGCCAGTGAATAGAAGTAGTCATCATATGGAGGACCTACGTTTGCCAAGTTTGTCTTCGTCGGGTACCCATAGCACAAAGATGGCGGCCAGACTTGGCAGCCTCCTATAGGGGAGGCAAGACCTTTGTAATATAGTTAAGGATTACGTCACCTACGATTAAATACAAATAGTGTACATTGATGTGATGGATAGAACTTCTTTTTTTTTTTTTTTTTTACATATTACTGAAATTAATAGTGGGTTTTTTAAATGAATGAACTTTGAAAAATCAAATCATTCTATACACACTGTCACTTTAAAAGTATTGTTACTTGGAAGATATCTGACTTTTGTTTTGCAAATAAACTTTTTTTCCCTCAAATTTAGTCTTTTAAAAGTATGACTAGTCTTGAAATTGTATGACTCCCCCCAAAATATGACTTTTATTTTTCACCTCTGAAAAATGTGACTTTATTCTCGCAAATGTTGTTATTACATGTCGAAAAACAAAAAAACATCTAAAACGTGTAAAAAAAAAAAAAAAAAAAAAGAAAAAAAAGACTTTTTGTCCCCAAAAACATACGACTATATTCACGCAAGATTATGACTTTAATCTCATATCATCCTTTTTTTAAACACTTTTCAGCATGGTCCTAATACTCATTCGTAATATTCCAATCAGGGAGGAAGGCAAAATGAAGCATTGTTTTCTTACAGTTGTGCATTTATATTCCATTTGATTGATTGTTTGATTGTTTTGTTTGTTTTTTAAGATAAAAAAGCGGGCAAGTGGTCAATTTGCATGTGCAGAGCAAGCAAAATAAAAACATATATAAAAAAAAATAAAACAGAAAAAGGAAAACGAAATGGCAACCGAAAATGATGTAATGTATAATCCAGACGAGCCGTGTGTGTGTACGTGCGTGTGTGTGTCGTGTTAGACTGTGATCGTGCTAGCGTTTGACACCGTGATGGCGAGGAGGACGACGTACTGTACTTGTAGACATGATGTTTGTTCTTGTTTCCTTTTTAACCACTGGTATTGCTACTACTGTAAAAGCGTTTGCAGGCCGCTCGTATGTTTGTTTGTGTGTGTTAATTTATTAATTTATTGTGTGCCCAAAGGGCGTCTCTTCTCTTTGCAGTCGCCGGTCGCATTATTAGGTACACTTCTGCCATCGAAAAAGAGATGCATTGCAAAACGCAGCTAGAAATTTATTGTAGATTCCACACCACTGCAAATAATAAGCACATTGTTGGATGAATAAAACTGAGCTTTATAATGAATTATTGTTTTGTTATCACACTGCTAGGTGATCAAGGCCGGGGTCTAGGCAGAGGCAAATAAATGTTGCGTCCCCCCACCCCAAACTAAATCCCCCAAAATATATCACATTTCACATATTTTTATTACCTTATGCCTCTCTACTCCGCTCCACTTCTTGGTGTCTTAATGTCTTGCTTGCCCCCTCAAATATAAAATATATCCAATTGTTTCTCGACTCCGCTCCAACTCCCCGTTTCACTCTGCTCAGAGTATCGGCCTGCATCTTATCTTCCAATCTGACTCCAGACGTGTTTAGTGTACCCACATCCAAGAGTGATTTGTCAGTTAGACATGGTGGTAAAAGGTGCTGGAGCACAATGCCCCCTCATACATGCCTGTCTCGACCCAGCCTTGTCGGTATTGCAGGTGTGCTTAATGAAGTGTCCGGCGGGTGCTCATGTCCCGATGGTGTGAAGCAATACGAGAGCAAAAGTCAGTGTGCTGCCGCTCATGGAGACTTTGTTATTCCCAATGTATAATGGTGAACTGTGGATGTAGAATAAATTGACAAGTCAACTTTTTGCTGCAAGTCTTCTTTCAATGTCAACTCACAGATGCACAAAGCACAATTTATATAGGCGTGTCCATTAATGACACAGAAAACACCTTTTTCTGACTGTAGATTGAAATGCACGAGAAGAAATAGTGTCCCTCTGTAAATTAATTGAATGTATAGGGACATTTCATTTGTGTAAACATGGTCTGTTTCTTCTTATACATAAAGTACATACATATTTGAATGCATGTATACACACATACAACATATTGTTCATAGCATATTGTTGTGTGTCTCGTTTTTTCTTCAGTAATGCAATGCACGTTGAAAAATTCAATAAATATTGTACACTCACATAAGGTTAGTAATATTCAACTTTTGGATGAAATTTACGAGTGAACATAAAATGCAATTTAACCTTAACACGTGAACTCATTTGATGCTTAAACGCGCATGTTGACCGTTTCAGTGCTTTTCGCACAACTTGCTCTTTCTCAAATATTGAAACCACACACGTCCCCTCATGTATCCACCAGATGTCGCCAGAGCGCTTCCACCCGCGTCATGTCGGAGCAGGGTTCGTGTTCGCACAATGAGACTCTGTTGCCTCACACGCGCGCTCGTCTTCTGTCAATGGACTGTTTGAGAAGGAGCTCAATTCAACGAAGCGCGAGGAAAGAGCAAGCCGAACTCCGAGTGGATTCTGTGTAGTTTCTATACGTCTTTTTCACTCATCACTTTTTCCCAAGACGTTTTTGGGGTGCCCCAGTAAGGAACATGTGACCGTGAAAAGATGTCAATGACGAATTAATTGAATTCGAGAGTGGATTAATTGCTTTTAATTTGACTTTCTCGCCTCGGAGGACGGCAATTCATAGCGTGACTTTATTTTTTAGTGTGTCTTTATCGCAGTTTGGAGACACTTGTGTCCTATTTTTGCAGGATTTTTTCCGCCCCACATGGGATCTTAGCAGAGTGCTCTCCCCACGGTGGTCTCCTTCCAAGCCAACCCCATCGAGCCGGACACCCCCCTCGCCCCGGATGGGAGAGGCGACTCCGGCTCAGTCCGCCGCTGGCGCCTTCGCCCCCATGTTGGCGGTCGGCATGGGCTCCATGGCTGCCGCACACGGCACCCCCTTAGCGGCCGTTCGGGGCTCGGCGGTACCGCAGCTGCACAGCGCCATCGTGGAGCGTCTCCGCGCCCGGATCGAGCTGTGCAGGCGGCACCACTCCACCTGTGAGGACCGCTACCGCCGCGGTCAGGCTGAGAGCTCGGACCGGGAGCACGAGAGCACGCTGCAGCTGCTCAACGTCGTGCAGCAGGGGCCGGGAACGCGCAAGAGTAAGGGCGGCCGCGGGGCTGCAGCACAGCCGCCTCCAGACTACGGCGCCAGGGGGGCCAATGGGGAGCTGAGGGGCGCTGAGGGGGACCACAAGATCTCCACGCGTATCGCGGTAAGTCCAGCATGTTCGACCCTCTGATGTACTTCAACTGTCGAGAGTTGAGGAGAAGAGAAACCCTGTTCACAAATGGAGTGCTTTGCGAGATGCCAAATTAAACGTACATTAACTTACCCACCCCTCCGCGTACAACGCGTGTTACGTTCCAGACCAGATCAACTACAAAGAATCCTCTTTTAAATACTCCCTAACCATGTTTTGAAAGTATATACAGCGCTTAAACTAAAGGGCATTTTTGAAACAATGCACAGAGAGAGAGAGAGAAAGAGAGCGAGAGAGAGAGAGAGCGAGCGAGAGAGCGAGAGAGAGAGCGAGAGAGCGAGAGAGAGAGAGAGAGAGAGAGAGAGAGAGAGAGAGAGAGAGAGAGAGAGAGAGAGAGAGAGAGAGAGAGAGAGAGAGAGAGAGAGAGAGAGAGAGAGAGAGAGAGAGAGAGAGAGAGAGAGAGAGAGAGAGAGAGAGAGAGAGAGAGAGAGAGAGAGAGAGAGATCCTTCAGTGTTTACAGTAAACAAATGTGCTAAGTTAGCAGCCAGTTAGGAGCCAGAGCGTGGCTAATGGGTCAGCCTGGAAAAATCAGGGTGGGCCTGAATATTTCTCTCACTGAGCACAATCCTCCTGTACCGACACATCGTATATTCAAATAAAATGACAAACTGAATAATATGAAGTTCACATCTTCCTTAGACAACCACGATTATGCCATTATAAATATTCAATAAAATTAAAAAAATAACAAAGAAACACAAATTGAAAAATAATTTAATCGTAATTTACACAAAATTTAAAAGTATATATATTTTTTCATGAATCTGTCTGGGTGGGCCTGTGACCACTCTAGCCCACCCATGGCTCCGCTCCTGGTGCTAACAAGCGTTAATGTGATTCACAGTAAACAAATGTGCTAACATGATGTTTGGACACGTTTAGACATACAGTTAACCTGCAGTTGACCTTTGTAGGCGTAAAAAGCAGGATTGAAAAAATGACTGACATTCAATTGTTTTAGCAGCAAACACTTGGCTGTTTTTAAAGGACTTCCTGTTTTTGTTATTTGAAATTTACAGTGTCAGACCGAATGGTGTACCGCCATCTAATGGTCGACAGTCTAATTACACTCAAAATAAACTGAGGCAGAACAGAAGAGTTTTAAAAAATCGAGTGGGACTGCAAATCTGGAAACTGCAAAGGGGTGGGCTTTACTGTATCTTATCCTTAACATTAACAACCACTGGATGTTTAGGATCCAACTCCTTACCTTGACATTTGAGTTTGATTCATTTCGCAATCACCCTCAAAACTCAAAATATGTATCTCAAATCGCCATTTCCATTGAAGTGAATTTAAATGGCAGTATTTTTAAAACCCACTATTAATTTCAATAATATGGAAAAAATGTTCTATCGCATCAACGTACATATTTTTAAATAAAATCCAAGGTCTGGTAACCGCTAATTATAAACTGTAAGAAAGCATGTGTAACACATGCAATTAACTTACTTTGTCACTTGAGGAAATACTACAAGTCATTTGTGAGAACGTTTTGCTCGCATCCCTGTTGAAGAAATTGGTGGTAGGCTTACTAAGTTTGGTTTCCCTGAGGCACTATAGTGAGCATGCATTTTGAAGCATGCACTTTGAACTTAGGTTGTTGCATTGTATTAGTTCACCACTAAATGGCAAGTGCATTTTACACACTGTAACTGTAAAGGTTTGAAAGAAACGCAACATCAATGCTAGTTTCGTTAGCCAGACCCTGGCAGTTTACATTGCAAGTATGCACTTGTTTAAAATTATACAACACATGAATTTATGATACAATACAACATATGAATTTATTGCTAATTCTTTTTGGACTCCCAAGCTATGATTGGCATGTTTCTGATTACTCTTCTCCATAAATGATAAAACAACAACAACAAAAAAAAGCATTTGATACAAGACAGGAGTTCCCTGCTCGGGAAAACAAATATGTATTTTTCCATTGACGCACATTTACCGCCCACAAGCCTGTGTGTGCGCGCGTCACGCCATTTCTCCCCCAACATGCAATAAGCGTGTTGAACGTGTTGTTGCTCTTTGAGGAACATGATGGGAGGCACCTCAGCATCCCATCATGTTTTGTCTAAACGAGGTCAGGCAACATCATTATCATGTTCTGTGTGTGCGAGAAAAGTGCTGAGCGCCGCAAAAGACGTGCAAGCAGGCAGGAAATGAGCCGCTGGCGTGTGTGTTGTGGAGGTTAATATGTTTTTAACAACATGTGATGATGGAGCAAGGCGGCAACAACACAGGCCACTTGTTATGATTAGCATTCAGCATTATTGCATGACAACACTACACTATGCAGTATGCTATTCTGGGCCAGAATTATTTTTTTCTCTTTCTTTTTTCCATCTACTCCTTCCACATTTCCCAACCGATTCCAACTTGCAAACATGTTCACAAAATTTAGGGCATCCATAATTTGTAAACATTCTGAAAATTCCAACTTCAAACTTCATTTCGGGAAATAGTGTATACGGAAATACATTTGAATAATTCCCACAATTCCAAAATTCACACATTTTACATCCAGAAATTCCTAGTTTCCACATTTTCATTCAGAAAAAAACATTTGTTTCATTTGTTTGTTGCTGAGCGAATGATGCACTCTACAAAAAGGTTGCTCATCTTTGCCCATCGCAATTTCAAACTGTTGTGCTCATACAGATCTTTTTCACATTTCCAAAATTTCACATATTTTCATTATGCCAAAATTTTTCACGTCAAAATTCACAAATGAATGCAGACACTTTACACGTGGAACCCTCTCCCTCCATATTTCTCAATCAATTCAAACCATTGCAACTTGAACAGCAGTTCACATTCCAACATCCCCTTTATTCCACAATTTTCACAGCAAAATTCCCAAAATTAAGACGTGCATACAATATGTACCTCCATCTACATTTCTCAACAGATTCAAACAATTACAACTTGAAACTGTTCATCATATTAACGACTTATTGGCAGCCCACATTATATTTAGATTTTGAAGACAGTATAAATGTGAGGGCTGCATGTTAGACAGTGCCCCTTTTCTGCCCTCGCCTGTCTCGGGTGAGAGCATTAGCGCGGATGGAAAAGCTGCCCTGATCTGATCATTGTATGAGTCCTGAACTTCAGAGACGGAAAAGAAAACAGATGAGCATATTAAATCGACTCGTGTGAGTCTTTATTTACATTGGATACCTTCTTGAAAGATCAAACGAACACGCATTGTGGAAGTAGTTGTTTTGTAAATTGCTAATTGTGATTATGCCCTCGAGACCTGCAAAACATTCCAACAGACGGAATGCCCATCTCTGCATTTTTCACATGTACTTCTTTCATTTCACTCCATGGCTGATCAACTGATTTTCAGTCTCATGTTTAACACTTTATACATTTGAATGAATTCCAAAGCATCTCAGGTCAGACTCCAGCATTCACACTTCATTTCTATGGAAACGGCACTTTCTAGTTACGTACTTGTTTATTATTGCAAAAAAGCAAGAAGAGCTTTCAGTCTTTTTTTGGGTGGGCATGTATCGACTGTTCACACTGGAGTTGGCGAGCTGGCGCAAAGGATTATTGGGGCGGCTGTACTCGACAACGGCGCTGGTTGAGAGCAGATTAACAAAGGATATTCTTTGGGAGGCAATTTGAAAAGCACGGGGAAGGAGCCGTGAAGGGATTTCCCACAATGCTTTTGCATCTTCATGTCAACCAAGCATTGACAAACAAGAGTTATAATGTTGTCATTAGCAGGATTACACACACAGAAAACTACAATTGATTGTCTGGCAGTAATGGAGAGGTTTGTACATGGGCGTAACCTCATTTTTCCTGCGTTGAGCAGGCACATGTTCCCATTTTAGAATTAACGCACTATCACATTGACATTAGCATACTTGATGTTATTGTTGCGGTCATATTGTTAGGCGTACCCCTCTTGCACCTTATCAGATTTCTGTGTAATGAGGAGTCCAGAAAAGCACTATATAAATCGGTTGCATTATTATTATTATTATTATTATTATTATTATTATTATTATTATTATCCATTAATAGTAAGTGTTCGTTTTGGTGGTCATCTGCCAAGACCTCCAGTGGACAAGATTATCCAACAGCAGTCACTTTATTGAAAAATTGCAGTTGTGTCCTCTGTCACCACGGGTCTCATTGGACCCTCAACGGGCTAGTTCATCCCACTGGCAGTAAGTTTGAATCACTGTATTAGATTGTTTGGCGAGAATTTGAATGAAAATGTACTCTCCGATGCAAAAGTCCCACCTGCACTTCATCTGTTAGGGAAGAAACAAACGAAACTAAGATCTAGCCATCTAAGTAACAATGGAATTGTTTTTCCTTCCCCCTGTCCAGTGCAAATTTTAGTAAAAAATATGCCATTTTTCATGAACCAAGTAGCCTGTTGGCTAACAAACAAACGCACCAAAAAATAAAATTTTCTTAACATATTTTTGAATAATATACGTAGTACTTCCCACTTGAAAACAAAAAAAAATGGTACATTCTAGGGGTCTAACAAAACATGATTTGAATCAGAAAATTGGTTTTGGTTTCAAAGATGTGAGTGCATCATATTGAATCTTTCCCCTTTAAAATATATTAAGGTACGTAATACGTATCCAATTTTCTTTTTTTGTAGAGATATATACTTGAAGGATACACCACAGTTACAGTACTGATTAGTTCATTCATATATGTAAAATGACAACAAGACAGTAATTGCATCGTACACTTTCAAACTCAGTCTTACCATATTGAATCGAAACATTCCAATTTAAAACAAACATTCCTTGAATCGTATCACACCTCATGTATCAAGATAAATATTGAATCGTCTTTTGTTGGAGATAGGGACACCCCTAGTACACTGTATTGCATCATTCTCAATGAACCAGGAAGTTGCCTGCTAGCTAACAAACAGACAAGAAAATTCAGTTTTCATCACCGTTGTTCGAAAATGTATCCTCAAACCCTTGGGGAAAATATACCTCATTCTGCATGAATCTAAAACTAGCCTGCTAGCTAACAAACACACAAACACAATTCTCCTTAAATTTGTTTGAAGAATGTACCACCTCCCTTGGCTCAGAATACAAAATGGTACTGTCCTGTCGCCTTTCATCACTCTCCATGAACCAGGAAATAGTCTGATAACTTCTCCATTGCCTCCAACAAGCACAAAATGACAAGTATTGTTTGTAATGTGCCTTTTGTTAGTGTATGGCAACAGTTGTCTGTCAACAACATGGCGCAAACCAAAGGCAAGCATGCACCACTGTCCTGCCTTATTATCACGACGTGTTAAACAAGCGACTTATTGAAAGCCGCGCATGTTTGCAGCGCCGGCGTACACTTCCTGCACATATTTCGTCAAAGTCATCCAGTCCTCGACTGCTGATCAACACTGGCGCGCTCGGAGGCAGGATTTTTGTTGTTTCCCATTCTCGTCCCTAGTGACAGATCTGGAAGTGAGCGGGCCTGCGGCACAGCAGCGTGCGGGGCATCCTGCTCACAAAGTGGTCACAAACGTCAACTGTGTAACCACAAGGACCTTTGTTCGACCTATGTGTGCCCACTGAGGCAATGGTGAAACAACTCCGATTTTTGTAGTCGTTGCTTTGGATCTCAGCGTAGTTGTGCTTCATACCTTAGGAGGCGATAGTGAGTCACTGTAGCGTTATAAAGAAGAAGAAGACGCTATTGGGCAGTTATAGCCTTCATCAACTGATTAGCTTCATGCTAAAAAAAAGTTCCACCGGAGGTAATGTGTCACCACTAACTGGCGTTTGTGGAAGGTCTCAACATGCCAGTTTTTGCAAGCATGTTTATGCTGGTCAAAATGTTTTAGGGGTCCCTAATACGACTCTCCACAATTCGCTTTGTAGCGCCCCTTAAGATGAATAAGGATTTAGACCCCAATACCTGTTTGCCAATCGATATGTAATCCACTGAGCATGTCAGTCAAACAGAACACATGCAAAAGTCTCGAGGACCTGTGTCCAAACTTCAACAGAATGTCAACCATTTTGTTTTGAAGCAGCCATTTCAGGAACATTTCGGGCATTGTACTTTGACAAGCTCCTACTAGGAAAATGTTCTAAATGATCCCCAATCAAAAGCAGGTATACAAGATAGGTGGAAGGTGCAAAATGGTGAAGTTTATATTCCTATGTCAAGGCCCTGGCTAATAGGAAAGTAGTAATTTAAGAATTACAGTGGACCCCTGCATACTCGCGATTCAGATGGTTGTATGTATTTTATTTCAATATTTAAAAAAATATATTACAGATGATAAGCAGAAAAATGCTTCTTGGAGATGTAATTAAATTTTTTAAAGATTTTGAGATTTAGAAAACTTTTTTTAATGCATTTTTAATGGCCGTCAATTTCTGTTCAATATTCTATATATATATTCAATATTCAATATTCATATATATATTCATATATATATATATATATATATATATATATATATATATATATATATATATATATATATATATATATATATATATATATATATATATATATATATATATATATAGATGTGTGTGTGTGTATATGTATGCATGTGTGTGACACCAATTACTGTTCTTATCTAATTAGGCAGGGCTTTGGTGGTGTCTTGTGGCATCTCAGGGCACTTCAGGAAGAGCACAAAAGTGTCAAACAGGTGAATTAGTTAGGCGATTAGTTCACTCTAACTATGCAGGGGATTAATGCGCGGCAAAGATTGTTGCCGAGGGGCCATCCATAACCCAGCTTCCACGTCGTAGCATCGATTTCTTCATTTCGTGTCCTGCGAATGCCTTCAAGTGGCCTTCACTTGCCGGCTGGAAGCGCTGTTCTGGCTTTTTATTGACAGCTGGCATCCGTCGAGATGTCTGATGGGATTAAGACGATCTCCAGGCGAGCATCTGCGATTAGAAGACATCAAAACAGGTCCTGCGTACGCCTGCTGCAAAACCCTCTGTTAATCTCCAGGCTCAATTTGGGATTAGCACCCGTTCCAAGTGGGTTGGAGACACGCGCTCAGGCCAAAACGCCGTCGTTTAATTACTTCTAGGAAAGAATATCAATATTCAGTTGTAAGCGGTCAGTAGCTATGTTATCATGTAACAAAATTCTTTATTCTATTACTCCGCCCATGTTTTTGTTCTTCTACATTCCTCACCCGATTCCACCGATTTTTACCGTCTAGCTATGTTTTGTAATTTTCCTCATATGTGTTTTTTTTTGTTTTTTGTGGACGCTTCACCAATATGCATTTTATAACAGCATAACATCTACTTAAAGTGTAAGGGACATGAAAAAATGTTACCCTTAAACCTTTGTTAAGAAGGAGTACAAGTACAAATTATGATATTCCAATAATTACTTTGTTAAAAACAATGAAAAGGCCTGAAAAAAGATGCAGAAAACTGGATATTTCCACCCATTGGCCGTTTGTCGCAGTGCGTACGTGACGTCACTGTCCCAATGGGGTCGTCTTCAGACTCTGAAAATGCCGATGACAAGCTGTCGGTAAGTAGTGGTCGCTCCGTTTTTAATTTAATTAAAGGAAAAAACGAAATGAATCAGAAGAAAAACCACAACGAGCACACTTTACAGCCACCAAGTCAGAGATGTGGCTCGATGATGTCATATCCTCCTCCTTCACAATTTCACCGTTGCCCTGGCTCCGCCCGGAAGATTTTCAAAGCAATAGTAAATCCATGAAATACTCCAGTAATGTGTATCCATCCGAGAAACCGTTCATTGAGACATGGATATTTTATTGTTTAACACAACATATTAAAATTCGTAAAAATCATGTCGCATACACTTTAAGGCCTACTTAATAAATACAAAGTTCAATGGGAAAGTGGGGTGAAAGTTTTGGGGCGAAATAGGGAAGTCTGAAACACCCCCGATGGCGCAAGTGTTTGTTGTCATCGTCATGTTTTCACAATATTTGGACACATGTGTTTACTGTCTGTCTGCTGGCTAAATGGCGCATGAAATTGAGTTCTCTATTGAGGAGTAATGGCTTTTTTTTTCTTTTTTTGTGATGACATCAGCGCGCTGGCATATGAAACAACTTAGCTATGCAAAATCATCCTGATTGCTGGCGGTCACGCAGACCCACAAGCCAGATTTGTGCTGATGCTCGCTCATCAGGGGAGCTCGACTTCAACTTTTGCAATCCCGTCACATGCACACTACTTGATGTTTTCAGCATTTACAGTAGGAAAACGGGAACTTGCCCCTCCGTTTTACGGCGACATAATCCTATTGAGCTACGTGAGACGTGCAGAAACTTCTAGTGTACGTTAGAATTTTTTTCAAATTGTTTTTACTTTTTTATCCGAGAGTTATTTTGGTTTATTTTTATTTTCCAAACTTGTCAAGAGGCAGGAGGCCCCGAGGACGACCCAGGACACGCTGGAGAGACTATGTCTCCCAGCTGGCCTGGGAACGCCTTGGGATCGCCGGGCCTTGGAGTACGCCGTTGTGAACCCCCCCTAGATGGTTCCACCATTATAAATACGTGTTACTCAACAAATTTAACTCGGTAAATGCAAAATGAAGACTAAATACCAAGATGCAGGCAGTGAGAGAAACGTCCGCTACAAGCGGTCAATTACGATAGAACGTTGGCTAATAACTACGTTAAAGTTTTAAATTTTATCCTAAAATTGTCTTACCTTAACTAGAATCGCGCTGTGAATTTTAGCCAAAGATACAACCCTGGTGTAATGCACTTTTATACCCCTGTTGTCATTGTTGTGCAAAGCTAAAGTGTCATTACTTCTGCTGTTGTTGCTGCCGCTTCTTCTTCTTCGTTGCCTCCTTCCTCTTCTTTTAAAATGAAGAATCACGGTCGCCGGAAGTAATCATGGCTTATCTTTTGCTTTGCACAATAACATCAACAAGGACCGTTGGATAAAACGCATCGTGAGATTCTAGTTAAGGTAAGATGTTTTAAGACAAAGTTTAACAAACACGTTAACATTTTATTTGCCGGTGTTTCGTCGTCCTTGTTGTGCTGAGCGCTTCGTACTTGTTAGTTGGTTGAGTCCGCTCCGCTCACAACTTGTGAACACAGCTGTTTACTATCCGCTATCGGTCTCTACTCTGACTAACTGAACGGCACATGTGAATAACGTTCTGATTTTAGGAACAGAATGTTGTTCCAACAGTGCCGTTCGTTTATCAGTGTGGACGAAACCTGTGAGATACAACAAGAAAAGTTGCTGGGTGCGACTGCGACGGTGTGCAGTCAATCAGCTCACGGGATAAATCCACTCGTACTCTCATAGGTCGAGCTCGCGCCGGGGACCAATCACGCGCCTTGTACAAGTGCCCGTGGGAATGTACAAAGTCTCTGAGTCAACACATCTCTTTGTTTGCCACGCTGGGAAACCTCTTTCGTGCATCAACATGAAACATTGAATATTTACGCAATATGGCTGTATTTTTTCATTTTTATTTTTTGATGAATATTTTTGAAAACCCTGCGATGCACCGAGGCCTCGAAGTGGCGGGGGATTGCTGTAATTTTAATTGGTCATTTTCTTCAGATTACACTACTTCTCTAGATTCGTTCTATTTTTTTTTTTTCATTTTAATTTCAATTCTGACTCCACATTTGCCAAGAAAAAGACCTTATTAACACCAACGCATTAATTATGCATTATTGCTGAACACGCACACGTGCCGGATGTGAGATCCTCCCTTAAAAAGTCAAATCCAGAGTTGTGAAGACTTAAATCAACATGAGCAGCTTTGTGTTGGCTTCTAATGATGTGTGAATGTGGGCCATCTCTCAAACCGTGGACATTTGCATTTTCATCCCCTCATTCTTACGTTCTTCTGTGGGCTCGTTAAGATTTTTACTTCAAAAGATGCGTTATCCTCCCTAAAGAACACACACACACGTGCATATGGAAATGAGTCAATATGAAGCAGACGTGACTCACGGAAGTTTCCAGACTTGCTGTAGACCAGCCCAGGATTTGCTATTCAATCAAAATGTATTGTACACTATTCTCCACTAGTCCTATTTTCATCCATCTTGCACACAAACCACCCCGCAGTGCACGCACTCATGTTTTATTCAGCAGCCTATGGGACGTCTGAGCTAAATCTTTGAAGACGGCGAGGAAAAAAAAAAAAAAAAAAAAATCACTGCCGATTCTCCGTCTTCAAGGAACGCTGCTGTGTTATCTGGGACATGCGGTCGAGGTGCACAATAGCAGCCACGCCCGTGGGGCTATGTTTAAAAATCCTGCAGCGCTTACAAGGGCTAATGTTCATTTCTATCGTGCAAGGTGGTGGAAATTGTGCAGAACCGGTGAGAGGAGCGAGCGTATTGAACGTCACACGTGTGTGTGACTCAGTGGATTATTTCCAGTCCTGGTTATTTCTTTTGTGTCAAGTGGAATAACTGGCAAAACAGGAGCAATCATACTTATTGTAAATGCCGTGCCTTTTTTTTTTTTTTTTTGTTACTGTCGGGATTATTTCAGATTATTTCTCTAGCACGTATTTACTCATTCATTGCCAAGAATATTTTTATTTGTCCATTGGGATTCAACCATTTCCTGCCACCAACATATATTCGTCAAGTACGCTTTTCAACATGCAGATGGAAAATAGGCGATGCTCAGCTCTAACGACTTGTTTGCCAAAAACAGGGAATGACTTGACTTGACTTGGGACTTGGTGTCTAAGTGACTCGACTTGACTTGAACTACAAGCAGTATTAATTTCGTTGACTAAAAGTTTTCGTCATTTATGACGGCTGACCTGTTTTCTGAATCTGAGCCGTGATTGGTCGTTGTGAGCAGTTGTGATGTCATATTCAGTCGACAAAAGACAAAATGGCCGCCCCCGGAGATGGCTAAAAACGAGTGCAGTTTGCTGCATAATTTATATTCCACAAACGCAAAATTAATCAGAATGCCGTGTTTCAACTAGTGGGCCTGCTGGGAACCTATTCTTGAAAAAAATATGTTTGGGTTGACTTCCACTTTTGATCAAAGGCATTAGAAAAAAAGCAATATTTTTAACCTAGATTTAAAAGCATTTGCACTCGGGGTTGACTTCACTTCTGTTGGCATCTTATTCCATTTGTGTGCAGCAGAACAGCTAAATGCAGCTTCACCAGGTTTACCTTGAACTCTAGGCTCCACTAATTGATCCAAGTCTGCACATCTCAGAGCCCTGCAGGGTTTATATTCAATCGGCATATCATTCATGTATTCAGGACCTAAACCATTCAGTAATTTATAGACCAGTAGCAAAATTTTAAAATCGATTCTACAGTCAATTGGGAGCCAGTGTAAAGCCTTTAGGACTGAAGTAATATGTTCCAATCTCTTTGTTCTGGTAATAACCCGAGTTGCAGCGTTCTGAATGAGCTGCAGCTGTTTGATGCTCTTTTGAGAGAGACCAGTAAGAAGACCGTTCTAATAATCAAGTCTACCGCAGATCAAGCATGGATAAGTTTCTTGTCTGCTTGGAGCATGCAACCCTTCAGTCTGCATATGTTTTTCAACTGATAAAAGGCTGTTTTAGTGAGAGCATCACACACTTCAGGCTTGGCAGAAGGTGGTTGGTGTAGGTTCGGTGGATGGGACACCATTTGAGGTCTCACCGCCAACTTTCCCAGTTCTCAAGAAAGAGGTGTCTCCTTTGGAGCTTCCATCTGTTCCATTGTGCGTTTAGTGCCATCCAAATGGCAAAGGCATTGTGCGTTGATGTGTCCAACATGTCAAAGAAATTGTTCTTCTGGTCCTGGAGCTGGCTGCCGATGGTCTCTTTGTCTTCGTTTTGGTAGTAATTGGTACTCAACCTTATTCTGTTCTTCAAAGTCACTGTCAAACTCCTTGACATCATCATCAGAAGCTTCTCTCTCTTCCAATATCAAGTGCACAGCTTTTTCAGCCGATAAATCTTTTGGCCATCTTGATCAGTTGTGATAAACAAACCACACTGGAAAAGTGGTGATGGTGAAAACAGATCACCTCTTTTCTGAAGCTGAGCCATGATTGGTCGTTATCTGAGCCCTGAGCATCTGTGATGTCATTTTCAGGTGACAGAAGTGACAAAATGGCCGCCCCCCCGAGATGGCTAAAAACAGGTGCATTTTTCTGCTTAACTCATATTCCACAAACGCATTATTAATCAGAATGCCTTGTTTCAACTAACATATTCTTGAAACAAATGTTTGGGTTGACTTCCCCTTTTTTAAACATCTGTGAACCTTTTTTTTGCCAAACTGCGTCTCGTTGTAAAGTGAGTTGTATTGCGCTCAATGCCACATTACAGCGATTATATCACAAGTTTGTGCTTGCAAGTCAAAGTAAAACATCAAGTGAACGAGGGCTTGTATCTCCAAAATCCCATATCCCATCCAAAGGCTCCACTGCTTGTGAGAAATAAAATAGTATTGATTTTAAACGGCAACTTACATATTTCACAAGAGACCAATGATACATTTCAACATGTCTGTGGGGCAATTTCTTGTGCTCTTGGTCTGGTTTTTCCAGTGAAGGTGGGTGGGGGATGAAGGGTGCGAGGGGGGGGGGGGGGCAGCTGCACAGAGGAGGCCCTCGCAGCTCTGAGTGCTTTCCTGAAATTGGAACCCTGTGGGAACTGGCGTGTTCAGGTGTGATTCTCTCTCTCTCTCTCTCTCTCTCTCTCTCTCTCTCTCTCTCTCTCTCTCTCTCTCTCTCTCTCTCTCGCTCACACTGGTTGTTTGTCGTCTTTTTGCGACGTCAGCGGCCAGTTTTGCGTCTGCAAAGTGAAAGGCGGCGAGCTTATCTTCAAATGTTCTCACACTGCACAGTGTCAGAGTAAACAGGTCTGATTAGGCTGTTTCATCTGGGCCTGCAGGGCTACTTAAGGGGCAACACAATGCCTCCATTCTCACCTTCATCAGATGCCCTTTTTTTGTGCAGGATCACAGCAAGATGTGGGTATTTTTTTCAAAACGGAATTAAAAAAAAAAACGTTTGTTTTGTACAGTAATAAATATTACTGGAGATATACTATAAGTGATATATTCAAGTAATATAAGATGTCATCAGAGATTAATTCAGTTAAAATGAATTAAAATTAATTCAAACATGAAAATATGTCAACAAATAAAATTAATCAAATGGGGTTTTTTTCCCCCAAAAAATTAAGTTTCAAATAATTTAAATGATGTACAACAGTGGTCCCCTGTCTGACCTGTCTGTGTAATTAATAATTGATCGATAATTTAAATGTCATTTTTTTTCAAAATCATTCACTGAGCATTATCTTTTTCAAGTGTTCATTTGTGATCCAACTCTTGTGTTGGACATCGTTACAGTGTGCCAGTGTACCTAATGTTGTGGCTCATTCGCACATAAGTGCCTCTTGTTTTTTTTTGTTTGTTTGTTTGTTTGGTTTTTTTGTTTTTGTGCGTCTTCCCCGTAATGTCCGTTAGAACTAAGTGGTCACCTTAGGAGTTCCACTTATAGTAGGCGCCAACACAATTCCTCACCCCCCTCAGATTCCTTCACAACAAAACCCTTCATCAAGTCCAAAATGCAGGCAGGCGGCTATGTCGGAACAATCGGGTTTAGGACTTGGGGAAAAAAAAGTCCCCTATTCTCCCCACAGGGTCATTAAAAATTAGAGCGTGGGCTCCTGATGTCACCGGCAAGCCCCTCTGCAGAGCCCACAATGGCGGTTTGGACTGGGAAAAAAAGGGGGAGGGGGCAAAGCGAGTGAGGGGGTGGCAGTTCTGTCAGATCAGAGTTCAGACATGTTTACATTTCAAGCTCAGGATATTTCTCAGAGCCGGGCCAAGCTGCACAATTTCCCAGGCTCCCGAGCAGAGGGAGGCACAGCAAGCTTGCACTTTTTCTTTGTCCCGCCTCCTCTGAGCTGCCAGCGAACAAAGCTAAAGTTCTGCTAGGGTTTTCTTCACCGGGAAGTCCCCAAGTTGCACATGTGAACACCCCCCCGTGTTTGCTGCGAAATTTGATGACAACGCTGCTGACTTAAAGGATAATGTACAGTTTCATTTAATCAGAGCTAGGCACTTGACCCTTTTTTGCCGGTCTGTCCTCCGTCCGTGACCTGGGTACCCTTCTGGCCTCGTCCCTCCGTCCTTATTCATAATAATGATCGCTCCCCCCCGCACCTGCCCCCTTTAAAGCGGTTCCGTCATGCATTTAATTGTCTTGCGAAAAACAATCTGGAAGGTGGTACGTGCGTGTTTATCTTCTTTACACGCACATACGTGACATAACACCCACGCCACTGCCAAATTAGTTTGCTTCGCAGCAGCGACGATCTGCGAGGTGGCAACAAATAAATTGCCGGGCGCAAAGATGGACCTGTCGCCAACATGTCTCACAGCACAACGTGTCGGTCACGTGATCCAATGCGCTGACGCAGGAGTGTAAAGAAGCCTAAAGAAGCCTTTCGCAGAGGAGGTTGGGATGAACTTTGGCCGCCTGGCGACCACGTCACACGCATGAGGGCCGATTACTGGGCCGGACTAAAATCCACCTCCGTCCGTGCTTATTCCGTCCCTTTTTTGCAAATGTGTCACCTCCCGTCCTCCGCCCCAAAAGTGGACGTCCGTCCGGGACGGAGGGACGGACCGTTCCGCCCCTGGGACGGAATGGCCAGCTCTGCATTTAATGATGATAACAACTGTGTGAGTGCTGAATTCATTCACATGTTATTCTACATCATTTCTCTTCTATATTTTGCTCTCCTCACTTTATTTTGACTTGATTCTACTTACACATTTGTCAACCTATTCTCACCATTCCAACGTCAACACAATCAAGAAATTCACACCATGCAGGCTATATTTATCATTGTTCCAAAAATTAACAATTTTCACACAATTTCAAATTCCCCCCTCCCCCAAAATTTCCCCATTCATTCCCAATAAAACATTCAACTTGACAGTCTCATTCAAAATTCAAAATGTTCAGCTCATTCAGTTCACCTTGGGAACAATTTTCAACATTCCGAAAATCCCCACATACCAAAAATTCCACTTTTTCCCGCCAACCAATAACATTCTACGTCATTCAATATCAAGTCAATGTCATTCCATATTTTTAAATATCATTCCATGTCATTGCACATTCACCAAGAACACTCCTTATCATTTAACATTTTTCACCAACTTATTGCACTTTATTTTTACCAATATTATTCCATATCATTCAATGTCATGCTATATCATTTCACATCATGTTTACATTTCATTCAATAATATTCCATAACATTCCATGTTCATTCAGCGTTTGAGCATTTTCATGCCATTTCTCCAGAAATTGCATTTTATAGTTGATATTGTGCTTGTAGTTTGCAGTGAAACTGAAACTGCACTTCAATATACTGTACTTTTTATGACATTTTGTTTTACATTATTTAGGGATGTCACCTTATTGACTTAGTGACTTAATTACTTACCTTTTGGATTGGGACATCACATCATTTTACTTGGAGGTGTACCTAGAAAGCTGCTGATCGGGATCCATCCACAGAGTTTTATTTAAGAACTTAAAAGTGTGTTGTGGATTTTCCTAAACATTCAAATTTTAATCAAATTGGCCCATCTCAAAATAAAGTTGTGTAAGCATTCAGGGCCCTCTCAGACATCAAGACTCCTGGTAAGTCATATGATTTGGGAGTGAAAACAAAGGCTAACTTGTCATTCTTCATCTCAGCTGTCAATCACGTCAGCTTTGACCCATTGTACAGGCCTCAGGAGTTTTTCCCTGCAGTTATCAATGATCGCTATCTGTTTGATCACAGTTTTATTGTTAATAGGCTGGTATTTATTTTTGTGGAAAATCAAGATATTAAGTGCTATTTCCTCGAAATGGTTGCAGTTAATAAGAGCTCTTACAAAACTGGCCCAGTTCATTCCATTTTTCTTGCCACGGAGCAATATTTTGACAGACTAGCATGGAAACAAATAAAAACAAATGATCAGGGCGCTCAGAAAGTCTTAAAGCGGAAGTCAACCCAAACATTTTTTTTTAAGAATATGTTCTGTACAGGCCCACTAGTTGAAACACAGCATTCTGATTAATTTTGACTTTAAGGAATATGAGTTAAGCAACAAAATCATTTATAGCCATCTCTGGGGGCGGCTATTTTATCGCTTCTGTCGACTGAAAATGACATCACGCACCCTCGGGGTTCAGATAACGACCAATCATAGCTCAGCTTGAGAAAACAGGTGAGCCGTGATTGGTCGTTACTTGAGCCCTGAGAAGAAGACGATTGAAAACAAAGTATTTCAAACTATATGTAGTTTTTGCTGATGACTATTAAATGTCAAATCTTCTTTAATCCTGTTTTTTATGCCGACAGAAAGCGAGGGCTGTAGGCTCATTTTGTAACGTACAACTTTTGGCATGATTGTTGGGGTGGTCTGTAATGGAGTATGTATGTGTGTATGGTTTCAAAACTATGCTTTAAGACCGTCAACGATATTAATTCCTTAAGTGGGTTACATTTTTCCAGTCTACTCCGTAATCTGTGATCATCAGTGCAGAAAAATACTGTTCAGTTTCCCACGGTGACTTGGTACCAAATGGCTCATGAAGTAGTGGATGGGGGAAGCAAGTTTCAAGTTTTGATTGAGACAATTGGAACACAGAACCTATTGTTCGTCGCCTCTGCGCTGTCATTCGGCCGGAGGAGCGACGGCTGCGATTTTTACGTTGGTGCCAGGCTACGGCCAGTTGCCGCGGATGCTGCGCTGCACTCTGGCGCCGGTACGGGTGGTGGGTGGGGGTTGAACGGAATGGTGAACCAGTGAAGGAGGGTCCAATGTGAGTAGGATGCTCCTTTTTGGGAAGGGAGCTGTAAAGCTGCTTCTTGACTTATATGAATAATATCAGATGCTACTCATTACAAATGTCATAACCGTGTCTGTGATAGCCTCTATAGGGCAAAGCAAAAGTATTTGGTAACGGAAATCATTTGACTGAAATGGTCACCCCGTGCATCACAAAAGTATAGAAATTAATGTAAGGAAAAGGAAAAAAATGCAACCAGCGAACGCCCGTGATTTCTCTTCCTGCTGAATCCGCGAAATGGTCAAACTTTCACATCATTTGATGGCACTTTAATGTCAACACAGTGCATTCATTAATTGAATAACTATTCAAATGGATTGTTTTTTCTTCAGGTGTAGTTTTGTTGGATGCTTTTGTTTTCTCTTCTTTGCTTTTGAAATGTTGTTAATTGTTATGTTTGTCAATGCTTGTTGGTGTTGTCTTTGCTTGGGTGAAGCACATTGAGTTGCCTTGTGCATGAAATGTGCTATATAAATAAAACTGCCTTGCCTTGCCTTGCCTTGGCTTATTGAGACTTTTTCATGTGTCCTGTCATGATAGACAGGTCCACCCAAATCTGGATCCATCGGTGAAACTAGTGTCAGAGGCTTATTTTATTTTATTTTTTCAAACTTTCCAGGGGTTGCTAGTGAGTGAGTACACGCAGGCGCGTGCAGACACACAAAGCAACGATACCCCCAAATCCATTCGCTCAGCAAGAAAGCTTTACAATTTAGCATTAGCCAGATATCCAAAGTGCCTGCTTCCTATTAGGACTCAATTGGCCAAATTCCATCATCGGAATTGGTCAAAGTACAAATTTGTCCACAAAATGGCTGACTTGCAGTAGCATTTTATGCATGGACTTTTGTCTGCGTCCTGTTATGATACTGTAGACATGGGCCTTTCTATCATAACAGGACGCAAGCAGGTGTGACAGAGTCACGTTCAGCAGGGGTCAAGTTCACGCAACTTACACTTTTTCACCGGTATACACACATTCAAAATGTGACTTTTGGGATATGATGAGGCCCTGCAGAGGGTCGTTCATTTGTCGATCATTTCGTGTAAAATTGAGGTGATCGCAAAGTAAAAGTTGCTCAAATTGGGGAAAATAAAGTGTGATGCTGGATTTGTTTCATACAGTGGCAACAGCGCACGCTGGATTATTATGTGAGATGGGGAGAGAGAGAGAACATTCCTTTCTCACTCCCACTCTCCCCTTGCAGTGAGACTTACTGCCATGTACCCCACCCCCAGTTTCCTTCCGGGGCTTTTTTTAGAGTTCATTGGATGGTTTTTTTCCACATCCGGCAACAAAGGCAGCCCTTTTTCATGCCATGGCCCGCAGCGACCGTGTTCTGAGGTGAACTCTTAGCTTCTTTGCCTGACAAGGAAACAGACAGAAGTATTGGAATCAGATATTTAAATATTGAAACATATTTAAAATATTTTAAATATTGTAAAATATTTAAAACAGAATTTTAAAATCCTTGAATAAAATACTTCAAATAATGTAAAATATAAATGATGGGGGGATCTGGAAATTTAATTTGAGAATGGTTAATATTAAGATAAAATGTTAATTGTCAACCAGTTCAGGATGCACTCTTCCTCATGCTCAAAGATATGAAGATGAATGAAATTAATCAAACATACTACTAATAATGCAAACTTTAGGAAATATTTATTTTATTATTTTTTTTATGTTTTTTCAGATCATTTTAAATTGATTTAACAAGCATACAGATGTCATTGAAAAATCATCAAAATTGACCACATTTTGACAATAATGACACAATTGTATTGATTTGCGACCACTCCAAGATGTACACATCCTCTCGTTTAAGTAGTTAAAGTCAAAAAGAATGATGAACACATAATACAAGTCATTAAAAAATAATGTAAACAAATGCAAATTTTTTAAAATAAAGTATATAAAATGATGTGACGTAGGGATGTATTTATTTCCACTACTCGCGGCAGGGAAGTCCCTGTCTGACGTGAATAGCGAGCATTTACTGTACAGTAGGCAGACATTTATCCGTGAATGAATTCCCTTGTTATGCGCTAAGTTTCACCATCGCCATTGTAGGCTCGACATGTGTTTTGCCTAAAGTCGCTGCAGCGAATATGTATGTATGAATGTGTGCGTGCATACGAGCGCATGTGTACGCGGGGAGGTGAAAACAGCTGGAGTAGCGAAGGAACACGCTTGCCAGCTGAGCTGTGAAATCCGCACAAGCAAGCAGAGTAATCCCCTTCAGCTCGGATGGGAAGCGCACGTCCTTTTAGGAACAGTAAAGCCAGCTGCGGCTTTACTATTACATCCCTCTTGCACGTTCCTCTTCTCAGAATTCATTTGTATGAACGTTTTCAACCTAATAGAATCAACTACTTTGCAACGGTTGGTTTGTCTACAGTACTTCTAAGCGACGGGTAATGTTTACTGGATACACAGTCAATGTTTATTAGCTGTTGCTTAGGAGAGAACGTGTTATGGTGAGTGTGATGTCTTAACTGGAGATCACTGTGTTTGCTTTGACTTGAGGCAAAAAGTTGCTTTTCCCACACTTGTTAAGATGAGAGTGCAGTGGCTGGTTGGCTTCTAAACACAAGTTAGTTAATTGATACAAAATGTTAGTCAATCAGTCAGTTAGTAAGTTAATAAATGTGTAAGTTAGCCAATGAGTGCATTGATTCAAATGTAAGTTAGTGAAATCATTGACTATACAAGTCAATTAGGTGCAGTTAGTTGGTTAGTTAGGTTGATGCTTCATATGGATCATGAAGTAAGTCGATGACTAAGTTAGTAAAAATGTAACTTAGTCGATGTGTGCATTAATTCAAGTGTAAGTTAGTTTTAAATAATTTATACAAGTTAGTTACACTCAAAACATCCATCCATTATCCAAATCGCTTATCCCACGGGGGTGCTGGACCCTATCCCAGCTGTCTTCGAGCTGTAGGCGGGGTACACCTTGAATTGGTTGCCAACCAATCACAGGGCACACAAAGACAAACAACCATTCACACTCACAATCATACCTAGGGACAATTCAGTGTGTTCAATTAACCTACCATGCATGTTTTTGGAATGTGGGAGGAAACCGGAGTACCCGGAGAAAACCCACGCAGGTAGACGAGTGCCGGATTCTAACCCACAACCTCTGCACTGAGTCCGACGTGCTACCCAGTCACCCACCGTGCCGCCCCACTCAATACAAATCTTGGTTAGTTAGTCTGTTAGTTACTTATACATTGTATATGGTAGCTAGTTAATCCATTACTTTGATCCAAAATTTAGGAAGACCGTTATCAATTAGTGATTTAGTTATTATCTTGAATACAAAATGTAGTTAATTACTTATACTGTATGTAATTGATGCCAAAATTTGTTGGCTATTTTAGTTAAATCGTTGATGCAAAAATGTGTTGGTTAGTTACTGGTTAGTCGGTTATTTAGTTTTAAACCGTCATATTGTCGCTGTCCTGTGAAAAACGCTTATGTCCATTTTTTTCATTTTTCTTATTTTACGTAAATGGTTTCTCCTTGTTAGACATTGGGTGGAAATGAAAAACAATTCAAAAATTAGACATGCGTGATTTTTCACAGGGCAGTGACAACATATAATTTGATACCACTGTTAGTTAAGCAATGTACATGATGGCCATGAGAGAGCTCTGTGTTTTCTTTGACTTAAAACCCAAGCTGCTTATCCTCACACGTTAAACTCCGAGTGCAGATTTAGCGGCAGCCCACTTGCAGTGGCTTGTTAACTTGTCAACACGAAGCCCTCAGGCTGTGCTTGAAAACCTTGGCAGACATACTAGAAAGTCACACAGGAGAGCGCACAACTCCGCCATGTTGGCCAATCCCAACTAACCTATATTAACTCATATCAATGATATAACTAACTGGTAAATAACCAATCTAACCTATGCATCAATGATGTAACTAGCTGAATTGATAAATAACGTTACTAATGTTCGTATAAATGACATAATTATATAACTGGAACTAGCAAACTAACATTTTGGATGAATGATGTGATGAAGTAGCTAGAAATGTAGCTAGAAAGCAAAACAACAAAAAAATTAGTTTTGTCCATAGTACACCACTCCAAATAAGCTCTGAGCGGAACTGCACTGGAGGAGAAAGCGAGGGAAAGTTTTCTTTTGTTTTTTTGTCGGGTTTATTTTTTGGCGTGGTCGTGGCGCTGAGGAGGGGCAACAACTGTGGGGGATGCAGGAAATATTTGACCTCTAAACATTTATCATGTGCCTGACGTTTCCCAGAGGCCAAAACACAACATCACATATGCATGATGACACATCCAGTGGCAGGGGAAAAACAACAAGACACACACTGTTATATAGTTGTATATAGCCCACCCTGCGCTGGGCGATATTGGAAACGAAAGACTCGAGGCGGCCTGGAAGCATCACCACGGCCGGACTAAATAGTGTCTCCTTTTAGCACCTTCCAGGACCTTTTTTGTTGTATGTACCTTTCAGGACCTCGGAAGCCCCGACGCGTTTAATGAACATTTAGTCCAGCCGCCGTGAGGCTTCCATGCCGCGGTGAGTCCTTCGTTTTATATAACGCCCAGCGGCGGGAGCGGGGCGGGGGGGCTCACCACAAAAATAGAGGATTACATAGACTGTAAAAAATGGGCTTCCAACTAAGCTTAGTCCGACTATTTCTTTTAAGTTTCCCGTCCATCCTTTATCGCCTCCAAAATCGGCGAATCGGCAGACCGGTCAGTCACATAGGCGGTATGCCCAGCGCTGGTTCCTTAGAACCTTCACTAATCGCGTAGACAGTTACTTTGTTAAAACATTTATACAAATCAAAGTTGGTTGGGTACACAATTGTTGCAAAACTTTATTTAGTTAGTGAATCACATCATTGATATGAATGTTAGTTATTAATGGCCTTCTCAGACTACACGACTTTTTTGTCGTTCACGAGGGTCGCGCTGTCGGACTACAAGATAATATCGTTCTGTGACTTGTACCAGCTAAGACGTCACACTACAAGTCCGTCATTGATCAGACCCTGCCCAATCGTCGCGTGCTTCCGTCAAAATTGGTGCAGGTGCAGGTCTATCGCGGAGGCGGGACAAGCAGCTGTAATTTATGTAAACGGAGTTGGGACAAGCAGCTGTTTAGTCTTGTCGACAGAGGTGCATGTGCGTTGTTCATAAGTTCATAAGTTTGTGCGCGCCACATCCAGTCGCTCGTCATAAGTCGGAGAGTACTGTCTTCCTATTGGTCAACGCCGAAGAACCAGTCGAAGGATGACGTAGGATACGTCATCCTTCGACACTATGCGGCAAGATGTCCAAATTTTCTAACATGCCAGACTTTTGCCGTGGTGGTCGTGAAGCATGCCAGACGGCAAAAAATTAATCAAACAATTGAGTATGTCACACTACACGGGCTACGATGTGTCAAGACAACTCAAAATCGGCGATGAGTCCGTCGGCCCAGAATTGCGCTATAGTCATGTAGTCTAACGTCGGCATTAGGTAACCTGTTACTTCAGTGATATGAATGTTAGTTGTTACATGCTCTGTTCACATCATTGATAAAAATGTTAGTTACCCCCTTCCGCGATTACTATTTGGTCTGGCCCTTAGTTTGTTGATACAAAAGTAATTTTGTTAGTTGGCTACATCGATACGACAAATATGAGGTTAGTTATCGTTATTGATGCAAACATTCGTTAGCTATTTAGTTACCGGTATGCAATTAAAATCAAAGTTGGTTTGTTATCTGGTTAGTTAGTTACATTGATTAAAAAAATATAGGTAGTTAGTTCATTGATACAAAAGTTAAGTATTCAGTTGATTGTCAATGATGCAAAAGTTTTTGTTTAGTTATGTCATTGATGCAAACATTTATTTTGTTAGTTATGACATTGATGTTAGTTATTTTGTTCATTAGTTGTTGTAGTTGTCAGTTACTTTATTGATACTAGTTATTTAGTGAGTTTCATCATTGAAATGAAAATGTGTGATTAGTTTTTATAGTTACATCATTGATATGAAACTTATTTTCATTTATATCATTGATATGGAAGTAAGCTAGTTAAGCCATCAATACAGAAAGTTGTTATGTCAATGGTTCAAAATTAAGTTAGTTAGTTAGTCAGCCAGTGAAATGTTCTCTCTTCCCCCATATTTGCCTGTAGAACCCCAAAAAGGTCATTAGTTGTCATTCTCTGGTCTCAAAGCCCAAGCTGAGTGAATTAGCATTAGCACAACATTAGGCACTCAGCTCAGCTTTCCCGCGGGACATCAAATGGATGGTAAAGAGCTCTCCGCTGCATTCACACAAGCTATCCGGAGCCTGCTTTGAAACCTCCTCGCTTGGCCGCCATTAAAGATCATCTCAGCACAACAACGCTCGCTATGTTTATGCACGACTGCGGACTAGACAACGGCACTCCTTGCTGATGGAAGCCTTCGGTGTGGGAGCGTGTACGTTGCGCAACCCGGCCGTGGCATTGTTGGCCCGTGTTGCTACACAGCTGCACGGCGAGCCAAAATGTGTGAAGATGGCCCAGCAAGCAGGAAACGGCCTCTGCATGCCTTCGGAGCCGTCTTTGAAAACAGGAAGGGTTGTTTTTTTTTTGCGTTCTCCCGCTTCACCGGCCTTTTCCTTTGGCGGGGTCTGGGGCGGCGCCTGAGGTTGTTTTGTGGCAGCTGCCTTTTTAGGAGTGTTTGCACTGGGATTTTAAAATGTTTTTTCATTGGTTTGGTTTAAAATGGGCATCAATTATACGCAGATTCTCGCTATTTGCCAGCGAAGAGCAGGGGAACCACTGTACAGTGTATGTATATCATCTACAGTAGGTGGCATTATAAAATTCCAAGTAACTCACACTTGACGTGTACTGCCAAACTAATTAAGCAGAGAATTACACTTGATGTATTTAAAATAACCACAAAAACTTTGCCTGAAAATACGCTTAATTCTAACACATAATGGGCTTACGAGTCTCATCATCATGGCGTTATCATAATGGTTATTTGTATAACATAAACGGTGCACAAACACAAGTCGACAGACGTATCACTCACATATTTTCTTTTTTCCGCTTTGAAAAACAATTTTAATTAGTTACTCATTTGTGTCTTCATGACTTTATTATGTTTATATTATTATTATAATGTAAAAACAAATTTCTATTTAATTATGCTATTACTACATGCACAATATTATAGAGTGTGATTTTCCTCATCCAAAAAAACACATTACAATAATATTTTTTCGGGAAAGCTGGAATATTCATGACGTTTCCGTTATCTGTAATATGTCCTTAGAAGTATGCTTGTCGAACGGAGTGACGTGCTAGTTACTCCACTGTCAATTTCTTGATTTCCTGCTGTTGTGCTAGTGAGTTCCAGCTGCTAGTGCAGCGCCGTCCTTCCGAAAAAGTCATTGAGAGCTTTAGCGAGCTCTCCAGATGAGAGGCGACAGCAGCGTCAGGAGCGCTTGGCAAGCCTCAGTTGATGCCCTGTGACAACTTGTCACCGCTGGCTACTTCTCACTAGCTTGAAGTTGAAGTGAACCCAAGAATCCTATTGATTTGGAGTGATATTCATCACCGGGTGGCCATGGTAAGTGAGATCAAAAGGTTAAAATAATGCTCTAAGTCAGAGCGCTTCCCCTCAGTTTCTACTCAGCTATTCCAGGCAATTGATTTCGAAGGCGATCATACCCAATGACACTCAATCTCAGTCCGTATAATCAATCAATAAGCTATGTATTTTTGTTGAAAGCACAATATTTATGGAATAGTTTGTTAGTCAGTCAGTCAGTCAGTATGTGACGTTGGCAGAGATGGCCACTTGATCCTATTTTGCCGGTCCAGCCCTGCGTCCTCCGTCTGCGACCTGGGCAGCCTTCCATCATCGTGTCTCAGTCCTTATAAAAATAAATCCGTCCGTCCTCATCCTTTTAAAGCGCTTCCGTCCCTACGTTTCGTCATTCCGTGTCCCCCCCCCCCCCCCCCCCCAAAAAAAAAGGTTAGTTGCTAGTTAGTTGCTAGTTAGTTTGGTACATAATTGATACTATCTAATAATTAATGCTGGTTGATTAGTTATTAGTTACTCAGGATGTCAGTCGCAACTTGTTTTCATGTTGGTGTTTCCAATCAAATGTTCCACTCTCGCTTATCATACATCAGCGTACGAACCCTTGTGATTTTGAGCATGGCCCAAGACAGCTTTAATGAAATTCCGTGAAATGTCCCTCTTTGGAGCTGATTTGTACACTATCAAGACTTTGGGCCATTATTGCTTCCTGCTTTCCTGCTAGAACAAGAAAACTATTGATTTTAACTGATCCCCAATCCCTCCCTTGAGGGACAAGTCTTCAAGTCGTCTGTTTGACTCCGAAACAAAGAGTCTTGGACTAATGTGAATATCGCCTTCTAATCTTGCGCGTTGGGATAATGGAGAACTAATATTTGAATGTGTCTAGCTGAATATTTAATGCGCAAAAAAATGGCCTTGGGTAAATATAATGCACGATTTCTCTTCAAAGCTGCCCTTATCGTCTCTTCTCATTTCCCCGAGGTTGACTCTCTCCCACTCTTTTTTCCCTACATATATCATTTTTTTTCCCTCCACTGCTGCTCATCCTTTTCTCCCGAGGGCTGCCTCCATGAGAGACAAGTGTGTCAGGAAGTGCGTGGGGAGGCAAAGTGCTGATGAGGCCAGAAGTAGCCCACCACTGCAGTGCCCTGATTAGCACAAAAGCACAGCGTGAACCTGCGTGAACCCCCTCGACACGTCTGTTTTGTTGTACTTAATCAAGCGTTCTCCGTTTTTGGCGGGAGACTCCATGGACCATACGAGTGAAAATCTTTCTTCTTTCACCAATTAAACATAACTGCAATATGCATCAATAAATGCCATAGGAATGATTTCATTTTGAACATTTTAACCTAAATATTTATGCCCTGTTTAATTGAAAGGAACTTGTGAAATTAAAATAAATGTCTTGTTAATTTGACACACCATAGAGTTCAAGTGCAAAACTTGAATGACTACAAAAATTGGCAAATACATAAAAGGCTTCAAAATCATGAAAAATCCATTTGGTTTTACATGACAAGAAAGGAGCATAGGAGCGGTCAACTTATGTAGGAATGATTTTTGCAAATTCTTTTGTGACCCCCAATTTCTACCGGGCAGACCCCAGTTTGAAACCCACTGGGTCAAATGACCATGTTTCCATCCTGGGACATTGCGGGCATGTTAAGCACCTGGTGTAGACACAAAACATGCATGGAGTGCATGCAGGACAAAAGACTGCGCGAGGATGAATCTCCGCATCATCAGCGTCCTCGCCCCGTCCCTGACCTGATTTGTCTGAATGTGCCTGGGAGCGACTTCGCTTACCTTCCTTTCAATAATTCAAACGTCTCTCACGTTATTAAGGAGCTTTCGTTCAACCTCAGGAATTAGACAGTGGCCGGAGACGCTGTCATTATATCCATTGCAGTAAGTCTCTATTACAAATGTATGCATTTGTGTTTTTACTTCAAATGCATAACATTTAACATATGGTGGCATAACTCTTACTTGCAATGACTGTATCAAGCTTGCGACCTATTGACTTCACCATTGCATTCTTCATTTGAAATGCTTTTCCAGGCCTTTACTGCAGCCTCTTTTAGTTCATGTTGGCAGAGCTGGGCATTCCACCGATGTAATGGACCGGTCCGTCTATCCGCCTATGACAGATGACCATTGTGTAGGCGCAAAATGAAAGAAGGGAAACTTAAAAAAAATGAACGGACTAGCCGGTAGCCCATTTTTTACGTCCATGTAATCGTCTATTTTCGTGGTGAGGCTTCAATGGCCGCGGCGAGGCTTCCGTTTCCCGCCGGCCGCAGCCGAGGCTTTATGACAGCTCCTGGGTCCTAAAAGGAGACCGATTCGCTTCCGGCCGCAGTGAGGCTTCCATGCCACAGTGAGTGTTTTGTTTCAAATATCGTTCAGCGGTGGTGGGGGTGCTCGTGGAAGTTGGCCAAAGTTGGTAGACGGAAGAATGTTTAAAATGATAAGCGGACCGGCCTATAGGGGATTACTGTTTAGTCAGGCCGGACAAAATGCTGGACAGGCAGATGGTTTAAGGGTAATCCGGCTGCAGGCGGAAGGCGATAAACGGACCAAGAAAATGTAATGAAATGCCCAGGGTGCTCTGCTTGTTTGTTTCTGTGGGTTTCTCGGTTCATTCTCCTATTCAGGAGGTAAAATGCATGCTCTATTGGGTTAAGGTCCGGTGATCTACTCGGCCAGTCTAAGACCTTCCACGTTTCCCCCTGATGAAGTCCTTTGTTGTATTGGCAGTGTGTTTTGGGTCACTGACTTATTGCATGATGAAGCTTCTCCCGATTAGTTTGGATGCATCTTTCTGTAAACTGCCAGACAAAAGGGTTTTGTCGACTTCCGAATTTATTCTGCTGCTTCCATCATGACTTACATCATCAATAAAGACTAGCCAGCCTGTTCAAGAAGCATCTTAAGCCCAAGCCATGACATAACCTCCACCATGCTTCACAGATGAGCTTGTGTGTTTTGGATCAGATTGGATTTTGCAAAAATGTGCATACAATGAGCCACAAATGTTTTGGAACAAAGTTAGATAAACCTCTACCAAAGCGATGGAAAGGCCAAATTATGGAGTAAGAAAGGATCTGCTTATGATGATTGTCGCTATACAGTACGTGTACCTCGCTTGAGCTGCCTCCGAGCTGGCCAGCTCGTCCTTCCACTCATCTTGAAAGAAACGCTCAGACTGATGCCACCTGGAGGCTCGGGTGGTGTCACGCCGGCCTGGAGCCCCCTTCCCGTTCGCTCAGTGTCAGTCCAGACTGCTCGACTTGTCAGCTTCGGCCCAGCAGGAATTGAGGCGGCTTGAAAGCTGCGCAGACAAACGAGGGTTAAGCATTTCCAATGAAATTGCATCCACGGTTATGTCGCTGAGATCACGAGCTGACAATTTGGGGTGTAAAAGTGTTTTAGGGCACGACTTAGATTTGACCATACTCGACTTTCACAGAGAGCGCAAATGCATCTGAGTGATTCGGAGCTTATCCAGCTCATTAAATGTTAATCAAAAAATCTATTTTCAGATGACTTGCAGATCTATCATTAGGATTTGAGGCCATCTTGGGGCCCAGCGCTCGTGAGTGGGATTATCCGCCGTTAAATGGATATTGGGCTGGCATTAGAGGGGGGTCTTATGTGTACTATTTTAATATATAGCTCTGGAAAAAAAATGAAGGGACCACTGCAAAATCATCACTTTCTCTGATTTGGCTATTTTGATTTATTTCAGTAGAATGAACATGTTTGTTTTCTTTCCTAAATTACTGACAAATTCAACAATACAAATATAATTCACAGCCCTTATTTGCAGAAAAATAAATACCGCCAAAGGTTTTTTATTTATTTTCTAGAGCTGTATATAAAACAGAAGAGTAAACTGTTTGCTATTTATGAGAAATCGAGACAGAAAAAATGGCAGTAATTGCCCCCCCAAGAGAACTGTTTGTCTATATTACTAGTTTAAATGACAGCATATCAATTACCATATCATGTCAAAACATCTTCTTATAACACTAGCCTTTCGAATAAATGAGTTACAGATGATTTTCAGTTTGAAAAAAAAAATGCACACAAAGTGCACGTGTACATCCACACTTCCACTAACAACCCAGGCTGAACTTTGCTTCTTTTTGGTACATCATGTGGCATTTTCAGCGAAAAGTTGGCGATAGGTTTCCCAGAAAAAAATAACCAGCAATATGGACAGGATTTCTGTACTGAACAACATGGAATCCAAATCTCCATGGCACAAAGCGTTAATTGTGGATGGGAGAGCTCTATTTTTGAGTTTGTGAGGCCGGCCTTGTATCTCAGTGGCTTTTTGCCACACATCCAATATCCAGTTGCATTATTCATGCCTCGTGCTAGGAAGAGTCCTTCTCTCCAGGAAAAAGCCCGCTAGAATAAGGGTGGGCTTGGCTTGTCATTACATGCATGCCGTGAAAGGCGTGGAAAATAAGACCACCATGTTGTCAAAACAAGCCCAGAGATAAAATGATGGCGACATGGCTGGCCAACTTAATGTCATGCTGATGAAAAAAAATAAAATAAATAAAAAATTAAAAATCTAAATCAATCCATAAATTCGTAGTTAAAAATGGTTAAAAATAAATAAATAAAAAAAATAAAAATAAAAAAAAACTCTAAAAAAGATAATAAAATAAGTAAGTACAAAATTATTTAATTGTTTTTTTAGGTTCATCACCATTTTCTAAGCTGAAATTCAAACACTGTTGATACCCTTTTTCAAGCTTTCTTGTCACCTTGCAGCTGACTTTCGACTTTAGGGGTCGCCGCAGTGCGTCACTCGCATGATTTGTTTGGCACAATTTTTACACTGGATGCAAACTAGCCCTTTGACATTGGAGCAGCGTTGCAAAAATTATTGGCTGTCTCCAGCTGCAGTTCAGTTCCAGTTTTTAGCAACTTCATGACCATCACGCATCTGTTAAATATAACAGATGAGCAGAACTTACTTTTAAAAATCATCATTAACGTAAACAAGTTCCTTTTAAAGCAAAGTAATCAGTAAAGTTACTTCAGTCAAGTACATCAGTTCAAGTTAAGTGCGGCAACACTGGTGGCATGATGGCAAAGACAGCTTTGAGTGACAAAAACAGACCATTTATAAAACGAGCAAAAAAGGGAACTTTGAAGACACTGAGATCCATTTGCGTTGGTTGTTGTGGACAACAAAAATGGAATTAGCGTCTTCAGAAAACATGAAGCAAATTATGGGATGCATAACGGGTCAAGACATTTATTATGTATGTTTATACCGTTATTGATCAAATTCTGTGATATGAACCATCAAATGTTAATGGCTTCAAGTCTGTCATAATATTGAACGACCTCGAATAAAGTATAAGTGTAGTGACTTTTGGGACACCCTGTATCGACTATTTTGTCACATAAAAGATGAATGAATGCTCTCAAATGTAAACCAAATTAGAAGAGAGAAAAGATTTGCAAGAAGAGGACATATTCAAGCAAGCCACGAAGCTCCCGTTTAAACTGCAATTCCAACACAGTTATTTTAGATGGCGATGGGGAGGAAGACAATAACGTCGGCGCACCGTGGGGCGGGTGGTGAGGGGGGGGGGGGGGCAGCGGGGGCTTTTGTCTGCCTTGCTCATTTGCATACATTAAAAGCTTTCTCCAGGTCGTTACATCCTTCTTCCTCGGCTGAATGCGCCGATTCCTTTACAGCCGTGGTGCTAATCGCACCCAAAAGTGGATGCTTCATATTACCTGCTATGATATACTGTGTTTGTTGCCATAGCAACACAATAACAGCATCGCTCTTGGGAGTCACTGGGCCAAATTGCAGTGAGAAAGTGTTTACCCAGTGGCGTTATCATTTAGATAAATGTTCCCTTATCAAGTGTGCCAGCGTGGTAGTAAAAGGCTTTCCTCACGCTCCTGTTGTGTGGTGCTGTCCGTGTGCTTTTTTTCCCCACTGTGGGAACCGGTTTTGAGTCATTCCCGCCAGCTGGCACACGTTTCACGGAGATGACTCACGGCCCAAGGGCCTCTGGAGCCCGCTCTCTTGTTTGCGCTCTTAACAGTTGTTTGGAGCTACATCCGTACAATTTAATCAAGGTGAAAATGTCGGCGTGACGCAGGAGCCTCCTCTACTGATGCTGCGTGGTTCACAGCGTCGCCGCGTCATGCATGTTGAGGATTTTGATGCCTTCATCCCGCAGCACAGCGAAGGGGATCGACTTGGAGGATGTGAATATAGTCGACAGTGTATCAATCTAAAATAGCTTATCGTTCCCTACAACGATGTGCAGATTTGATCAAAAATCAAATTTACAATGGAACGTCCTTACAAGATCTCGATCAGTGTTTATTTGAAAAAGTGTTAGAACATAAATAGTTAGAATGGGCAAAAAGAATGAAGAGAGTGCTATTTTGAAACCTATTCACATCACTACTTGTGATATGATATGATACCTTTACCTCAGCAACAGTATGCTATGTTGCCGTTACATTAAGTAACACTTGTATTTGACAGTAACTGTATGCCTTCTTTAATGTGTTATTTTGTACAAACAGGGTATAACAGTGCTGTCGTTGTTAAGGCTGTCAAACGCTTAAAAATTTTAATCGAGTTAATCATAGTTTAAAAAATAATTGATCATAATTAATCGCAATTCGTTCTCCAAAATATGCCATATTTTTCTGTAAATTGTTGTTGGAATAGAAAGATAAAGGACACAAGACGGATATACACATTCAACTGTTCATATGTAATGTCTTTTTTTATTACAACAACAAATCCTCATTAGATGACAATTTTTTTTTTAATTAAAATTATTAACATTCTTTCTGTAGTAGACAGAATTTGTATTCACTACAAAAACGCAAAAGGGCCTCAGAACAGTGGCAGAAATATTTCAAATTTGTGCAAACAAAGCGTGTGTGTGTAATGTACACTCTTATATGTGGCCGTTGTAATAGTCTTAGACTTTATATTTTCCGAGTGGTCCCTGAAGCGCACACGAATTTGATTGGCTCATTTGACATTATGCTGTGCTATGACGTGGGTGGTATCAGCACGTTATGCTCCTACTTTAAACTGACTTTCTGAACACAAGACAAGACAGCCCTCTTCTCTACTCATCCTCAGTCGCTGAGGCAAAACACTTTATTCACATTTCTGAGATTTAAAGATGCCCTGATCTTTCGAAATGCATCTATATACTCCCGCGGGCGACACGCGTCCACTCTGCTGCTCCCTGTGCACTTCTGAGTGGGATTATGCATCGGCGGTCATTCTGCGCATGCGTTAAATGTTTTAACGCGATCAATTACAAAATTTAATTATGTATATTTAATTATGTATTAAATGTATACATCGATATTTTTATGTTTTTTCATCTTATTTTGGGGTGTTAATTGTTTTGTTTGTTGTTTCTTTTTCAATGCATTGCATTTATCTTGAGCGTCAGGTATGCACCGATTTTTGCTATGCACAGCCCGGCCCGGTCTACTCGTCTATTGCAAAATAAACAAAAAATACATATGTGAATAAATGGGGGAAAAAAACGTACAAAACAAAAAAATTCATGAATAAATAACTATCATAAATATGACGATAAAAAATATTTAAAAGTAAATAGATGGATGGACAAATATCCCCCCAATTCCGTGTTGCTGAAACTGATGCAGCGGTCTGTGTTTCTTGTTGTGTTTTGCAGCTTCAAGGGTCTTTACGGCGGAAGCTAGAGGGACACGCCCCCAAGCACAACTCCATCTCCTGCACTTTCTCCGGGTCTGACTTCAAGCGAGTCCGGTTGGAGGCTGGCGGCGGTCTGGGGCAAGGCACGGGCAACCACAACTTTATGCACGCCCACTCCTCGCAAGGCCCCTCGGCTCATGGCAAGAACTACGTGATGGCAGACGTGTTCGACGCCACCCTGAAGGAGATGAAGAAGGAACCTGCCGAGGCTCACTCATCGTGCGGCCGCTCCCACGCCGACGCCGTGTTCGACTTCAAGGACGAGGGCGGCGGTCAGATCGACCCGGAGCTGCAGGACCTTTTCGATGAGCTGACCAAGTCGGTGCCGCCCCTCAATGACCTGGACTTGGAGAAGATGCTAAAGCAGGACGATGCCTTTGGTCTGGACCTGGTCCGCCCCGGCTCAGCGCGCCTGTGCTCCCCCGTGGAGAGATCCATCAAGATGGAGCGCTCGCCCGATTACGCTCATGTCCACGGCGGCTCGCCGCAGCTTCGGCCAGCCTCGGCGGGACCCTCGTTGTCGCTCACTGCCGCTACGGCCGCGCAGAAGGCCGGAGCCCAGGTGGTACCGCCGAGGTCCCTGCCCTGCTGGCCGGAGATCTCCCACGCGGAGCAGCTGAAGCAGATGGCGGCCAACCAGCATCAACCCGGCTCACTTCTCCACCACCAGGCGCCGCCCGCAGGTCTTGCCGGATGGGGCCCCCCAATGGGCCCCACCTTCAAGGACAAAGGGGCTCGGCCAAAGCTCCCCCCGCAGAGCAAGGGCGTCAACAACTGCCTTTTCAAGTCCAACGGCGTTCACCACGTGGAGATGAAGCCGCTCGCCGCCAAGCCCACGCTGCACTTCAGCGCCAAAGCGGTCCCACCGCCCTCCTCGGGGCACATGATGTCAATGATAGGAGGCAACAAGACCACCAACCATCCACAGCAGATTTCACCTCCAGAGGCCCGGAACCAGGCGAATCTGCCGCCTCCGCCTCTTAATTTCCAGAATCAGCAGATGTCCTCGTCGTCGGCTCTCCTACACGGAGGGACTCTGCCCTTCAAACTGAACCAACATCACCAGGTGAGGGCACCATCCTTAAATATAGTTACTCCGAACACCGGCCTAGTCACAATTCGCTATTTACAAATGTCCGCTTTTTTTTTCCTGTGAAACATTCACTGATGGATGAATTGAGAGTAGGACTGAAAAAATTAATCAAATTCAAATTCAAAATCATGACATCGAAATGCAATTTGGGGGGAAAATGCTTCATTTCGGTTTTATACATCTGTGCAACATTGACTGTTTTTTGAAATAGAATAGAATAGAATAATTGACCCTCCCAAAAACAATTTTATAAATGCCACAAGATGGCAGCAAAGACTACTTTTGTCTAAATGAAACTCCTCAACTTACTTTAATATAGTTCCTTGGCACCAAGATGCCAGTAATTGTCAGGGAATGACACCCCCACCCCCCAAAAGCTTTACAATTACCAATAGATGCCACAACAAAGCACTACTTTTGACCAAATGAAATCCATCAACTTCTGCATAGTTCTTTGGCACCAGTTTGCCACAATATGTTGGCAACAGTACTACTTTTTTGTAAATTAGGCTCCTCCATTCACTTCAACGTAGTTGAGAAAAAGTAATCCCTTGCGCTACAAAGAATTGATGACTTGAAATTTGAGGACGCCGGACCACGACCTCTGCGGTTGTATACATGTCACACGTTATGATCCCAAAACACTTAAATATCTTTTCAAACTGACGCAAATATTGGAATGTCTTCTTCTTCGTATGGGGGCGTAACAGAAAATTGAGAAGCACTGCTTTTGCTGCATCTTACCATGTTTTGACGAAAATTCTTCTGTAGCAAACAACAACAATGCGATGTGGTTTGTTCTCGGACCAGGCAGGTTTTTCCCCCTCTTGTGCTTGCGCCCCCCGCCCCCACCCCCACCCCCAGAATATCTATTCTCCCCTCACAGTGTTTTTGACGCTGACGCAGTTTGCCAGCGCACGGTACATTAACATGCAAGACTTCTCATTTGTGGGCGCCGGCTGGCTGTCAGGCCGCTGATATGCGCAGCAGGATTTGCTAATTGGAGGTTGTTGGCTGAGAGGGACAAGTGGTGGAAAATGACAGTAATCTGCTTAGCCTCGTGCCCGAGGTTGAATCACTGATTTATGGTGATGTGTGTGGTACACACACACACACACACACACGCGCGCACCCCCACACACACGGAGTTCGGATTTGCACTGTCCCCACTTAACAGAATCTGTTGTTGCGTTTGTGTGAGACATAATGTGGACAAAAAACATGACTTAGTTGAAGGTGAATTGTCAATACGTGTGAACGGGAGTTTGAGCCGTTCTTTGTGCCCTGTCATTGACTAGCGGCCAGTCCAGAGTGTACCTGGCTTCTCACAGAAAGTCAGCTGAGATAGGCTTCATCTCACCCTTGAAACTAATGAGGAAAAACGCTACAGAAAAGACATGAATTGGCACTTGCATCAGATGACATTACATCGTGTACTTAAAGCGGAAGTCAACCCAAACACATTTTTTTCAAGAATATGTTCTATGCAACCCCACTAGTTGAAATAATGTGTGTGTGTGTGTGTGTATGTATGTATATATTAGTAAATTACTCTTAGTATTTATTCATTTTTCTTGACATTATTGTCATCAACCTTGCAGCACCCGCCTAACTTTTCTTCTTGCTATAACAAGACAAAAAAAAATGCCCGCATATGTTCTGGCTCAAAGCGACTTTTGTAATCATTTTAAAATCACTTAAATTTGAATGAACTACTGAAATCTTTACACAGATTAGTGTAAAAAAATCATATAGCAAATTTCAGGGAGGGTACTCACTTTGGGTTTAAAAAATAAAAAAAAGCTGCACACTGGATCACATTTCTTTTTTTTGGGAGGTGGGGAGGGGGTGGTGACTTGACCAACAGCAGTGCAGTTTTTCAAAAGAATAATCCAGTGATTGTCTTGAGTAGACAGCATGTGCAGGGTTAAAAAAATCCAGCTAAGGAGGAGAAAGAGACGTCTCTTCCTACACTCAAGTGAATTAGTAATGCAGGAGACATCGAGGTCCTGAAAGAGACCCCCCCCCCCACACACACACACTCACGCACACGCACACACACGACACAGATGACATGCATTGTGATTCTTCCAACCGATCCAGTCATGAACGCTGCTGCTGTATTTGATTATCGATTTTGATTATTTAGCACTTTTCATGGTGAAACCGTGTGAAAATGTTGTTGGACAAAGTACAGCAGGGCACAACAGCTCTACAAAGGGAAGAAAAGGGAGATGATGAGTAATACTTTGGGAATGTTGGAGCACGAGGAGCCAACGTACGGTACTGTACAGTCACATTCGTGCTGTTGGGAAGCACAACATGCTCAGTTTAACTCTTAACACACTTGCAACACACACGCAAGCACATTTATTTGACTTTATGCAGTTTTATTGCTGATCAAATTGAATTTAGTTAGTTTAAAAAGTGATAGATAAATTAGTTCTTTTTGTGATTGTGAATAGAAAAGACTTGTCACTGTTAAAGCAGCACTGGGCAAGAATTCAACCTTAATAAAAATTGTTCACGACTCTTTTGATGAAACATTGACTTACAAGTACTTTAATAGGACTTTTGTCATGCCCTGGGGGGGTCTGTATCACTTTTACTGGCACTAAGCTACTTTGAGGAGGATGGGAGCAACCCTGACACACAAAAAAAAAAAAAAAATGTCCTGAATTGCTTTACGGCATACTCACTTCCTCCTTTCGCTATAAGGACGAAAGTCGATTCGAACATCTACACACTATTGTGTCCTGGCAGAAGCCCCAAAACATACAAAAAAACCCAAAGTATTTTTTAAACGAAATTAGATTCATTACCTCATCGCTATTCATCTTTCTTACAGACACTGGAAATAGAAATATAATTCAGTCCAATTTGCAGGCCAGCGAGTGCTCGGGATTTCATGACACATGGGAAATGTGGTTGACTTTTGTCAAAACACTACCGCTTTTGTCCACATGGCGCCGACGTAATCAACAAAAACTGACATATAACACATTGTTGCTTTAAAGGAGAACTAAAAATCACACCTCTCAAGTAGCAGCTTTGAGAAAAAAATAAATAAAACCCACAATTATTTACAGGACGCACAGACAATTTTGAAAGTATGCCCATAATATCGAGAAAAAAAAAAATTGCTATATATTTTTCCCTCACTTTTCGCGGGTAATAGGTTCCAAGCCCCCCAGTGAAGTAAAGGTTGATTTTTTATTATTATTTTTTTAAATGTTTTATTATATTATTATTTGGCATTATATTATTATGTTCACTATTTTATTTTAGTTTATTTTGGGGGGGGGTGGATATACTCCTCTATTATGCCATTGCGAATCCCCCAACATGGTTCCAACCCTTCTAAATACTTGTTATACAATAAATTCAAAATGAAGAATAAATACCAAGCTGCAAGCTGTGAGAGGAACATGCTCTACAAGGCCGGCAGCGGGCGATTATGACGGAATGTTGGCTAATAACCAGAGGTGGGCATTTTACTAAAGTTGCTGGGCTGTCATTCGTCATCCGTCAGCAGCCTCAGTATCCATCCGTCATCCGTCAATCCGTCTATTTTTCAAGCCGAACCAAACTGTTAATCGTCTGTTGGTCAGTCCGTCATGTTATTTTAACCGCGCTTCCGTCAGTGAATATCAAAGGTCCGCCAGTCTTTCTATCGTCAGTCCGGAAAAAAGTAAAGATCCAACAGATAAAAATCCATCCATCCATCCATTATCTGAACCGATTTGATTAAAATGGTCAATGGAGTGCTCTATGTACATCAAAATGTGTCAGATTGCTACTCAAACAGTTTTACACTCACGTACATTTCTCATAGCCTACACTTTTTTCCCAATCCATTGAACTGTAAGTGAAAATTCTTTGGAATGCTATGTTCTATGCGCCTTCACACACACAATAGTTACAGGGCCGCGAAGGGTATAGACTTGTATGAACCGGTCCGTGGCAGAAAAAAGGTCGGCGACCACTGCTTTAAGCAACTGATATTTGGAATTGAATGATGGAGTCCAAGAATATCACAATATTCATCGCATATATTCTTCATCCTCTGTTGAAAAAAAAGTCTAATAGCATTGCACCTCATTCAGTAGAATTGTGACAATGACAATACAAGGAAGAAAGTGGCTTTTGACTGTGTTATACTGCCCCCCGTTGGCAAAGGCGGGCACACCAGAAGGAGCAGCACAATAAATTGAATTGAAGCATGAAGTTTGTGTCGGTGTGACATCAGTTCCGATATTGATATTTGATCCTATGTATCCTGTCCCTGTGAATGAACTTGCGGCTTGTTAGCAGCAGATTCTGGTGGGGGTTGGTGGGGGCTTAGGGGCCCGGCGGCATGAAGGGAGCGCTTGTTTCCTGGGAAAGCGAGCCGCGGCCAAGCGCAGATGCCGAGGCGCTCCCCGGGGACGGCGTCTGAGGAAGTGCAGTGTGAGAGCGGGCAAGCCTGGTCGGCCCGGGGGCCGGATCGCTGTCGGCCGCCTGCGCCGGGCTCTCGCTCATGCCACATGTGGTTTGCATTTGTGACGAGAAAGAGAGGGGGAGAGAAAAAAAAACAGAAACGGAGGGGGTAGGAAACGTGGAATAGAGCTTCATGACACATCGGGATTACGCGTTTATACAAACCAAAGTGGGCTCAGCGAAGGTGGAACAAGATCGCTGTGTAGGGACAAAAGTATTGGGACACTTTCAGGAAGTGAAAGGTTGAAGAAATTGTACACAAACACTGCTGGTGAATTTTGACAAGGAACGTCTCAACCAATGTAGCAAACTATAGTGACGAACGAACTCCACTAAAATGTGTTCAATTTATTGTTACATTACATGCATGTTTGTGAAAGACAAGTCGCACTGTAGTTTCAATACAGGGTTAGAGTTTCAAATTAGGGTTTTAAGTCAGGGTTAGTGTTTCAAAAAAGGGTTGGGAGTTCAAGTCAGGGTCAGGTTTTCAACTTGTATTAAGTTAGTGTTTCAAGCAGAGTTAGATGATCAAAGAGGAGTTTCACGACTCTGGTAGGATTTCAAATTAAGGTTTCAAGACAGCATTGGAGTTTCAAAAAAGGGTTTGGCTTTCAAGTGAGGACTTCAAGGTTAGGGCTTTGAATTAGGGTTTCAAATGCAGTTCCGGTTACTAATGAATGGTTGAAGTTAGTCATGTTTTCAAGTTGTTTTTGAAGCCAGAGTTATCGTTTCAAGCCAGGGTTGTGGTTTCAAAGTAGGATTTTAAATTGAGGTTATAAGGCAAAAAATACGGTTTCAAATTAGGTGGGACAGCAGTGCGAAGAGGGAGTGCTTCGGGCTTGAAGTTAAGGTTTTGCATTTGGGTTCAAGCCTGAGTTTGGGATTCAAGCCAGGGTTAGTGTTTCAAATTCATGTTTGAAGACAGAGTTAGTGTTTCAAAGTTAGGGTTCAAATAAAGGTTTCAAGACAGGGTAGGACTTTCAAATTAGGGTTTGGGTAGGGTAGGGTGTTTAAAAATTGCATTTCAAGCTCGGGCTAGGGTTTGAAGTTAGTGTTTCAAAGAAAAGGTTCAAGCCCAGGTTGTGGTTTCAAAGTAGGGTGTCAAGCCTACCAGGATTATTACGGTATTTAGAATTGGGTTTTTAAGACAGGGATAGGGTTTTAATGACTGACAGTGTGTATGTACACAGTGCATGCTGATTTGGATATGCTGCACATAGCACACTTGTCTGTTGATTGACATCCCCATTAAGTATGGGTGGGGGGGGGGCGTGTGTGTGCGCGTGCGTGCGCGAATGTGTTTGTCTTTCATCAGTGTGATGGTGTCACTTGTTCCACTAGACGCTAGACAGCAGCAGTAAAAGCTCAATAAAAAGTGTTCTCGTGTTGGCACATTTTTCCTGCAGTCTCAGGGATTTTTATTTTCCTTTCGTGGCAATGATGAAAAGAGTAGCATTCATCTCTCTGTATTGTACTGTATCTTTTTATCTGCATAGGGGAGTTGTCTAACCAATCAAAACAGTAAGGTTTGTGGAGGAAGGGCAAAACATTTGTTGTACAATTTCTCCCTCCAGTGGCACAACTTGTTTATTGCGCCACTTACGGAGAATATTGAATAAAAGCACAACGTGCAGACTCCAGTATTTTTTTTCCTCTCCTCGGGCTAAAGGGGTTGTATATCATGTTTTTGTCAAGTTTTGACAAATTGGATTGTCAGGTCAATGATGACAAAATACTGTGTTATGCAAATTAGCCCCACTGTTACGTCTGACAACATTCCGAATGATAACAGTCAAATATATTCATATATTCACAAATTGATCGAATGTCTCTGTCTGTGTGTTAACAATGTAATGAATGTGTTGATGTCAGGATGTCTCCTCTGGACCGAGGCTGGCCACGAATGGAAGTGTGGGCCAGCCACGCCCACCGCTGCCCCCACACCCGCTGAGGGGTCCTGCCAAATCTCCCGCCATGCACAGGCAACTTTCCCAACCGCACAGAGCTGTAAGCGCCTCAATTAGTTTTTGGTTTGGCACTTTTTATTCACCATATACATATATGAAGAAGTCAAACTTGTAAGGCATATTTATTCGAGAAAAAGACTTACGTTCTTGAAATTGAGACTTTTTTCTCCTTTTTCGTAAATTATATTCTTTTCTATTTTGTGAGAATTCCACAAAAAGCAAAATGTCCTTGCAGGAGAAAGACAACTCACCGGATCAGTTCAGCCGTCACCTCACCAGGCCGCCGCCGGATTACAAAAGAAGTGTGGTGGGCGGGAGCATCTTCCCAGGTGAGCTTCACTTCACAAAATGAAAATCAAATGACTACACCATAGAACAGTTCCTATTTACTTGAATCCTTGTCCCGTTTGGTTGAAAGTAAAAGTGAAAGTAATGGTAATAATTTGAATTACCGAAAACATTTATGAAAAATGGGTTCATGATTGAGTACTGTACATGCTAAATGCATGCCGTTGGTGCTTTATCATCCTCTCAGTTTTAAAGAGCGAATCAACCCAAATATATTTTTTTCCAGAATATGTTCTATGCAGGCCCACTAGTTGAAATACGGCATTCTGAATAATATTTCGTGCATTGGGTGGTATACGGAAGTAGAGCAATAAAAGAATGTTACCTGACAAACTGGAGTTACACCGGGCAGTCAAATGAAGATAAGTACTTTATTTTCTCTTGGTTCAGTTCCGTTTTAATCAGCAAAGTTGCTGCCGTGTTAAAAGGCACTGTTACGAAATAATCTGTTCAGGTGCATAACATGTACATTTGCAGGTCAAAATCGTTCTGCAAATGCAGTAAATATAATCATTTTCAACATAGATACAGGTAGGTGCGGCATATATAAATGTGTGGCTTATTTATGTTTTTTTTCAGTATTTTTTTCTTCAAATAGAGTGGGTGCGTCTTATATAAAGGTACGGCTTATAGTCCGGAAAATGCGGTACTCATGAGCGACAATTATTTGTGTATTCTTGCCATTGGTGGTCCCTTGCAAAAAGAGATTCTCGTAAGGCTACTTCCAAAATGTGGTCTCACTTATCTGTTCAGGTGCAAATCCATCTCAGTCTTCCAGCGCCGTACCCGAGAAGGACCTTCATTCCATGTCGTGCCACCTTCCCAGTGGGTCCGCTTCAGAGTTGAGCCCATCAGACCACCGTTACGACTGTCACCCACCGTCTTGCATAGGACAATTCCCCAATCCCAACCAAATGACGCTAAACCAAAATAAGGTGCGATTCCTGGGCCCCAACGCACAAGGGAACTCCTTCGGGATGAGTAACGGAGCGGGCGGGCCGCACCCGAGGCCCAAGACTGACCCGCATTCATCCCTGGTCGCGGGACAGGCTCCGGGGGGCGTGATGACCAACGTGAGATGGTGCTCGGCAGCCAAGCCTGTCGGACTCGGGCGGCGAACCGACACGCTGGATCCAGCCCAGAACCATCAGTACCAGCTGAGACCGGTTGGACCTCCCAACCAGGTGGCACCGGACCTCCAGATGCTGATAAGAGACGCCGGGTCTCGACCTACCCAGCCCAACCTAAACCAGCCCTCTCCGGAGCAGCGGGTTCCGGCCATGGGGAACTTCGCCGAGACTTCTTCAAGCAGCTACCAGAGTGGCCGAGCCAATCGAGTCACCTTCGACTTCCTGCCAGAGGGAGACAACACGGTCCCGGGTATTAACACAGACTCGGACTTCATAGACTCCCTTCTCAAGTCGGGCTCGGGAAACGACGACTGGATGAAAGACATCAACCTGGATGAGATTCTGGGAAGTCACTCATGAGTTGAAGTGATAAACAATAAACATTGATACATTTAGAATTTTATACACTCCAAAATGTTTGTTTTCCGGGTATACATAAATGTTTTGTATTTACTGTGAAAGGGTTTTGCATCTACTACTACTACTACTTGCTGTCGTATAGACCTTTTCACAATCAAGAGGTGTCAGTGTACTTCCAGGGGCTGAAAATGATTGATTACCGCTAACTTGAACTGAAATTGATGATGAAAACTTGCTTCGAGTAATTTAGCAAAATATTATAGCTAGCTACAGCGCTGCTGTAGCATCGATATTCATTTCAGCATCCAAAAACATCCGCACCATTAATCCATGGACGTATATAATGCCGCCTACCCGCCGTAGCGAGAAGCCACTGGAAGCCATCTTGCGTTGCCACTCACTAAGCATGGCTAACTTGAATACATTGATTTCACCGCACCATTTTCACGTTATTTTCTGACTCCATGGCGAAAATGCCATGTGTGTGGCATATAGTTGTACCAAGAAGTCTGGGAGAAGCGCTACATGCACATTTCATCGGTAAGAATGCGATTACAAATGTTCTCTTATAAGTTATATTGCCGAGTGTTACTCAAAGATTAGTCTGCATCATGTTGTCAGAACCATCGACAATGAAATGAAAGCAAAGCCGATCAGGACCAAATTCTCTGTGAAATGTAAACCTAAACTCTGTAAATTACGGTACTGAGATAATGTACTCTGAATGGTTGATGCAAAGAGTGATGGTTATTTGAGAGGCTCTCCATACGCCATACATGGACCCTAGCGTCAAACATGCACTGATGATGATTTTTTTTTTTTTTTCAGCGAAAACCAAACAGAAGTTTTCAGTGACACTGGCAATGCAAGATGCCTACCCCGTGGCTTTTAATTTCAGCTTCAAAACAGTAAATCTGTACCAATAAACAGATTAACAATCCTGTTCCACCGCGTTTCTTTTTTTTAATCAATGTACCTGATGTAGCATCTTCTTTTTAACTTTACAAGTGGTGCAATCTGAACTTTTGCCACACGGAAGTATGTGTGACGTCACGGCGAAAAGGTTTATAAGATGAGAAAAGTTCACACTGTGAAAACGATGCTGTGGTTTTTGCCTTTAAGTTCATTCACAACACAAAATGTCTTTCTTTTCTTTTCCTTCCTTTTTTAAACCCTTGTCCATGTTGTGAAAGCTTTTTCATGTGTGGTCGTATTTGGATGAAATTTCAATAATGTAATCTTTTTTTCCATGTGTTATTTAATAAATATTGAGATATTAACAAGACTACTGTAAAATACAATAAATAAATCAAAAAGTTTGACTAGTTTTCTCCCTCTTCTTTTGTTGTGAAAATAATTGTAATTAATTAATTAATTAATTGTAATTTCATTTATATTTTAAAACCATGAATTTTTCACCATATAGAAAAAAATCTACTTTGGAAAAAAAATGTCATTTGGATAATAAATGATTTTATTAAAAGATGACTCTTTGAGAGTTGCGTGATCCAAACACTTTTATTTCTCTCCCACTGGAGGGGCAATCACTTTTGGTGATTTTGTTTTTTCTAATTATGTACAGTATTTAAAAATATAACGGTAGAACAAAAACTATTAATACTTACGTGTTGAGTCCAATTTGTTAAACTCCAAAAAGTCACGTGTTAGGCTGGAAGTAGTACTTCTTTCTTTTCACCACCGGAGGTCAGCAAACTGTCGCTTTTCATCGATGCTTCGCCCAACAGTCACTCCGGACACGGTAATTCAATGTCTAGGTTTTAGTTCCACAGCACGTGAAAATAAAGGCCACACACGGAAAGTATTAACACAAAGTATATACTTTATTTCAAGCCAATTTCAATGTTTGTAAATGAAGGGATATATATTTTCATATATATATATATATATATATATATATATATATATATATATATATATATATATATATATATATATATATATATATATATATATATATATATATATATAAAATGTAACAGATTTTATGGTTCTAAAACACATGCACATATCTATCAAAAAACAAAACAAAACAAAAAATGAATGATCATCACTGAATACAAATTCATTTCATGTGCATTTAGAAAACTCTAAATACCCCAAATCTTTTTTTTTTGTTTGTTTGTGATTGGTTCTACGGCTACGACAATGACCGTCAATGAGCTCAAGTTGGTATCGACGGCCACGTGCTAAAATAAGTATAAAGTCAACGCCGAGTCGCATCCAAACTGAAGCGCGTCGCCGTGCAATACAAGCACTTAGTGTACCACTTGTTTTTTGTTTGTTTGTTTTTTTTGTTCTCACAACACTTTTTGTTCGTCTTCCAATGCGTTGATTCAACTGATCAGGAAAATCAATTCTACAAAGGAGCTTTCTCACAAGGCATATATATATATATATATAAAAACTGTTCTTTTGCTCGAAAAATGGTTCCATCAAGTTCCACAGTTAATGCTACCGAAGGATACCGAAGGTTAGCCATAAAAGCGCGGTGTAAACATCAGAAAACTCCACATCACAAAAATCCTTTCAAATCTCAGGGTTAGTCACTTGCAACGAGCGCAAAAACTACAAAGAAATAAAACGACAAAAGGTAAACCTACTACGATTTGTTTCTCTTCTTCTCACTAGCTTATGATACATTTTTTGTTCATACACAGGCTGATTAACAAATCACTGTGAAAGTGGAAGCAAAATTACAAAAACAAAACATCTTTGGAATCGGCCACAAGTCCTGACTGAGATCAGAACTGACTGTTCTCAACTGTTCCTCCCAAAAAGAAAGAAAGAAAAATCTGTTGTTCTCTCGCCCCAACCTCACCGTCAACACGACTCTTAAACTTGCTCCAGCACGTCCCAGCTGTCCTTCAACATCTTTTCATATCATTCCATCTACAAATCGGCTTTCGTTTTTAAGTCGTTGCTTAATGTTCAGGAATATTTGTCGCTGAAAGACGCAAGCTGGTAATATTTCTGTTGAAACAACGGGGCACGCAGGCAAAAGCAAATCATCGATGTTGTTTCTCGGGATGTTCGATACCTGTACGAGTATTCACTTTTTTTTACTTGCCGGTACCGAGTACCGATACCTCGAGTGCTTCTGATATAGAACAGCTCATTGAACATGAATAAAATTGTGACCTTTCTTTCTGACGCAAGATGATGTGTCAAACTGGTATAGTATAGCGCCAACTACTGCCGAGGAGGACTTATTCTATGTCAGAATTTGTATGCCTTAAGTATTGGTGACTGGTATCTCCACGAGCATCCGATACCTTAAAGTAATAATAACCTGGTATTGGTACTTGCCCATCCCTAGTTGTTTCTTCATGTGATGAAGTTAAAATAAAATTAAAAAAAATAAAAACAACAAACATCTAAGCTATCATACACATATTGTCTAAAAAAAAAAGTCTAATACTAAACGAGAGATAAAAGTCGGTAAGACTGCGATATAAAGTTGCTAAAAAAAAAATCCCTACATCCCGTTACTATGTGTTTAAAAACTTGAAAGAAAGTGAAGTTGTTCGTGTTGCTCGCCATCTTAAAACAAAAGCTGAAGGCACTTGATCTAACGACCAAAAAAGAAAAAAAAAAGGTTTAACTTAGACACGCTGGCACAGCCAAGCAGCGATATGGTCGGCCCCCCCTTCTCCCCTCTCCCCTGCCAAAAACCTTCACCTGTCCTAATTTGGGGGCCTTTTGATACCTTGACTCCAAATCCGTATTGTTTATCAAATACATCATTTTTGGTTCCTAAGGCAGAAAAAAAAGAGCAAAAAGGCAGAAGGTGGCATTCGATCAACTTCAGGAGAACGAGGCGCTAATGGAGAAATGGGGCCGAGTGGGGGGTTAAAGACACCCGAGATGGAGTTTCGGGAACCCGTTGCGTGATTGTCTGCTCATGGGCCAGCCTTGAAGATACAGACAAAATAAAAAGGAGGACAGAGAGATAAGAAGAATACTGCCGCAGAGTACGGGAAAAGTCCAGACAGGCTTGCTGAAATGTCTTGTCAAAAGCACACTGGTGGAGGAAGAGCAAGAGGGGGACCCCCCCCCCCCCCCCGCTCCCCTCTATAACCATGTGAGGAAGCTCTCTTTGTCGATCTTGGTGGCCGCCAGAACCGACTCCATATCGTTGAGGATTTCGGAGCTGAGCGCCTCCTGCAGGCTGGGCATCAGCTCCTCGCTCTCCACCGCCATGCTCTCGCTCTCCAGTGTGCCCAGGTCCACGTCCGTTCCCGGGATGGCGTCCAGGTAGTCCGGGAAGCGGCTGGACTGCGTGCCCATGGAGCTCGGGAGCGGGTCTCCTGCCAGGGCGCATGCGAGGGCGGCGTTAAGCGCGGCACTGGCACGCTACATGGCCAAGTTGTCATCTTTTTATCTGCAGTTGCTAGCGCGATCATTGGAGAGCATTCTTATGACAAAAGTGCTGCGTGAGCTGCCTCTAGTGGTATGTGAAAGAATCAATGCCTAAGTACAGTTCACTAACCCTATTTTGATACCATACTTCGAAAAACGAACCCTACTTTGAAACCCTCACCCTGCTTTTAACCCTACTTTGAAACCCTGAGTGTGTGTGTGTGTGTGGCTTTAAAAGGCGGGGACCTGGCTTAGTGAGTGACATGGGTGTCAATGAAGGAGAGTGTAGATTTGGGTGGCTGTTAACCGACTAATTGCTCCCACCCTTTTTTGTAAGAGACTTAATCGAGTTATTTGATTCATCGTTGCAGCCCCAGATACGACGCTGTAGCGTTTGATTTGTCTTGCGGCGTGCGTCCTCACCCGTGTCCATCTCGTCCACGCTGTTGAGGAAGTCATCGGGAGTGCGAGGCACGCTGTAACTGCTCATGCTCAAGCCACTGTCTGTGCTCTCGTCCCTGGAGTGGTACGTCCCGCTGAGGGGCACAAAGAGAAAAGTTCGGTATCGGCGCCTGAACGCCACTGTCATCGGAGGCGGCCGGGGGGAGGAGGGGGGGGGGGGGGGTGAACCAAAAGGGAAAAAGAAGAGACGACATTTGACGAGCTGCACTAATTAGCAGAGGAAAAAACATGTGGGCAGAGCTCAGCATAGACGCCATGAATGAGGCCATTGTGAGTGTTGGGGGTTGGAGAGTTGTGCCGGTGGGCAGGGGGAGATTAGGCCGGTCTATGAACGCACTGGACATCGTGCTACCGGCCCACTTGATACTCAACTTTTGCTTTTGTCGACGAGCGGGGCGCCGCTCATGGCAAGGAAAGGCAGCTTTATTTACTGTATGTCACGCTTTTTCATACACAAGGTAACTCAATGTGCTCCGCAAAATTGAAAATACCACATTTAAAAGCTAAAGAGTCAAATGATCAGCATTGTTATTAGGCTCCTTCAGCACTTGCTGGTGAGCTGATTATTTGAATCAGGGGTGTTGCAGCAGGGAGAGATCTAAAACATTCAGGAAAGCAACCCCTGGGGAACCGGAGTTAAAGAAGAGTTAAGACATGATTTTGGAAAATGTTATTTAAAAATGCTTTAAAAGACCGTGTGGTATAACAGCTAAATGCTGCTTCACCACGTTTGTTTTGAACTCTAGGCTCTACTAATTGGCCGCCGTCTGCAAACTATTGTACGTTGTACTGGGTTCACATTCAATTAGCATTTCTTCAACGTATTCAGGACCTAAACCATTTGTCGATTTACAAAATGCTAGCAAATACCTTTCGAAACCAACCTGTTGAGGAATGGGTCCGAGCTGTTGGCGGTCATGGTTCGGGCGTCCTGGGCCATCGGGGAGGACACGGGGTTGGTGCCACTGCCGTCTTGTTCCATGCTGGTGGGCAGCTGGTTCCTCAGAGCGAGCTCCTGCGGACCCCCAAAGACCAACACTCGTCAATGAGACGCTTTTGTGCCATGCTATGCCGGCAGCTTAGCGTGCTTTATTAGCATGACCAAGCGTGTGGTCCAAAGACCTTACAGGTTTGAGGCGGGGCAAATTTTAAGTGAGAATCTATATACACACAACTATATTGTATAAGTATATATATTGTATATAAGTATTGTGGAAAAAAGTAAAGTGCACTACAATTCCCAAATGACTGTTTGCCATTCCTTATTCTTTATGGCTGTGCAGTAATGCTAAATAAATACTTTCAAAGCCACTGTAGGCAATCCTACTAACAATTGCCCTTCAGTATGCACTGTCCAATCAAGTTTCTGTATGCACAAGATTGGGTCACTTCCGACACTGTGAACTTAAAATAATCCGTGCGAGCCACATGGTAAACAAGTCACGGTCGGCCTTCATTAATCATCATCATACAGCTGCGTGATTCCAGTGCCGGGACGCTGCCTTGAGTAAACTCCTGAACTCCGGTGCCACACCGCCCTGTGTGGAGGCGGTAATGTGTCACTAGGAAGTGGTCAAATTACCACCGATGAGTCACGAGACTTCGCGGCAGCGTGGCGTAACAATGGAGGCCCATCAAAGCAGGTTTGAAAGTTTGAACCGCCGAGTGAGATGAGTCACGTTGAAAAGGTTATTCCAGATGTGCTGCTCTAAAACGAAAGCGGTTGTCCAATTACACATGACTCGAACAGACATTTGAAAAAAAAACATCTGCATGCTTAGGGGATGTTTACACGCTTTTTAATTTAAAACAGATTACGCTTGTCAAGACCAAAACAACCATGGTGGACTGCAGCACTGCTTTTGTACTTGTGGACCTTTACGGTCACATTACTCCTTCTGTCCTCAAGTGTTTTTCTCATTAGTATTATTTTTGACTTATTTTCCTTTTTTTTTTTTTAATATGAATCCTTTTTTGGTCTTTATTTTGTTTCACTTTGTTTTTGTACTATTTTTGCTTTACTGAATTAGTTTTAATTGCGTAATTTTCTTTTCACAATATGTCAGGCGTCACTCAGTGAACACAATACTGCAGTTTTTTATTTTTAATTGTTTTATATTTATGGTCTAAAAGTGTTCTTCTTAAAATATTTACTGTAATTATGACTAATATTGTATTATTTAACAGACTCCCTGAATATCAACTTCTAAACTATACACATAGCCGGCGGTTCTTGCTGTGCGCAAAGTGGGCGGTCGCCCAGGGCGCAATATATCAGGGGGGAAAAAACAAACAAACAAGATTTCTGTATGCCACCGCTCATTTCCTCGTCAACGTGGTACTATATCTATCTATCTACGTGGTACTATATCTATCTATCTATATATATATATATATATATATATATATAAATATATATATATATATATATATGCGAAGCTCTGATATGATGGACATACCTGCATAAATAAAGTCTTTTTAATTTAGAACAAAAAGCCTAGTTAGTACATCATTTTTTTCAAAAGGCAATTTTTTTTGAGAATGTAGTGTTTTTAAAACATCTATTTATTTATAAAATAAAGGTATCTTTTTCAGGAAAAAGTGTAGTATTATCAGGAAAAAAGTTGCATTTTTGAAATGCGCTTCCCTTGCTAAAACCTTTTGTTTAATATCGTAATATTAAGATTTTATCTTTGAAAAATACATCTTTATTCTTGTAAAACTTTAACGGAAACAAAAATAGGTCCACAGATTACAACTTTAAATCAAAAACACAATTTGCAACTTTTTTCTACATAAAATATTGATTTGTCATCGCAATGTTACGACTAGGACCGAAATGGGTCCTCGAGTAATTTGAATACCTATGTTTAAAAAAAAGTGCTCAAAGCATTTTTTTTGCCTTGAGTACCCGCTTATTTACGCGTACACTGTCAGGAAGAACAAGTCAAGCTAACCACAACAATAAGTGTTCATGCTATACATGAAAATAACATTCCAGCAACGCGGTAAGAAGGCCAACTTCAACATAAACCGTAGTTACTAAATAATATTGAGACATGAATTCCTAAGTACGCTTTTATTTTGAAGTTGTTCTTGGCAGCGTGTCGCGGTGTAATGGCTAACTTGACTTGTTTTCCAGACTGTGTTTGGCGGGCTCGTTTATTGCCGTCACAAAATGTTGCTTCCGATGACGACAATACAACGTTGTCCTGAAAAAATGTACTATCGCTAATTACGGTTGCTAAAAAAAAAACAAAAAAAAAAAACGACTTAATTACGTTGACACTCTATTGTACTTTGCTAGCGCCGCTAGAAGTACTAGCGGCGCTAGCCGAGCTAGCTGGGCTGGCAGTGCTCAAGTTAATAGACTTAATGACTGCACACTATAATGCTGACAGCATGACACAGTTGCCATTCCTACTGATCACTTTTTAATAAACCAAGCTTACTCAAGTGTGTTGTTTTAGCCGGCAAACTCACTACTGTGTTGTTGACGTCACTTCTTCTCATAGTCCCAAATTTATGGGGAAAGGCACAACTATATCCTCATTAATGTTTCTATGTATTGTTTGAATTCAAATATAAAATGTTGATTATCTAAAAATTAAAACCAGTTAGCCATCTATTATTAAGTGGAAATGTGTTTTTTTTTTGTTTTCTGTATATTTAACCAAGAAAACAAAAAAAAGTTGTATTTTTATCCGAATATCCGATTATTCAATTCGAATTTTCAGTAGGATATCTGAATACCAAAGTAGTCGATAGCTGCAGATCGAGTTACAACATTTTATCGCAAATAGGCTACTTTCTGACTTCCTTGGTATTTCAGAGTACACATGGCAGGTGTGCTTGTTTGCCGTTAGGATGAAGAAAAACGTCTCCCCTGTCTAAGTTTGAGAACCCCTGGGTTAAGTGTTTTTAGCATTTCCACACGGACAAAATTTGTGAATGATTTTCTTCGGCCGCAGAGTGGATCGAATCAGATTTTTTTTGTTTGCTTTGATTTTTTGATTTTTTTTTTTAATGTGTGGACATAAACAGCCCCAGTGCTGACCTGAGGTCTTTGACGAAGCAGCTCCTGTTTCAGCCTCAGCCTGTCCTTCTCAATCTTCTGCAGCCTCAGCTGGTTGACGCTGCCGAGGGTGCCCGAGGGAAGCTGGCCACCCTGCTTCACAGGCGCACTCTGGGAGATTCTCTGCTGGTTCAGGGCTGGGAAGACAGCGAGGAAGTGTGTAGGTTAAAATACTGAAACTTTATGAGCTTGGCTGTTACCTATCACAGTCACTGTATTTACACAACCGCAAAGTACTTTCTTACAAGCTACTGTCACTTCTGACAATGCCTGCGTCGCATTTTTACTTCCCACAACCATTTATTTGAGTACCACTATGATGTACAGTAATGCCTCGTGGTCATAGGGACCCGAGCCCTGCCGCGAAAAGCAAAAAATCGTTAGTATTGAAAAATTATTCATGTCAATAGTTTAAACTGTAAATGTTCCGCAATACATAATTCCCATGAAATATTAACCCTGTGGGGTTGAAAGGTCAGCAGACTCGGGTCAATTGGTGGTGCCCAATGTTCAAAGTAAATATGGTGCATCAGCATTTAGCTGTTATGCTGCAAGCAAATGGAGTAAGATGCCAACAGAACTGAAGCTAGCCCTAAATGAAAATGCATTTAAATCCATTTGTTTTTGTTTTTTTTAAACTATGTTTCCCCCCCACATGTATGATTAAATTATTTTAGAGCATTTCTATCATCAATTTTTCCAAAACTATGTTCTTGTGCTGTACATTCTTTGAGTATTTTTTGTAAATTACTTTTTAGTCTTCACTTTGCTTTTAAAAAGTCTTCAGTTTTTTTTAAATGTCTTACATTATTGTGCCTTTAATTCAAATATCGGCCAAAGTATCTTGAAAACTCGTACGCTAGGTCAGTCCAGTTGTATCTCAAGGCACCACTGTAAAAGCAGCCAATTATCATGACAGCATCCAATGCACATAAGAAGCAAGCTTCCATTTTGCACACGTGCGTCCGGAACTGCTAAAAATAGGCCGCAGATAATCAACGCTGTGATGTAAACAGCCAAATGCCCTTCATTTCCTACTATGGCGATTCACAAAGTACATCTCTCAATCTCTTGGGGGGGGTTTGTGTGCGTTTGTGCATGTGTGTGTGTGTGTGTGTGTGTGTGTGTGGCAATGCCGTCAGTGCTTGGTGACGTCCAGAAAACAAAACAGCACAACAGGACTTACAAGTTCACCAGGCAGTCTGCAAAAGGCTGGAGGCGAGCCAGTACAGCAGGTTATGTAGGCTGCAGGAAGTCCCGACTCGAGTTTTTTAGCACGCGCAGTCCCGAACAAGAACAATTCCTGTAAGACCTGATCTCCGCCCACTCGCTGACTAAGACAGGCATTGTTGCTCGGCCACGTTGCATCAGTCGTGACTTATCCGGTTCATTGTGACTTTTTGTTTCCGTCCAAACAAATTTGATTGGAGCCCCGCAGGCTGCCTCACTTTATTAGGTACACTTGCGCAATATAGAAACATTCAGTGACTCAAAAAATCCCAACTTCATCAAGATAATGAAGCTTGGTTTGGATTGGATCTACTCTAATTGCAATCTTGGAATCTTGTTTGTTTGTATTGTTCTGATAATTATTGTCTTTTTTTGGCCCCGGCACCAGTCTCATCAAGGGACAAATTTGGGTGGACTATAGGATATCAGGATACATGGAAAAGACTCAAGGACTGACGCAAAAAATTGAATTTATGCCACAAACGCCTTTTATCAAGACAATATGGTCTATGTTTACATGCAGCCAATAAACCTCTTAAAACACGAATATTGGCAGTATTCAGGTTTTTAAAAGTCATGTAAACACACGCAATAACCCGAATATGCCGTTATTCTATTATTTTAAATTCTGAATATCATGCCTGGGTTACTCCCTTTCCGACCCGAATATGCATGCATGTATACAGTGATCGGAATATCCTAAATGCACGGGACACTCAACCGCAAGGAATCTATATATTTTTATTTTGTATTTCTTATAGTACAGGATGTGATTGTATGCGCACTGTTTGGTGCGCAACCCACCGGAAATGCATGTTATTTTCTGGCCTGTAGGGGAGAGAGTGTGTGTACTGCTAATAAATATGAGTAGTGCTAATCTATGCATGAAAAATGGATCACAGTTGTATTTCTATCAGCCAGAGAGGCAAATTTGCATGACCACAAGGGGAGTCAGAGTAAATCCGAGGTGTGTTGCTTATGCGCCGGAGGGCCCAACCACAACAAAGCCCTGACAGGGCCACAATTTCCATGCGGTGAGGACGGCAGGGGGCCTCGTCTCCCTCTCCCTCCCGCCTGCCCCCAGCACCTTCCTCATCACCATTCAATCACTGTCTGTTTACACTATCTCCGCAGATGAATGGAGTGCAGCCTGCAGGGTCCTTCCTGGGAAGCATCGGAGGCCCACTACCACCACCCCCAATAACACACCCGCCTGACTCCCGAAGGCATCCATCCATTCACCTCCCACTCCTGCCGAGCTGCCCCCACCCACACAGTCACGGAGCCGCCGCCTCCTCGCCTCTCCCACACACAAGCAGTCATGGGAGAGAGTGCTACTTCCCTCAACTACTTATCGCTGCCACACACAGCCTTGTTCTTTCTGCACATATCCCTCCGCCAAATCAGGCACTACTTAAACCAGCGGTGGGGAAAGTATGCCCCAATTTTATTTATTTATTTATTTTTGTTCACCTGCGAATGACCAGACCCATCTGTCAAATCAAATGTTGCCTTTGCGCACAAGCGTTTGCCCATTAATGGGTTAACTCTCTCCTCTAAACTGAACTGTTGTCCACCAAGGGCAGTTACATATTTTCCCCCACCACAGTCCAAAATATAAACTGTAGTCACGTGGTCGCCAAAAGCAAGGCGCAGACACTTTGGGGGAGAAATTAGAGGCTGTTCAACTGTTTTCTATGGCAGCAGCCAAACTGTTTAAAATACTTTAGCATCAATGTTAAAATTTGCGAGGCCTTACTCACTTGAATGTCAATGACTTAGTGATGTTTTTTTAGGGGTTTGTTAGAAACCTGTTAACTCATCACAAACAATGTATGATTCGTGGAGACTTTTTATCATTTTAGTGCCTTCTAAAAATGTATTTTATAATAAATAAACAATTATGAAAATATGTTAAATGTAAAACAACAACAGTAATAATAGGTATGCGTTTAATCCAGAGAGAAATTCCAGTAAAATTATTTTTTTGTGGTTGGGACGATACACTTTTGTCCTGATCCGATATGCAATATGTATATAAATATTAATATATATATATAAAAATATATATATAAAAAAAAAAAATATATATATATATATATATATATATATATATATATATATATATATATATATATATATATATATATATATATATATATATATAAAAAGCTGAAGCATGTGTCTCCAAAGTTTTAACTTAAGTGCCATTTGACATTTCAAGTATCACGGATGAAAAGTGCATAAACTGTTCAAGTAACTGTTTCTGACCCACAGGAATGCGAGAAAAAAATGAAAAATACAAATAAAACTCCAATCGCGAAGCTCAACTTTAAGGACCTCCAATGTTGCAAAAGTATGTTATAGAACGTGCAAAACATATCATAACATAAGTATTCGGCCCTCCCTGAGCAGACTGAGTACCGTTTGGCAGATAGCGAACAGTCCCTCAAAAAGAGTCCAATGTTGCTGGTTTCAAGGCATTTATTACACTCCAGTTGAAGTTAACTGTAAATCTAAACACATAAAACAAAGAGAATTACACAGTGCACATTAGAACATAAATCACAGTATAATGGTACCTCTACTTACGAATGTCTCTTCATACGAAATTTTCAAGTTACGAAACGCCTCAACCGGAAAATATTGCCTCGTTACGAAAGAAATTTCAGGATACGAAAGGTAAAAATGCAGTATGGGCTGCGACTCGCAGCTCCAGAATTTCTTGAACGCAACAAATACTCATAGCTGCTCTGCCATTGGCTATTAGACTAAACATTTATGTCTGAATATTGGGGGGCTTGGAACGGATAAGGACATTTACATGGAAAACGCGGCTCTACTTACAAAATGTTCTACTTGAGAAATTTCTTCCAGAACCAATTAATCTCATAAGTAGAGGTACCACTGTACTTTGTTTTATTTGCCGAACATAGTTAGCTCATGGCTAATGCACAATGAAAACACCATTAACTCGCTAACGAAAATGAGCACTTTAAGCTAATTTTGTAATATTGTATTATGTAATTACCTTGTAATATTCTTAGAGTTTATGTTTTCCGAGTGATCCCTGAAGGTGCTCATCCAAACCTGTGTAAAGTCTATGTATTTTTATTTTTATCAAGATATTCTTTTCCCTAAGCGTCTCAGTGAGTACTGGACTAACCTTAATAATTACGGTTATGTCTATCGAAATTAGGCTTGTTCGGCCTTGGCGGAGGTCAACCTTCCGCGAAACACTTGAACTGAACACTTTTCAAATATGTCCTTCAAAGCTTACACGTTGAGTGAAAATGATGTAATAAAATAAAGGCCCTCCTCGCAGACCAAACAATCAAGCAAAGGGAGCGCAGCAAGTTTGAGCGAAGAATGAGAAAAATCGCCGCCGTGAACGAACTCAGCGTGAGAGGAGGAGATAGGAGTGAAGGACAGGTTCATTTCAGGGCCAGCCTGATAGCACACACAATAGCACACAGGCTGCCCGCGTGTGCGTGTGCGTGTGGTGGTGCGTGCGTGTGTGTGTGCAGAGGATTTGCGCGTGTGTGTTTCAGAGGGTTTGTGTTAACAACACATGAGGGTGGCCTAAGCTGCCGGACCGAGGGAGATAAGAGAGAGCAAGTTAATGCCGTCTGCCTTTTGTCTTCTTCACGCCCGCCCACAACACAACGAACCAGCAACACCGGCGCATATCAGGCCATCGCGCTGGGATCTGTGTTACACTACATACACACACCAACCTCCCCTTAGGTGGGGTTACAAATGCCAACAGACTACAATTTAAAATGGGCCAAATGGGCAGAATCTATTTTGGAAGACTATTTCACACAAATCACAAAAACACAACTTTTTCTTCATGTAACCATCAACAAATTCTGTCAAGTATGTGGATTATTGGAGTAAACAAGGCAAAAAGTTAAAAGGAAGTTGAATAAACTCTGAAGGATTCTGATGCACTATGCACTAATGGGATACTTTGTTAGGTACACCTGTAAAATTATTGTGGTTTTACAACCATTTAAGCAACAGATATTTGCACAGGCATTTATTCTGCATCCTCTATAATTATTATTATTAGTAGTAGTAGTAGTATTAATGTTAGAATTATTATTATCAACAACAATAATAATAATTAGACTACTACTACTACTAATAATAATAATAATGATAATAATAATAATATTACAGCAAATTATTAAGTAGTAGAAGAAGTACTCTATTCTTCTTTGTTTGTGTCTACATTAAACAGTACTGCCTCCCGGTGGCCGAGGCACACTAAAACGAATCAGCACACCGAATTGTATTGCAACATTAAATCATGATGCAAAAATGTATTAAAGCAACACCCCGTAAGTTTTCGACCTTAATAACACATTTTCTTAACCCTTCTGATGAAACATTGACTTACAACTGGTTGAATGGTACATTTGTCATGGCCTGAGGGGGTCTGTATCGCTTTTACTGGCACTAGGCAACTTTGAGGAGGAAACCACAAACCCTGCCACACAAATAAAAAACTACAAATGTGCTGACTGCTTTGTGGCATATGTCACTTCCCCCCCTTTACCCATTCATTACAAAGTCAAAACATTGTTATATTATATTGTTTGGACACAATTAGATTCACTACATCGTTGCCATTCATCCTAAACACAGCCACTGGAAATAGAAATGCAATTCAGTCCAACTGCAGGTGAGTGACAGCTCAGGATTTCACGACAGTACACTGCGTGCTGCGACGCTAGCGCTCATGGGAAATGTGGATGACTTTACTAAAAACCACTACCGCTTTTGTCCACATGGCTCCGCCATAATCAATGAAAACTTAAATCATGGCCCAGCTTCAGAAAACAGATGAACTGTGGTTGGTCATTACCTGAGACCTGAGACACTGTGATGTCATTTTTAGTAGACAGAAGTTACAAAATGGCCACCCCCGGAGATAGCTAAAAACGGGTGTATTAATTCTTATTCCACAAACGCAGAACGCCTTGTTTCAACTAGTGGGCGTGCATAGAACATATTCCGGAAAAAAAATATGTTTGTGTGGACTACCTCTTTAAGGTTACACAGTGTTGCTTTAACGCTTTACATTCTATTTATCTGCGACTGGCTGGCGACCAGTTCGGGGTGTAGTCTGCCTTCGCCCATTGACGGCTGGGATAGGCTCCAGCAACTCCCCGCGACCCTATATAGGATAAGCGGTTTGGAAGATGACATGACATGACATTCTATTTATTTGTTATTACTCTGTTTTTCTAAATTATAATTTTATAGTTTCCTTATTAAAGCTCCTATTCCACTGAGGGGCGAAAATTGCGAGTGTTTTCGAAATGTTGCGTTCACGTTTTCAATTGTTGGCTCCACAGTGACATAGGGGCTTAAGAAAAAAAAACACAAAAATGTGGAATCTGAAATGGCTTAACAGCATTTCCATTAATTTCAATGGAGATATGAGTGTCGGGAGTTCGACAGTGCGACTCCAACGTGTGTATTATGGTAGTTGTGTAACTGCATTGTATGACACTGAGCAGCTGCTCCTAATATTTTGACCCCCACCTTTGAGTACATAACTAATGCAGTTGTACACCACTACAAATTATAACCACTGTTAGGATCATGAATAATGTCAATCAAAAGTGTGCATTATCATAAAGATGGAATTGTTGGATCTGATCCCATTATCTCAGTGATTTGTATATATATATATATATATATATATATATATATATATATATATATATATATATATACATACATACATATATACATATTTATACATACATATATTCATACATAGATATATATATATACATATATACATACATACATATACATACATACACACATATATATACACACACACACATATATATATATATATATATATATATATATATATATATATATATATATATATATATATATATATATATGTGTGTATATATATGCGTGTATGTATGTATATGTATGAATACTGTAAGTATTCCTACGGACCTCGGTCAAAAAAAAACCGGAAAAAAAACGTATGCATTAAATTTTCTTCCACTATTTTACATTAACGATCGATTCCTTACAACGGAAGTTCCGGTATTCGGAACCCATAGCGAAGCCCGCAGTAGCGCAAACTCAAGCAGTTTCCGCTCGATACTACGGAAAAACGTTGACCGCTCGACCACCATCGGATCTAACGGAAATTCCCTCACTCTAAAAAAAACGTATGCATTAAATTTTCTACTAATATATTACATTAACGATCAATTCCTTAAAACGGAAGTTCAGGTGCTGTATCCGGAACCCGGAACCTTTAGCGAAGCCCGCAGTAGTGCAAACTCAAGCAGTCCCAGCTCTATATTACGGAAAAACTTTGATCGCTCCGCCACCATCGGATCCAAAATGTAAGTTACTTCTTCGGCATGCGTTTTACTGAAATTGCGAAAGATTTAAAATGTATTCATTTACATTTTTGTCTGTAGATCATTGCATCCAAACGAGGAACGGTAATGACCGTGGAAGAGAGAGTGAAATGCATCCGATTAAGCGAAGCTGGACACAAAGTAAAAAACATCCAGGACACACTTGGAGTCGGAAAAACTCAAATCTACGAGACTTTGAAAAACAAGGAATCGATTCTGGCTCAGTACGATTCCGGCAGTTCGCCTGCTCAGAAGAAATTGTTTGCGGCTCGACGGACGAAGTACAGTGGCGTAAATGAACGTAAAATGTACGTGAAATGTACTGCATTGGTGTTACAGTATTTGGACCATGTTTGTTATACTGTACTGTATTTTTGTTCATATACCTGTACTTTATAGTGCAGATTTTGTTTAGTAAAATGTTTTGGGAAAATAATTTTGTTGCATTATATTGCTTGTGTTGTTAACTTGGTACACATGTATTTTGTTAACATACTTGCACGGTCATACAGGACATGTACAGTAGTCGTTTCCCACATAAGGAAATTCTGTTATAAGGAAAGATTGGACAATGCAAATATGATTCCTTACAAGAGAATACTTACTGTATATAGAGTATATATAGAGATATATAGTCGCTGTCCTGTGAAAAACACCTTGCTCCATTTTTTTCATTTTTCTACATGAATGGTGTTTCTGCGTTACAGACTTCGCATTAATGTGAAAATTAAAAAAGGTTCCAAAATTGGACATACGTTTTTTTCACAGGACAGCGACGATATATATCAATTACCAAATTAATCAATAATTATTTTGATAATACCTTCTTTAACTGTAAAGTGTCTAAATCCTGCAAATTTCAGCCTCTCAACATTTGGTTTTATGTTTAGGATGGATAATTAGCGGAAACTTCAATTGATAGTGGAAATAACCAGCTTGAAGGAAGAAATGTTGTTTTAAAGAACTGCTGCTTGTTGAGAAGTGTGTTGAGTTGAGTTTGCTGCCACCATCTAGTGCTACGATCTCCAATTTTTGCTCGAAGGCCAAAGCAATAAAAAAAAAAATTTAAAAATCAGCTGAGCGATGACTGATAAAGTATGGTCTCTCATAAGTTGAGGGATCAATGTACTTTTCCCCATCCTGAGGTAAGATCACGAGTCAAGTGTTGATTTTTGTCAATTTTGTTTGCCAACTTGACACAACTGAATATTTTTTGTGGCTCCATTGACTCATTCAAATAGACTTAAAGCTAGTACTTTTACGGCAATTAGAGCGTGTTACTGCAAAATCCCATGCAAAGTCACATTAGAGATGACATCTTTGCTCCCCGCCAACTTTCAGAAGAGGCGGAAGAGAGTCACATGACAAGTAGGCCGCCTTTGACAAAGCGCCCTTAGAATCGAAGAAGCTAGCTGGCTCGCTGCTGTACAAAACACAACATGTCCTCCTTTTCCCCGTTGCCACCTCCATAAAGGATGCAAGTTTATCTCGTCTGGATGTTCCATGCTTTGCCTTTCTTCCCTCTCAAACCCTGAACCCACTCCTGCCCCCTTTTTCATCTCCCCTGCAACCCCCCCACCACCACCCACACCCACACACACATACACAATCACACACATTGGAGTTCTTTGACAGAAAGGGTCTGGAAGAGATTAAGAGTTGGAGTGCAGAATAAAGAGGCCTGGCGGAGATTCAGGTCTGTCTGGAGCGACAGCACAACCAGGCCGCGCCTGCACTGGGCCTCATGAAAAGGGGCGAGAGGGGTGGGTGGGGGACTCATTGGATATTAGTGTGTGTGTGTTGGGATGTTAGTGTTAGTGTGTGAGGCAGCCGGCAACAGGCCTCCGTTAAAGGGGCTCTGCTGCTTTTCTCCGCAGAGCTCAAATTAGCCTCCATTATCAAAGCAGCTGGCCGGCGATTGGACACCTGCATGGCAGCAGAGTTCAGTGTGGAGGAATATGTTGCAAAACAGCCACAACAAAGCAACATTTTATGGCTTGCAGCCACAACTCACAAAGTGCCGTCATAGCAGCCAGTGACCGAAAACTCCAAGCTAAATCTTCACAATCGTTTTGTTCTCTCTACATTGCTCATTCCCTAAAAAGAAAAGACTGTATACATAATTTAAGTTTTGAAACTTTGATGAAAGCTTTTGTGATCTTTATGAGAGTATTAACACTAGCTAGCAGGGTATCTTTCAGCCTGCATAATTTACCCTGGAACTGCATTTATACAATATACAGAACTTTGTTGATCATGGGGGATACATTCCAGACCCCACAATCCACAATAGGCGAAAATCCGCGATACAGCGACACAATATAAAAACATTTGAGAATGGCAACATGCAAGGTTCGCAACTCAAAGATAATAGACAAAACAAGTACCATAGGAGGACATTTTTCAAAATTTTGCTGGTACGTCGTTTTTCGTGATGAACCAAATTGTAATCGGCAGTTAAGTCCAGTGGCCAAATACATTGTGGCAGACCATGATGGTATGACTTGACTCGGCTAGCTTGAAAACTAGTGGGTACTCGAACGAACGTTCGTTTGCCGAACGAACTAGAATGAGACTTGAAGGTGAAGACATGATTTGCACATGTGACTCACTCCCACCTCTGGATCAAGGCCTGACTCGGCTCTGTGTTTTTGGCTCCAGTGGCGGCACGGGAACAGTTAACACGGTACAACTCACTATCAGGTACCTGCGAGCCATGTGTGTATGTGTGTGTTCGTGACTTATAGATCTTCAAAGCCGCCGTCTCCACTCCCAGCTGCTCCGCTCCCCTTATAACTTTGTTTTGGACTCTGCGCGCATTAGCTGAAGAGACACAAAGGCTTCGTCTAACTCGAGGCTGCGCTGACATGGGACGAAGTGATGGTACTTTTTTCAAAGTCTTATCGCACATACCTGGTCCTGTCACTTATCTCCTAACTGTGTGGCGAACCTCCTGTCAAACTTTAGCTTTGGCTTGGACAGAGGCTGGATGGGGCCGGGGGGGGGGGGGGGGGGGGTTGTTAAGGGGGATACTGTGTGTGTAGTGTTGCTAGGATTAACAGCCAACTCAGCTGTTGTTCCAATACTAAAATGGTTGACAAAAGGTTAGGTGCTGTTTCAGAGCAAAGCAGGGGCAAGGGGAGGTGCAACATGGAGCAGTCCAAAATATAATCAAAGTAAAGCCGCTCAGGCTACTACAGCTGTGAGGAACTTCCACAAGGGGGAGGGGAGTTTGAGTTTCTATGACGACTGCTTTGACTGTTGTTTACGATAAACGTCAGACTAACGTTGCTGCAGAACTCACCAAAGCGGGGGTCAAGCCGCGGGTCCAGCCAGGAAGTGGTTTTGTTCTTGTGGTTGATGTAGTAAATTTCACCCTCTGATGTAATCGCTTGTTCCCAGCCTTCAGGGAGTGGACCTGTGGGAGGGCGGACAAGGCATATGAAGAAAATGTTGCTGTTGTTGTGTCTGATCCGATGATTGTGAGAGTCGCAGCATGTGAAAAGAATAGAATAGAATGACTTTATTATCATTGTACAAGTACAATGATATTGAGGTATGCAGTCGTCCGCAAGGTGCCAGCAATTAAAAATATAAAACCAATAAATAAAAGGCGGTATAACATGAAAAACCTTTGAATAGCTTGTATGCAAATAGTTGGGTTTCTGGAGTGCCAGCATACCCACCAAGTGTCAACTCAAATAAGCAAATCAACCATTCGTGAGTTGCCTATTTCCATTTCAAAATGTCTCTGAGCGAGCCATTCTGAGGTTGTCTTGTTAAAACTCGTAATTGCAGTGTCCGTTGCATGCGCTATATACACTAATCTGCTTTTTTAATTCACCTGATCAAACTGCTTTAACGCCATCAATCGCTGTCACCACGGGGAAAATGATATTTTGTGATGCATAAAGCAATCCCCATGCCTTTGGTGAGCATTTGGACACGCTAGCAATAGCATCTCGGCATAACCATTTGCAAATGCGTGAGCTAATGATGATTACAAAGTAAGTCTACTTTTTTTTCTCTTTTGTACAGTGATACCCCAGCAATTGGTCAAGACCTAGAATATAGAGACCATGGATTTTTAAAAATATACTTTAAGATTTACAATACCCTTTCCCACATGCTTTAAACAAGAAGTTTGTTTATCTCACTGCAGCTCTGACACACATTGTGCCAAAACTGTTAAATTACCGGTATTGTTCTTCGAAACCGGAAACACTACTGTACGCGAGGAAAAAAATGTCATTTTTTTCACCTCTGATTGGCTTCTAAATCTTTTTTTTTCTAGCTGTCAACAAGAGAAGATTCCCAAACATATTTTTTTCAAGAATATGTTCCCAGCAAGCCCAATAGCCATTTTGTCTTCTGTCGACTGAAAATGACATCACAACTGCTCACAACGACCAATCACGGCTGACCCGTTTTCTGAATCTGAGCCGTGATTGGTCGTTGTGAGCAGTTGTGATGTTGTTTTTCAGTCGACAGAAGACAAAATGTCTGCTCCAGAGATAGCTAAAAACGAGTGCATTTAGCTGTTTAACTTATGTTACACAAACACAAAATGAATCAGAATGCCGTGTTTCAACTAGTGGGCCTGTTGGGAACATATTCTTGAAAAAAATGTGTTTGGGTTGACTTCCACTTTAAGTGCAGGCAGCAAAATGATGGGTGACGGTTCATGTGTAATCTGGGAGTCGTGGCGCTCCGAAAAACATGTCAGACAGGACCTGTCACGTTCTACCTGGGTCTCACCTCACCCGAGGCAAATTCCAGCAGCGCGGACTCCAGCGAGCTACGCCGGGCCTCACTGACGAGTGGCGACTAGCATGTAGCCCAGAAATGCCTATATAAAAGCACTGGTAGTTGAGTGCGAGGAAATGTGTGCAAAATCTGAACCACACTGGGAAAATTGAATTAAATGAGGTCTATATGACTTAATTGAACATAAATTACAGAGAAAATATACAGCAAATCTTAATCAGGAATGGTTTTATGTGTTAAATGCATTATTGATGGTGATTTTAAAAATGTCTTTTTTCTACCACATTAGGTTTTTGAGATATTTGTATTTTTGTTTTTAACTTTGACCTACAAAAGCTTGCGCAATACGGATTTTACCATGTGTTGCAATTTAGAGCTATGACGTTTCAGAAAAAAACTATCCACCTGTTGCTGGTCCTAACCATTAATTCATAAATATTATTAAATTACTATATTGCATGATAATATTCAATTAAATTTTCAGCTAGAAAAGTTTACTTGCATCTTTAATTTAAAAAATTTTTTAAATTTGTTGACCAGTGTTGTCTGTCAATACAACAGGAAAATGGATTATCTCAAATTAAGGCAAAAATATGCTTGTGCTTTGCCTGCCAACATAATTTTTCTCACCAAGCAGTTTTTGTGCAAAAATCATACGCTATTATTGAGATTTTATTACTGGTTATGAGTAAATTAATCTAAAAAATAATAATAATAATAAAAACAGCATCGCCGTGCGAGAAGGGCCGGCCTGTGTGCGTCAATTTCGGATAAATACAAGTCCCGGAGGTCAGCTTGTCGAAATGTTAAAAGTTGGACTTTAAGAGCACCGGACGACGCGCAGGGGTAGACCTCTGAGAGAATGTAAGTCAAGATAACACTTTAAATGTAATCTATAACAACCTATGAGCAATTCAGCTAACGAAAAAGCTTCTTGGAACGCAATGTGTTTGAGTATCTTGATGACTTATGACATGAAACGACATATGTGACAAGAGCACCTCAGCTGCATGTAGGCTGCTCATTTCTTGCTCTTTTTGGTCACACATGGAAAGGCTAATCGTTTTGTGATGTTTTCAGAGGTTGAAGTGGGCCTAAGTAGAGATGTCCTCATGTATTGGGGACGATTGATGCCCGTTATTTTGACATTAGCAATGTTACTTATAACGGCTTTGAATGGCAAAATGTAATCGCTCCCCCACGTGACGTCACACAAGGCTTGGATGGAGGGGTGGGGGTGTGGCCAAATGGCTAATTTTTTTGTGGGCGGTTCTGAACTCGTTAGTTTTGTGCTGATTTCTCCAAAACAAATTGATAAAAGTTAAAATGCAAGCTAATATAATTTTCCAGATGAAAAAAAAATACATTAATTGAGGTTGTTATTGAAAAATGATCCGTCCTGGCTGGATGATCACTTTAAGCCTAGTCAATTCTAACATTTCATTCCTTTGTATTTGAGATTACGTCATGCATTTTCAGTTTGTGTCGGACAGGCATTTTCCATGCCATTTATTAGTACAGGTGTCAATTAACGAAGTAAATATATGTTGATGTCTTAAGTAGAAATTTGGGGTATCTTTGCTTTAGTGGAGTAGTTACTTTTCAGCCTACTTTGTACTTCTACATAACACAATGAAAAGAAAATGTTTGACTACATTTCCGCTTCAAGACATTTTTTTCTCCTTGCATTACTTATACTTTAAGTAGTTTTGAAACCACTGCTTTTATACTTTAACTTACCGGTAAGTAAAAAGCTGGAGTTGATACTTCAACTTCTTGTATATCTTTACCAATATCTATAATTCTACTTGAGTAATGAAACGGAATACTTTTGACACCTCTGTTTATTAGTAGACGCTTGAAGCTACTTTGCATATCAGTTTGAACACCCCAGGTCAAAGGTGCTCCAAGTTTGAGACACAAATGTCAAAAATGTTATTCCTATTTCTCCTTCCTGACGTTTGTCTTGTTTTTTTAAAGCTCAGTATTTGCAGTGTATTTAAACAAAATACACCTAAAGAATTATGTTTTACCTTATTTTAAGATAAACTTACTCATAACCAGTAATAAAATGTCAATAAGTTATGATACCTTTCTAAGATTAGATAAGGAAAAAAGATGGTTGATGCAAGTGAAATACTCTTATACAAGAACTGCCTGGTAAGACGAAATACCTTGGCAGACAAAAAACAAGCATATTTTGCCTTGATATTCTGTGAAATAAAAACATTTTTTTGTAACATGGAAAAAAAAAAACCTCACCGCTGGCCGGGTTCATCAGGTTCTGCTGCTGGACCGGCACGGAGCTGGGTGGGGGAGCCGAGTTCATCTGGAGCAGGGCCTTGCGGGGGTCCTGCCAAGTGGTGGTCTGATCAATGTGGCTGCCAGGAGACAAAGAAAGATAAGACAATCAGTTTGGGGAAAGTTCAAAGCAGAGGTCGGCCTAATGTGAAGCAGCAGACATGCAGGAACTGATGAGTCAGTCGCAGAGCTTTCAACGGAACAATGGGAGCGCTACAGCAAGCTTCCAAAATCAGCTTACACACGCCTGGAAAACATGTTTGCCTTTAATTCTCGGGAAATCGGCAGCCTGAAAACACTCACAGTCTGGAAAGAAATAGCTTCTGCAGTCAGAGACGAGCGAACTGACAAGACTGGGGCAAAAGATGGCAGCGAATAGTCTTTTACTGTCAGGTAGCACCTGCTAGCAAGCAGCCAGTTACTGCTGGTGGTGATATGTAAAATCTTAAAAGCTAATACAATACAATACAATACAATTGTTAATATACAAAAAAACATAGCACATCTCATGACAAGACGACTGGAGTGGACCATTTTTGTGAAGGCTAAAAGGTGGTTTGTTCTTTCTTTTTCTTTTTAGTTTAATATGTTGGTATTATTTTCTCATGCTTTTGTCTATTATTTGTGTTTTTGTCTACTTTTTGGTATAGTTTTCTAACATGTTTGCATTTTTTAAATGTTTGTCTAATGCTGTTGCATTGATTACATTTGTGTATTTTTTTGTCTATTATTGCCTGTATTTTATAAAATGTATTATAAAATTTGCATCATTCTTTACAAATATGTTTATTTTTGTGTAATATTAGTGTCTTTCTGTCCAATATTTTGGTATACTGCATGCAATATTTTATAGTCTAAAATGTGCGTAATTTTTTGGAATGTTTGTATTTTTGAATGTGTGTTTTGTGGAACATTTGAGTATTTTTCTGTTCTACTTTGTATTGTTTTGAATTTGTTTGTTTTCTACCATTTGTGTGTTTGAATATTTTGTTGTACTTTGTTGAATATATATGTGCAGTATTTTTATGTCATCTCTGACAGGAGTGGCTTAGGGAGGATTGCGGTGGGTGTTGGGATTGGGATTGGGTAGGGTGGAGGTTTTTGTGTCACATTCTGTGAAGGCATTGATAATTAGTGCTTTGTTGGTACTTGTTGCTTGATTAAGATGGAAAGCTAATACAGGAAGCCCTCCTCTCCCGAGCAGGACCCTCTCTATTGAGGGAGGGTCAGTCCCAGGGCTCAACGCAGGGGGTCCTTTTTTTTTTTCTTTCTTTCCTGGAAGCCCCCTCGGACACTATGGAGTGTCAGGGGCTTTAACAATCTGGCGCCACATTTACAAAGCTTTCACCTGCTTGACAAAAGCGCAGACTGAGCTACGACCTAAAAGCCCACACCATTCATATGTTCTTTTTTTTTTTTGGACAGACGTCCCACAGCTCAAACAAAACAGGCGGCGGATTCCGGCAGTTTGTTTACGTGTTTGTTTACAACATGGCCGACTAACTAACCAACTAACTAACCAAGCAGTCATTGGTCACATGCTGCGCCTTGTTTGGGATACTTGGAAGGTTTCTCTTTAGCTGTAATGTTGTAATCTCAACCGGCTGTTGGGGTCTGATTCAGCAGACTTCCTTTATCGTGACTTTGTTTGTTGAATTTGTCCAAATGAGATTTTGTTACAATTGTAGTTAACATTTCATCATTTAGCCTGGATTTGTCAAGCCAATAACTATTTTCATAGCAACATAGCTTGAATTTTAGTCATTAGCTTTGAGCTAAAAATGATTTGGGTTGTTACTTACGCTTGTCTTTTTGCCGGTAGGTTGAATTTGTCAAGCCCAAAACATTTTTTTGGACAACTTGAGCTAAAATTTCAGCTTTTAGTTTGGCATATCCAGGCTAAGAACTACTTTTAGCTTTCAACTTTAATTTTAGCTTGGCTTTCTCAAGTCAAGAGCTACGATTTTGTTGGCAATTTAGGTTGAATTTTAGCCATTAGCTTGAATTTGTCACACTAAGTGCACAATATATCGAAATAAATATTGATATCCCCATAATGTCCTATGCAATATGCATATCGCAGACATGCAATAATTCATCCATCCATCCATCCAATATCTGTACGGCTTCATCCTCACGAGTGTCACGGGTGTACTGGAGCTACCTTTGGTAGATAAACTGTCTTTCATATTAATTAATGCGTCATTTGACTTTACTTCAGTACTCTATAATGCATAACAGATCTGATATTGGTTGTTGTAATAAAGATGAATTGTTGAGAAATACATTAGAAAGTACCTTGGAAAAAAAATCAACTCATATTGCAATCTCAATTATTTGGAAAAAAAATCGCAATTAGATTATTTTCCATAATTGTTTAGCCCTATTCTTGGCTATTCCTATTTTTCCTAATTGTTCTTTGCCAGCATACTAAATTAAACTAACAGCTAACAGTAAAGCTAAAGTTTCTATGAACATTTTTGGTTTGACAAAACAAAGCTAAAAGCAAAAATTTGAACTAATGTCGCACTGAATATTGGTCTTGGCTGAACAAATTCAACCTAATGGCTAAAATTTAAGACAAAGTTCCTATGAAAATAGTTCTTAGTTTGTCAAATTAAATCTACCAGCAAAACATTTAACTGAAGTTGGATCGAAATTAAACTTATTCAATCAAATGTCTAAGACATGGGTCTCCAATCCTGTTCCTCGAGGGCCGGTATCCTGCCTGTTTTCCATCTCTCCCTGCTGCAGTCCACACCTGATTCAAATGAGCAGGGTCATTATCCAGTTTTTGCATACCTTGCTGATAGATAGATTGATTCAGGTGTGTGGCAGCAGGGAGAAATGGAAAACAGGTAAGACACCGGCCCTCGAGGAACAGGATTGAAGACCCATGGCCTAAGATAAAGCATCTATCAGAATAGTTCCTTTTGGCAAATTCAAGATAAAATGTCAAACGTTTGACAATTAGGTTTCTCCTAAGGCTCGGCCATAATCCCAACCTACCGATCAGGCCCGCCGTCCCAGAGGGGTAGAGAGAGCGAGAGGGCCTGACTCAGCACTCCTCCTCGAGCCCCACAGCCCAACCCCAACCACCCTCCACTGCACAATGCAACCCATTTTGAAGCCCCCCTCTTGTTTATGCTTTACTGATCAAAGGAGCTGCCAAATCCCCGACCCTGGACCCCCTCCCCCTCGTGGCCCTCACACACGCCCACCCCCCCCCCCACACACACACACACACCCAGAGTAAAGCAAGCAAAGTAGCTGGAACTGCTCAGACTGGAGGGGCCCCCTTGAGAAAGAGGGGTCACGGGGAGTGGGGAGATACAACTGTCCAATATAAAAAAGAACTGAAAGAGGGGAAAAAACATCCACGGAAGCTTTTCCTCGCCTCAGAAAGCGAATGGCCGCCTGAGTTGCTGTGGTCCCGTTGCACTCTGCCCTGACCTCCCCTTCCCACTATGGAAACTATGGCATTTATTATAAAGGGGAGGAGAATGGGAGAGAAGCAGTGGAATACGGAAAGGAGGGTTTGATGAAATCCTTGTACACCAGAGCCTGTAACTACAAATGTTTAGGTTTTTCCATTCTTTTCCTCCCTGTAAAGGCCTAGATAGACTAAACCGACGTCCGAGGTCGCGAAGCGTCGTGGCATCTGAATACGCCATCTGATTGGTGTAGTGACCACCGTCGTAGTGTCGTAACTCGTCAGTAAGCGTCTGGCGGGCGTTTACGCATGTTGAATCGGCGTCGCCAGCCGTGACATTTGGTCTCTCTGATTGACTCTTAGCTAGCAAATCAGCGCTCGGAGAACCAACGGGAAGTGACAGATGCGGATAAACAGTGAGCACGCCTTCGCTGCCTTAATCTTCTTACAAGTATAAGAGCGAGGGTTGACAATTTAAGTATTTCACAATACCGTGTCAAGATCGTGATGGTTTACTTCGCGTGGGAGTTCTTCGTGAGCGAAGAATATAGTTGAATGCATTGTTTACGTTTTTATAATCCGCCCCCGGCCAACAGCTTTCCCGTTGGATTTTCTAACAATGGGAAATAGTGACTACCGCCACCGATGGTATGGAACGGTATTACATCTTACGCATGCGCAGAAGGTACTTTAATGGTCAGCGTCGCTGTCTGTCGTTGCGGTGTATTTTTCCAGCGTGACTTGTCGACAGCCGGCCGGACGCCACAGGGGGTAAGCGTCTGTCACTGTTGGCCAGCGTCGTTTTGGTCTATCTAGGCCTTAAGTCTGTGTTATCTGAAGTCCAGCCCGGGGGCCATACGTGGGCCTGCTGTTCAAACAATTATTAAATGTTCAACAGCCTATGATGAATATCGCTGTTCAATTTTGAAGTTTCTGGCAGTGACAATATCTACAGCAGTGGAGAAAACGCGTTCACTAGCAACCAAGGTAGCTAGAATTGAGAGGTAGCACTTTTTTGCAATTTTGCAATATGTGAGTATGTGGACTCATTACCTTTCCACCAAAGAAGAGGGTCAGCTTCAAGAGAAAGGCACCCGTTTTAAGTGCGTTAGTATGTTAGACGTGTTAACTGCAACATCGATCACTGTGTAGCATGTATTTTTTGTAATTTTGTATTGTCACCTCTCACCCAAGTGAGATTTGCTCTTTTTTATTCCGATATGTTTAACTGATTGGCATATGGTTACCTAAAACACACTAAATTGGTTTTAAGCATGTTTCATAAACACAAAGTGAATTGGTCCACCTCTTCCAGAAAAGTTAGGACATTGCGGTTTTAGGCACTTTTCTTGGCATACTATTGACTTTTCTATCAAGCTATCAAGATATTTGTTGGAAAAATCAACAAAAAAAGTTGATGATCACAGGAGTTAGTGATCAAATCCAATCTTTTCCGTCTCACCAGCACTTGTGTTCGAAACATTTAGTAACTTGGTGAGCGGGTCAATGAGTTACAAACGGCAAGTAATTCATCACCAGGCTGTAAAACTAAACGATAATCCATTCGTCCAGCCCAATATGGCCCGAGCCAGGCGGCACTTCCTGCGGGCGAAACGTGAAACTTTAAAAAGAACTTGCCGGCAACTGTCAGGGTGGGGGTGGTCCACCAGTTGCTGTGAGGAATGGCTGATGATCTTCAAACCTGCACTGCGGCTGCAACTGCTCGGTGTTGTCTTTAGCCGCCTGTGGTGGGGTTGCTGGCACCCTCCCCCAGCCTGTGTTCCCCCTGGGAGCAAACCACTAAACGGCAGGATACTGCCTAACTAATCAAATTTGGCTTGAATATTAGCTGTTAGCTTCATCAACTTTTAGCTTGTTTTTTTTCAAGCTAAGAACCATTTTGATATCTGCTTTAGTGGGAAATGTTGCTGTTAAATTGAATTTGTCAAGCAAAGACTTATCTCGATATCTACTTTATTTAAAATGTCATCATTTTGAACTGATTTGTCAAACAAATATGTATTTTTTATTACCTACATTAGCTTATATTTTAGCTTTCAGAATAGATTTAACTTTAACTTAAATATTTCTACTGTGACCTTGAATTTGTCAGGTAAAGAACAATTTTGTTAGCTACTTTAGCTCGACTTGCGGGAATGAGTCAGCTCGACTATAGTGGCTGGGACTTTTGAAGCAAACAACTATCACGTTGGCAACTTTAGATTGGCAGTTATCTTGAATATGTAAATCCAAGAACAAATATGCTATCATCATTGATTTGATTTATTGTGAAAGTGTGAATTATTGAGGGATGTCTCATTGATATGTCTTGTCTTGTTTTATGTTGTCTGCAAAGGGATTACGAATGTAAATTAGCCATTGCTAATTCCGGCACATTTAAAATCTTAAACTTGACTTTTAGTACCTAGCTTTAAATTGACAAGCCAAGAACAATCATGTTGGCAACATTCAAATTCAACTTTTAGTTTTTAAAAAAAAATATTTTATTTTAATTATTTGTTTTTGAGCAAGCCAACAAAAGAGGTTCATAGACAAAACAAAACAAGTGGTCACCAAGACAAAAGGTCACCATGTTACCATTTGCAACCGTTCTATACATGCTGCTCAAAAAAGGAGTGGGAAGAAGAAAACTAGTTCAGGTAAGAAGGATCATGATAGCTACTTTAGCTTTACTTTTGGCTTTAATTTATCAAACCGAGATAGCTACTTTTGCTTCAGTTTTGACTGTTACTAATTTGATAATTAATTACTTTAATTAGTTTACTTTAGAGTTTTAGCTCGCAGAATTTTAGCCAGTCATATAAATAGATTCAAATGTGTTCAAATATGAATTGCAATTTAGATAATATTAAATACAATGTTTCGATAATCCAGAGAATCACATAAGCAATTTAAACGTGTGTTTTAAATGTTTTGCAAACTGTACTTTGCATGCCAGTTCTGTGGCTAACTTGAGGAATTTTGATGTGGAAATATTACAAATACAACACTAATCATGTGTAAGCAGGCTTAGCTTAGGCGGCGGATGAGATGGCGGCGTTGTGCTATTTCCGTCCTCTCAAAGGACTGCTTGTTGTTAATGGAACAGCCGTGGAGAATAAAGTGAATTCACGATTCTTAACCCATGGTCACCCCCGTCCTATTCATTTTTGTCACGGTAGATTTACAGCTCAATTACTGTATATCAAAATGCATGGTTGTTAAGATGCTAAATTGAAATGTCATCGCAGTCTCATGTGGGTCAGCTGAGAGAGACGACTCTTGATCTACCCTTGGCTCTTGACATGTCCTTGACAGATGGCCCACTTATCAAGGTAGCATTTATTGTGTGGGTGTTATTTATAATATACTGCTGAGGTACAGGAGGAGGATTGTTTTTCAGAGCTACAGAATCATACGCGTAAAAAACAACGGCGAGGTCAGTGTTTTACTTTTCATGGAAAAGGACGATGAAACCTTGCACCAACCTAAGAGTGATCACATCATCAGCAAAACAAGCAAATTTCTAATCTGACAACTGACAGACTAATAAGTGGTAACACACTGTATAAAGTTAGACCAGAAGCAAAACTTTAATGACTATCTGTGTTCCTCTTGGTGACCATCTCTGTCATAAAAATGCCCCCTATAGATGAGTTGTCAAGATTTAGAATAGGGTTTTTCCGAGGTGTCAGGAGTTGCCCCCATGGTGGGGGTACACGCACAGAAGGAGGTTGAAGCATGGGACTAAAGACTACTCCAAGGGGGGCCAGATGTAATCAGGCCCCTAAGATGAGGATGACCACCTCGGCTCTGGTCTGGCTGGGGGATGCCTGGTTGCCTCTCTATCAGCAGGACATCATCAAGAGAGATTATTGGGGCAACCTCCGTGACCCCATTGGGGCTTTAAGTTTCCCTTTGAAGAGGCGTTTGTTGCGACAAGATGCAGCTAAAGACTGCAAGTGTGTGGCTTTAGCTCCACTGCTGTTTTATTTTCCCACCAGAAATGTGTATTTGTCAGCTTAATAGGTTGCACTTTAAAGGTGTTGGTTGATCACACGTCATAAACACAGTATTTTTCTAAAAACGACCGCCGTTCGAGACCCTCAAGGATTCAAGGAACTATTTCAATGGCAATTTTAGCTTTAGTTTTAGTCATTATCTTGAATTCTTCAAGCCAAGAACAATTTTGTTGGTAATGTAATTTGTAATTTGAGCTTTAAGCTTGGGTTTGTCATGCTTACAACCGTTTTCAAAGCATCTGCAGTTTTGAACTTTTTGTTAGTATGAAGTTATCAGGCCCAGAAAAAAATCATTTGCAATATAAGCTTCAATTTGAGGTTGAAGGTTGGATTCATCAAGCTAAGATCTATTTTGATAGATATTTTAGCTTGGCTTTAAGCCCATAAAGTTGAATTTGTCAAGCAGAGAACAAATAGCTACTTCAGCCTTTAGCTGTTATCCTCAATTTGTCAAGATAAGAAATGTATTTAAAACGACTGTAATAAAATCATGCGCTAATTGTGTTGGAAATGTAATCCTAAATTTGAGCTCATAGCTTGAATTTGTCAAACCCATAACTGTTTTGTAGTGACTTTAGCTTGAGTTTTAGTTGTTAGCTTTAATCTGTCAAGATAAAAACAATTTCATAACAACTCTATAAATGTTGCCACTGGAGAACATTTAATGATTATTGCCGTGATCCTCTTCAATGGCTTGAAAACCCTTGGTAAAAAAAACAAAACAAAAAAAACAGCATGTTATGTACTGATCAATCTCAGAATCTCAGAACTGAAACAGTTTAGTGAACAAACTCAGAATACAATTTAAAAGATTTTCATAACCAAACTTGCCACACCTCAGCTTGTTAAAAATCTTTTTCAGGCCTTTTTTTATGTGTGTTTTTTTTTTTTAAACAATTCGGCAACAATATTAATTAGATTTATCATACGCAGAAAATAGTACTGAAGTTATTGGATTCATTTCAATTGTTTCTGTGGGGAATGTAATTTGAAAACAACCTCTTCTGGGGGTATTGACCAAAGTGAAGCTCTTTGGGTAAGTTCAACCCCTGATCCCACCTGAGAAGACCCACTTCCCAGGCCGGAGATGCCCTCAGCTGACAGTGGAAGCATTGATGTCTGGGACAGAGGTGTTACATCAAGACTTTGGTAAACACCGGGCTCGACTTTCTCACAGTCCCATTTGTGTGCTGAGCTGACAGCCCCCCCAGTGGAACAGGAAGGGTCTTGTCTGTGTGTGTGGTCAATAAAGCAAAAGTTTGTCAAACACAAAGTTAGTCCAAATGAGCTCTTCACACAAGCCCACAACGGCGTCTTCCCAAACACCATTTGTGCAGCCACGGGGTCAGAACGGTCAGCAGTGAAATCAAATTACCAGAGATGGGCACTTTACCCTTTTTGCCGGTCCGTCTTCTGTCCTCGAGCTTGGTACCCTTCCGTCCTCATTCATAAAAAGAGTTGTCTTCCGACCCCGTCCATCCTCGTCCTTTAAAAGCGTTTCCGTCCTTACATTCCGTCAGCCCCCTCCCCTACTCCTCAAAAAAAAAGGGTCCGCACACTCATAATCTGGCTAATTTCCTATGCACATCCACTTACCGGCTGGGAGTATCATAAGTGGATTGAATTGTTTACAACTGTTTAACCAAGATAGCGTTTGGCTACCAAAACAAACACCTACCCCTGCGAAACCACTCTAAGCATTGGTAGGACAGCACGACGGGGAGGACACCGGAGCCCGCCAAGGGACATCACTCTTCTTTTATAATCATTTTTTATTTTATTTTATTTGTTTACCTATTGCAACCTCTCTGGCGTGTTGGGTGAATGTCACGAAGTTGTATACTATTTCTCATTTAATGTCTTACATGTTCTGTATACTTGATTTCTATCAGTAATATTGTCTTTTTGTCTTGAATTGTTCAATAAATATATTATTTTTTTAAAAACCAGGGGACATCACGAGAGTATTTAAGATTACGTACAACACAATATCATTGCGTTTTATTGCAATATTTTATTGCAAATGCGTTATAATGCAATACGTTTTTATTGTGTTAGTTCGCAATAAAATAATTGCAAAATAGCGCAAGGTTATTTTAGGAGGAAATGAAGGACTTCCACTTCCGGGTCGTTTAAGTGTACGTGGGCGTTGGCAGAGATTTTTACGGTGTAAAGATGTCCCACATAAGGACATACTCCGTACTAGTTCATCATTGCAAAGGGATAATTATGTACTAAACAGTTAGTTAACACACAAAATTGCTATCCACCTTTTTCCTACACTCAGTACTACACATAAAACAGGCTGGCGTCTTTCTGTTAGTCAGTGAAATGGCATACTACTGACTCCTGTGGCATAATCCATGGTATTACACGTGTTGAACCACTAGAGTGCAGACTATGCCTGTGCAATGTTACTGCCGGAAACTCACATCAAAAGTGTTGTGCAGGCAGTTGATCAAGGCAACTCTGTGGTATCACAGAAGAGAACAGTGGTACAGGAAGTCCTCGAATTACAACGTTTTGACTTTACGATGCCCGTGCCTCTTCCGCCATTTTGTCCCCAGCACCATAGTGACTACGTTTACATGCAGTCAATATTCGGTTCAAGGTCAAAATTCCGATTTCTGAAATATTCAGAACAACCCGTTTACACGAATGAGCGGATAGAGTTGCTCCAGCATTTGAATAACCCACTTTGAACTACGACGCACGGTGTCGTGACTCAAAGGACGTAATTTCCGCTTGTTACTTTCAACTGGCAATAAAACACTTAATATTTATGTCACTCACCCCAGGGATGAAGCAGCCGGTTTGCTCCTCGCTCCAAAAGTGTGCTTTTGTGCTGCGTCAGAACTTGTTTATCTCTGCTTGTGTATTTGTGGTGGGTTGCGCTCCAAATACCGGACTTCCGCATACAAGCGCTTCCTGTACTACAAAGACCAGGATTCCTTGCGGTTGAGCATGCGCAGAGTGTCTCGATCGTGTCTGTTTGCGTGCCACCAGTATCTTTGCCTTTTTCGCCCTCCTCCCCTTTGTCTCCATGCAATAATAATAATGCAAAGTACAGCATCTTATTCTTTTTATTTTAATGTATTTTCGTTTATTTTGGTGTGAATTTCGATTTTAACGGTGAAATCCGACATACACGGAAATTCGGGTTAGATCACCAGTGTAGGAACTGAACCCGTTCGTAAATTGAGGACTTCCTATATTTCCTTTTTAAAAAACCCAACACAACAATTAAAACTGTACTTGACCCGGTCAGGGAGAAAAGAGGGATGGACGAAAACCCACTTCCATCCTTGCTTCGCCCGTCCTTTTTAAAAGACTTCTCATCCTCCGTCCATGCACAAAATAGGCATCCGTCCGGGACGGAATGCCCATTTCTAGAAATTATAAAACAGTGTGCACTGAGCTAGTGTTGATGCAGAGAACTACAGGTACAAGGCCTTGTTAGCATACTGGAATAGACAGGCGATGTAGATATTTGGTGCAATATTTAGAAGAAAAATTGATCGCCTCAACCTCATTTCAGGTTCTCTAACTTGTTCTCCAAACTTGACTTTTTAACGGCTTGTATACAAAGTTCTCTAGTGTGCCTGCCCACCAATAAATGTGAATGTGAATAAATGTGAATATTTTATTATTTTTCTATTTCTGGAAATGAGACAGTGAGTGAGCTATCTTGCCTTTGTAACCCACCGCCCGCCCACAGACACACACAGAGATTCTTTGCTCATGACTTGCTCAGTCCGGCTTGCGGAAGCTCCAGAGCCACTTTGAAGTAAGTATATTGTCTGAAACACTATGATGCAGACACTATCAAGCAGAAATACCACCAATGCACTTGCTATCATGTCAAAGCGAAAAGATAAGCAGAGCTCTTGCACCAATTAGCATTGGTCTTTGGAAAAACAGCACTTTTTGTGTTTGATAAAAATAATAATAGTAAAATTAATAGTAAGTAAAAGTAAATAAATGATCAGTTACTTTTCATTTTGGATAGTCAATTGAAAATAGAAAGAACAAATAGTACACAGACTAATACACCTTGAACTCTTTAGTGATGCTTATATATAAAGAAAAACAATAAAAACAACTGGACGTGGGAAAGGTCACCCCTTTTCCAAAGTGTTTAAAATCCAATTGGGAAAAGACAAGCGCCCATCAACGCATGGCTCTACCTGCCCCTGAGGTCGGACAATAACTACCCCCACCCCCACGCCCCACAAAGGAGGTCCCTCCAGCTTAGGGCTGACTTCCCACGGACTAAAAGCTGCATTTAATAAGCGTCCGGAAACAGTGATTACCCCTCCTAGTTGGACGGTGTGTCTAAATTATAAACCTTCATTAGTTTATGACCCGGGCCCTAGACCAAACCACTACAACTCTACCATCCCCAGCCCCCCCAGTCAGCAAGCACTCAGCAAGGTGAGCCAACCTCCCTGCTGCCATAAATCAAAGGCCACAGCTAAGTGATGGAAGAAAGAGGAGGAAAGGTCAACAGACTTTGTTGACATTGGAGCACTCTTTAAATTGGAGGTGTTTCTTTCTCATGGAACAATTGTGCACCTCTATCAACATCATAATTGCTCCTGTAGCAATTATCAATTATTGCTGTATGCATTTAGGCAAACTCAATATATTGTTTTTAATTACAAACTAGGATGCAATGTTTAAAAAAAAAAAAAAGCCAGGGGGTAGGGGGGCATTAACCGCTCTGCCCACTGTCTCTTAACTAAAATAATGTACACCAATAGACTGGCCTTTACTTATGTTTGTCATTTAGATCTAGGTGTTTAGTGACACAGATACAAGTTTAATTAGAGAAAATAAAATTAGAAAAAAGGAAAATATTAGTCCTCTCCTCCTTGTCGAGCTGACTCATTCTTGCATGTTTGCAAATGTTCATACTGGTTTCCACCGTTTTCCAAAGTCAGCCAACAACTCAGACCAAAGGATTTAACATTGGTGAATTATTCATTCCTTAACAGTTTAACAGGACATGTGTGTGTGCTTTGAGTGTGTTTGTGTGCATATGTGAGCGCAGGCATGCTTGTGGGATATACTGTATATCTGCGTATGTTGGGGGGAGGGGCTGGGTCTTCTTTTTATGTTTGTGTTGGATGTTTTAATTGTGCAGCAGTTTGAGTTGCATTTCTATGTATTGAAATTTCTGTGTAAATACAATTTGATTTCATTTTCGAAATTACGGGACAATGTCTCCCAATTTCTTATTTCAAGTTATCGATTGTTGCAAGGTTTGCGGCGGGAACTTTAACTTTGAGCAACGGTGGTTGGAAGGGCCAGCAGAGCCTTCTTAGCTAGGCTAAATACTATCAAAAGACTGACCAACTTTTACAACCTAATTTCTAGAGCTGGGCAGTCCGTCCCGGGGCCGGAACGGTCCAGCCCTGCGTCCCGGACAGATGGCCATTTTTGGGACGGCCCTCGCGCGTGTGATGTGGTCACGAGGCAGCCAAAGTTCATCTCAACCAATGAAGTATGTCCTTGTGTGGGACAGCTTTAGCTTTAGAAAATCTGTACATTTAAACGACCGAATGCAAGTGCTTTAGGCCTTGTCTACACGTAGCCGGGGTTTTTTAACAACCGTATATCCTCCCCGTGCGTTGGAATACACATAAAAAAACGCTTCCACACGAAACCGTGGAAGTGCTTTTTCAAACGCATGCCAAGCCCCTAGGCGGCAGTAGTTAGCCAAATACTGTCCACTCAGAAGGAAGTTCCGTCTTTTGACGTCACTTCTACGAAACCAAAAACACGGCGCAAAACGCGTTCGAGATGACCGACAATAGGTCAGAATTGCTTTTAAACCTTTCAAAGAGAAGCAGTGGTTGGTTGCGGACAAATAAGTAAGCAAAAAGCGACTCGAGAATAGCTATAACCAACGCAGCGCCGCGGGAATCCATGTTGACTCGCATGAAAACGCAAGTGATGTCAGAGCATTTTTGTCGCATAGTGATGATGTAAATCTCCGGGCATGACTGTCCACAGCCAAACGCGGATCCGGAGATATCCGCAAATCTCCACTGTGGCCGGAGTTTTGCGTTTTCACTGAAAATACTCCGGGGACGTGTGGATGATAGGGCTAACCACAGGCTAATATCCGCCATTTACAAAAACCCCGGCTACGTGTAGACAAGGCCTTAAAAGGACGAGGATGGATGGGGTCGGGGTTGGGTGATCATTTTCATGAATAAGGACGGAGGGACGAGGCCAGAAGAGTACGCAGGCCACGGACGGAGGACGGACCGGCAACAAAGGGTCAAGTGCCCAGGTCTGCTAATTTCTAATATTTGTTCCATTAAATTGTATTACATTCTCTTCATTTTGTAGTGTTTCCCTAAGCTACGTTTTTTGGATCCGATGTCTGCCTCTATGTGTTGCCATGTCAATCTCATCTGCCCAGGGCCTTCTGAATCAGTATCTGGCCAATTAAACTTGAAGTATATACGCAATGGGACTGTTTCTTTTTACTTATATCAGCATGTTTATGTAGATTGCTTGGTCAGAGCAAGCCAATTTGATGAGCAAAACAAGCCGATAGGGATTCACATATTAATACATTTAGAAACCAGCATGCGTGGTGAGTATAAGGTATTTTACAATGTAAATTCTCTCCGATATAAGCAACTGTAACTCACGTTGTTGGATCGCTGTAAAACTTCCATCTGCAATGTTTTCGCACCTCCCGGAAGCACTCTTTGACAAATTCTAAAAAAGTTAATTGTACTTTTGTTAATTGTACTTTTATTTTATTTTTTAAACAAAAACAAAAAATTTGAGAAGAGGCACAATTTTTTGAGACAGCCTGTATTTTACGAAGGCCAACATGAGCCGGTGGTGTGAAAAATGATGACGGTTTCAGTGCAGGGACAAAACGACCCCCTCCCAACCCCACAACCACCCCTGCTTTTCTGCTCGTCTCCACATAGCTGCCATTTAATTCCGCTGACACAAAAGAGGGACCGTCACAGAGCGGCGGCTCTCCATTGACGCCGCCGCTCTTAAAGGCTGCGGGGCGTCGGCAGCCGCGGGGTTGCAATGACTCAGAGGCCCATCACCCACCGTTCCGCAGTCCTACAGTGTGCTCATAAACAACTGCCGAGGGAATTCCTCCTTCAGCCGGGATTGATACGGCCGGTGGAGACAACTGAGTGAAACATGAGCCAACGTGCCGTGCCGCTTGTCTATCGTGCCCCTACCCCCTCACCGCCACACACTCGCTTTCCGGGCTTCGCCGCTCGGCCTCGACACGTCAGTGTCAGAGCCGGTCTGTTTATAAATAGGGGAGTGTCTTTTCCAGCAGCGGCAGCCGAAGGCCGTCTGTGTTCCAGATCGAATGTCGGCACTGTGATGTGCGATTTTCTTTCACTTATATGACATCTTAGGGCATAGGTGTCAAACTCGTGTCCTCAAGGGCCACTTTCCTCCATGTTTTCCATCTCTCCCTGCTGCGACATACCTGATTCAAATAATCAGCTCATCAGTAAGCTCTGAAGGAGCCTGGTCCTATCCTGATTATTTGAAACAGGTGTGTTGCAGCAGGGAGGCGCGGAAAACACGCAGGAAAGCAGCCCTCCAGGACCGGAGCTTGACACCTGTGTCTTAGGGTGTTGTTAAGCCAACAGAAAGGTTTGTTTCCTGCTTTGACATTTTTTTTAGTGTAGCAAATGCTTTTAGGGAGTTGCATTTTTTTGCAAGGCTGTCCTGTCACTAACTAATCTTGTTTGGATCGCTTATCCTATCGATGACGTGTTGTGTCACTGTCGAAGAAAGAAAATCTACAATTAGATGAACCACAATTTCCTTCAGCTATACCAAAACGTCTGTCCTTTACTTTTAAATGTCTTTAAACGGGAAGTCAACCCATACATTTTTTTTACAAATGTTCTATGCAGACTCACTAGTCTAAGCTTGATATTCTGATTAATATTGTGTTTGTGGAATACGAATTAAGAAGCAAAACGCACCCGTTTTAATCCATCTCAGGGAGTGGCCACTTTCTCTCAACTGAAAATGACATCGCAGTTGCTCAGGGCTCAAGTAACAACCAATCGCGACTCAGAAATGGCCGCCCCCTGAGATGGCTAAAAGCGGGTGGATTTTGCTTCTTAACTCATATTCCACAAACACAACTGTAATCACAATGCTGTGTTTGGACTAGTGGGCGCACATATTATTGTAAAGATTTTTGGGGGGTTGACTTCCTTTTTAAATCTTTTGATTGTAAATGCATTTAAATGTTGTCAATGTGAGTTGCTTTAGTCATTTTAATCAGCTATGTTGGTTCTCTTTGCTTTTCCTTTGAATAACTTCACCTGTTCTGTTTGTAAATGCTTTTTTCAGGTGTTGTGATTTTGGTTGTCTAAAGCACATTAAGTTGCATTGTGTGGGAAATGTGCTATATAAATAAAGTTGCCTTGCCTATCAATTATTCCATCGAGTACTCTGGTAACGGCCGCCACCGAGAAGAGTATAGCCGAGTTCATCGATTGAGTGGAGGATGCTTTACTCCCGTAAATTAGTGATGGGACGTACGTTTATTTATGTGTTTTTTTTTTTTTACTATAAGTGACCCCAAACTTTGAGCATCTTTGAGTATTCCCCACTAACGGAGTGACTGAGTCCGTCTGCGACAAATGTGCGTGCAGGAACCGCGGGAGTGGATAAACACTTCCACATGAAAAGAATGCAGAAGAACATCGAATCCCAGCAAGCAAGTCAAAACCCATAACGTGACAAGATAACTTCAAGTACACACAATTGGCTTTCGCTCAACTAGAGCCTTCACTTATCCCACCAAATTGAATAATTATCAGTTTCTTAACAACGGCAGTGATCCTGGGAGAGTCTGCAAAACACTGCCCCCCCCAATCCTAAACACACATGTCTTTGAAACGCTACAGATGTAGTCCAGATGTGAACGCTTCCAACATCTAGCAGCGAAATGTCTTTTTTTGATCTCGAGTAAATCGGAACGGATCGTGTTTGGTTAGTCGCTTTTTTGTTGAATTTGTTGCACCAGAGACAGGAGAAGGGCCGAACTCCGGTGTCAAAATGAAATGTTCCATGATGATTATGTAATAGCAGCAAAGCGGTAGGTCACTGCCATTAAAACTGACACCATTGGAGGGGCATCAAAAAGTTAAAACTGAGTAGTCAGTCCATCTTAAAAAGGAAAAAAATACATTACAAGATTATTGTATAATGACAATAAAGTTGCATTTTGGAGAAAAAGTTTAATGTTTTTGAGATTATCTGATGAGAATCTGTGCGGTTCTTTGACCGGATGAAAAACACTTCTCTCCAATTTTGGGAAAAAAATGTCTCCTATGGCAAATTAAAACATGTGTATGCTGCTGATACGAGCCACCGGTACTTAAACCAGAAGTCAACCCAAACATATCAATCACGGCCCAGATTAAGAAAACAGGTCAGCCGTGATTGGTCGTTGTGAGCAGTTGTGATGTCATTTTCAGTCGACAAAAGACAAAATGGCCGCCCCCAGAGATGGATAAAAACGAGTGGATTTTGCTGCTTAACTTATATTCCACAAATGCAAAATTAATCAGAATGCCGTGTTTCAACTAGTGGGCCTGCTGGGAACATATTCTTGAAAAAAATAAGTTTGGGTTGACTTCCGCTTTAATCTTTAAATTATATCACTTTATTCTTTTACTATTATGCCTTTGTTTTCACAAAGCTCTGACTTTTTACTCTTACCGACCTTTTTTGGTCCTAATTCTTATAAAGTCAACTGAGAGGCTTGAAGCTTGACTTTATTTGCTACTTTTGGATGGCGAGTGGCGTCCAGACCAGCAGGTTAGCAGATGACGCTGGTAAACTTGTGTCCGCCGAGGCCACCACAGTGGACCTTTTGTCTCCCCAGCGAAACTGGAGGAACGCTACATACGACCCGTCTTGTTCGCTAGCTAAATGTAATAACCAGTAATCGACAACGTTTGGGAGGACTGTCCGCCATTGTGCGCTGTAGCAAGCCTGCAAACAACCGTCAACATCATGTACAAGCGGCTTCTTTGATATCACACTCAAAATCCTTCAACTTTACAAAGACTTTGGCTGTGTCATTACAACTATATCACTTGGCACGTTCCGAGATAGGACACCTGAGGCACTAGCCGATGACAACTCATTTTGTAATGAGATATGCTTGGTCATGAAGGACCTCAATGAATCCTCAGATTGCTTGCGATACCCGATAAAAGGAGTCTTTGGTTTACGATGGAGTCACGCTCCTATGGCAAATTAAAACATGTGTATGCTGCTGATACTAGCCACCGGTACTTAAACCGGAAGTCAACCCAAACATATTTCTTTCAAGAATATGTTCCCAGCAGGCCCACTAGTTGAAACACGGCATTCTGATGAATTTTCAGTTTGTGGAATATAAGTTAAGCAGCAAAATGCACTTGTTTTTAGCCATCTCTGGGGGCAGCCATTTTGTCTTCTGTCGACTGAAAATGACATCACAACTGCTCACAACGACCAATCACTCCTCAGACAGGTCAGCCGTGATTGGTCGTTGTGAACAGTTGTGATGTCATTTTCAGTCGGTAGAAGACAAAATGGCCGCCCCCTGAGATGGCCAAATACGAGTGGACTAACACTTATTCCACAAACGCAATATTTATTTATCAGAATGCCCTGTTTCAACTAGTGTGCTTGCATTGAACATATTCTTGAAAAAAATATGTTTGGGTTGACTTCCGCTTTAAGGCAAAAAATAAATAAAAATCTGGTCGTCCTCGGCAGTAGATACAACTATACTACAACAGTTTGACACATCGGCGAATCATCGCTTGCGTCACAAAGAAAGGTCAGTTCACAATTTGTTGTTATTGTGTTACATTAAATTTCATATATCAAAAGTACTAGATGTATTGGTACTCGGTATCAGAGAGTACTTAAAGAATGAATACTCATACTCGTATCAGTCTGAAAAAAGGGGTATTGAACTGCACTCCGAAACCGGCTATAATTACAACTGTGATGCACGCAACAGACATGCACCCACACACACACACACACACACACACACACACATGAGCATACAGTAAATATAAGACCAGCAATCAAATGAAAAACAGGATGTGCAACAGTAAACTGAGTGCAATTTCTTGTGCAGCATGATCACATTCATAACCTCAAAACCTTGTACAGCTCTGGAAATAATTAAGATACCAAAAAAATGGGACGTTAGTTTGACCACTTTTTTCATTTTCTGCTAATAACCGCTCTAAATGTGTAAACATTTGTGTCTGAGATTTGGGAGTTATGTTGTAAATAGTTTATATAATAGACACACAAAAAAATAATTTGCAACAGATTACCGGTATGTCATATTAAAGAAGTGCATACCGACATGCAGGGAGTGGCACAACATTAAACATACGCAACCAAATACTCTCCCTACCTCAGCTTTGGGCCAGTAAAAGTTAATATGATTTTTGACGTATGACATAAATCATAAACGGCAGTGACAATGGAAACATATTTAATTAAATATGGTTCAGTTCCTTTCTGTAAAACAGGTCATGAATATTTAGGGTACACATTTTGGGGTAAAAATCTGAATTCTGTTTGATTTCCAATAAGGTTAATATGAAAATGTATGGATTTAATCATGTATGTTTTTATGGATTTTAAAAGTTATTATCATGTAAAGGGCGGACTGAGTTTTGTAAGCTTTGCTTCCTTCCACCCCTTCTCGAAACTTTTTTTCTTTTCTCTATTGTTGTTTTGATTCTTGTGCTTGTTTGAAACAAATACAAATCAAATCAGCAATATGAGGGGTGATTGGAAAAAGTTCCCGAACACAAACTGTGGACCGCTCATCAGATAATCAAATCATTTTGCATTGCAATAAGTGGGACTTCAAATGACTGTTGAAAGGAAAATCCTACAATAGAAATGTAAATTGAATTAAAAATCTCAACCACTAATGAGAGGATTAAATATATGAAGCAAGTTCATGTTATTATTTTTGAAGAACCGAGCCGTTTTTAGCATTAAGAGAGCTGAACGTTCCCTGATGATCTTAAAGCCACTTATTGTAACAAGTTAGGACAAAAGTGGCGAGTTGGCGCCCTTACTTGAGGAAGTATCTCTGGCCAGAGGCGGTCTTGGCCATCTCCCATCCTGGAGGCAGCGGCATGTCATCCGGGATCTCGTACGACGACTGCCGCAGGTGCTGGGGGGAGGCGGCCGACGGCGGCATGCCGGACAGGGAGCCCCCGGAGACGGCGCCCATCTGCAGGGAGGCGGGCGAGGAGTGGGCGCGCACGTGATGCGGAGTGAGCGCGCCGCCGGTGCCCGCGTCCGTGCTCGCCTGCGAAATGGGACAAAAACAAGACTTTACGACTCTCATTCTCAGCGTGTAATGTGTGTCCCACTAGTGGTATGCATTGCCACCACAAGTTTTGTTTTTTTCCCACTACATTCAAGTGCAATACTGTATTAATGATCAATTTTTTTAGGAATAAAATCCCTCTCTTGTGTTTGCTGCGCTACAGTCATTTAATGTTAGCCATGATTGTGGTACAAAAAGAGTTAAGGTTTTTTTCAGGTGGTAATTGGTGTCAACAGTTTGAGAACCACTGCTTGTAATGTAACACTTTTTGTAATGTAAACGACAGTATTTCAACTGATGTTACTCAGGTAGCAATGCAGTAAGAAGGGTAGTTCTGAGGCAGTGGTCGGGCCAGGTGTAAATACTTCAGAACTAGTACATTTTCCAGGTATCTGTATTTTATATGTGCAGCATCTATTTACTTTTCTGATTACTTTTTTCTCTACATTTGAAAACTGATATCTGTTCTTTCTACTACTTATTATGAATCTGTATTTTTTTTCCCACTTTTACTCAGGTTCAGGTGTTAAATCAGTTCCTCTACTGTTACCAGTACAGTACCTGTACTTTCACTTAAGTACAGAGTTTGAATACCCCTGAGTGTAACAGAGGCAGAAGTAAAAAGTTAAATAGAGGCTCACAGCCCTGTGCATCTAATCATCTGAATGCGCAAAGCTGCAATGGCTGTGTAAACACAGATATAGCAGTTACGTCCCTCTCCGGTGAGTTCTGTCTGAAAGTCAACAAATTCTAGCTTTAGCGTAACAGGAAGGCAGTGTGAGAGTGGCTCCCTTTTCCACTTCACTTCGATTTGCCCGTATATGGTTTATGCAGTATTTATAAAACTGCATAACAGCGACATCATATCAACAGGACAGCAGCAGTGTGTCTAGCTCTACTCAGCGAAAGTCCACGAAAGGGCAGTGAAAAGCGCAACGTTGTGTGTCCAACGTATTGGAGCCCTGTACTATGGAACCATGTTGAAATCCGTACTAAAATACTACGACCCCTCTATAGTGATTCTATAGTGATATATATATATATATATATATATTATTTACAGTGAATCCCATCTCCACAAATAATCCAAAACAGCAATTGATGCCCCCATAAAGATGTAATAATGTACTCTATGCTTTTTTCAGGGCCGATACAGATACCGATTATCAGTAGTCAACTGGGCCGATAAACTTTATTTGGAGCCAATGTTCATTTTCAGCAAAAACGAAAATATTGGCATCAAAATAGTAAGAAAATGTTACTCTTAACTTTGTTGCAACATCTTTAAGCATGTTTATTGAACAATGTTTCAGGTTTGCATAATGTTGATTTTTTTTTAAATTATTATTAAAAGAATCTTTTGGTAATATACATCTCTGTTATAAAATTCGAACAAAAAGTTCAGGGAGCACCCAGGGTTGTCAGCATGTCTTAAAAAGTTAAATGAAAACTTAAACAATAGCTTCATGTAGTTTTCCATAGTAAATGAAGTCCTCCAAAATTTAAAAATGACAGAAATGGTAAAGTTTCACATATCTTTGTTTTGATTTCCACAGTTTTAAATTGATTTATTATCGGCCAGCAGAGTTTTAAAAAAGGCTGATGCCGATATTCGTCAAAAAGTCAAATATCGGTCTATGCCTACACAAGATGGCATCAAAGCACTGAGTTTATTTAAATGAAGTTCTTCGACTCACTTTTGACAGTCCACTAGCATCAAAACATTACCAGATGACGCCAAAGCAATACTGTTATTTAGCTTAAGCAATGTATCTTTGTTTATCTATCGATCCCAACAACGTATTTATACGTAAAGTGCTTTGTGACAGCTGAAGCTGTTGTGAAATGCGCTATATAAATTAAATTGTATTGCATTGTATTGTATTGTATAGTAACAGGCAGAGGCATTAAATGCTCTCCCACTAGATCGCAAAAGGGACAGAAATATTCTGCATGTCGTTGTGTTATTTTTGTTTGGTTGTGTCCCTGGATTATAATACTTTTGGATGTTTCATTATACTTGTTTTTATTTAGTTTTGACTTATGTGATTTTTTTTAATTCATTTAGTTTTCAGTAGTTTTTACAGTCGTTTTTTTTTTATTTAATCAAAAACGCCTAGTTTAATTTTTTTATTAGTTTTACTATTAGTTTTTATTTTTTTGTGAAAAATTTGTTCGTTTTTATTTTGTTAACGAAAATGTTTTTTCCATTTTAGTTTGTTATTTTGTTAGTTTTCGTAAACTAATAGTGTCGTCAATGGCGGTGGTACTCATGTTTATGAAGATACCACTATGCTACAGTTTCCCACGGAATACAATAATTAGCCCAATGTGATACTTTTGGATGTTTTGTTTTTGTTTTTGTTAGTTGTCAGTAGAGGTGTAACAAAAAAACAGGATAAACTGGAAGACCGTTTTTGATTTAAAAAGTGCGAGTGCATGGAATAAAAACCGAATCGAATCGTTCTACTTTGAAATGTATTGAGATATGTATCGAATCGGCTTTTATTGGAGAGATATATCTTAGAAGGAACTGGCACATTTACCGTACAGTACTGGCCAATTCATTCAAATGTGTGTAAAATAACAAAAAAAGTAATTGGATCATACACTATCGAACTGAACCATACTATATCCAATCGAATCATAATCTCACTGAGTTGAGTTGAACTGAACTGAATCGTTCCATTTTCAAATCGAACCGTCCTTGAATCGTTTAGCACCTAACATATCGAAAAAAAACCTATTGAATTGTCTTTTGTGGAAAGATGCATACCCCTAGTTGTCAGCATAAATAAAACATGCCTGTTCTTTTAATTGCATGTGTACGTCAACATTATAGCATTACGTGACAGATTCTTTCAGTCCTAACCAGGCACCACATTTTGATTAGCACAAAACAGTTGCAGATTGTATGTTAACGGGAAGCAAATGACCTCCTAGCGGCATAACTATTTTTAAAATGCGACAAAACAGGCGGTAACTTGTTTTTTCTCCCAGACATTCTTTTTTATAATTACAACTTCATATCTATGTTAGGAAGCGGTGCGTGTGGATGCAAGCTTGTAGTAGGCCGTGGAAGGAAGGGAAAGGAAAGGAAGGGAAGGGAAGCGGGTGTTGCAGGCAGAAAGGGATGCAGGAGGGAGGCAGAGGGGGGAGAAGGGGGGATGGAAATGGGGGGTGGGGGGTTGCTCACGCATGCGCACTGGCCAGCCAACTTCCAAAGGGGAGCAGCAACACTTGTGGGTATGAGAATAGGGTGGGGGAGGAAAAGGGGCACAAATAGGGCAAATGTGGGACTGTTGGGCTGCAAATTGAACTTAAAAAAACATTCGTACATTTTCTATGAAGATAACATAAATGTAACATTTCCACTATCAACACACAATCTGACACGTAACTCAGCCTCAATGATTTGGGTTGATTTTTTTTTTCCTGACATGTTACACATGACACAAAACGTGTGTTTTAGGCACCGTGTTGACAGTTTTAAGTATATTTGAAAATAGTGGGTGGGGGACGTGGGGTAAAATGGACTGAGGGGAAGTGTCTCCCCCCCCTCCCCTACAGGACGGGCCTGCTGTCTGGGTCGCAGCCGACACCGAGCCGAGCCTCGGAGGCCCCCGTGGGGGGGAGGGGGCTGCGGACGACTTACTTGTCTGGAGTGGGACTTGGGCTCGGGCGGCTTGAAGAAGGAGTCGGGCAGCTTCCTCATCCTCATTGGTACCGAGGGCGGCACGATGGTGTTTTTGGGGTTCATCACGGCGTTGAAGAGAGCCTCCAGGTCGGTCTCTGAGTCGCCCCGGACGTGGACGATCTGGTGTCCGGCCGGAGGGTTGTGCTGGCTCGGATCCATTGTCCCGAAAAAGTCTGGAGAGCGAAAGTTGAGGGAAAAACACAACCCCCGGGGAGAAAACAAAAAAAAAAAAACAAATCCCGAGCTTGTTTTCCTTGGATTTTCGCGCAGCAGGAAATGTGCAAAAAAAAAAAAAAAACTGTCGACACTGCTCAGTAAAAGTTATCCCAGCTCATCCTAAACTTTCCCTCCTACGAAAAAGTTGTTTGTTAGCTGTCGAAGTGTGCACACAAAGTCGACGATTTGCGGTTGTTTCTTGCGAGCATTCTCCAGGAGGCAACAAAGCGCATATCTGGAAATCTTCGTGTCGTCCCGATCCAAAAACTTTTCCACTCAAAAGAAAATGTCGAAACGCGCATACGCAAACGGCCACCAACGAGTCTCAAATGTTGTAGTTTGGGCCACGATATGAAACCCGCTCGTTGCTGGCTGGATAAATCTCCGCTGCTCACTTTGGAGGAGGGAGAAAGGGGGAAAAAAAGTTTCGCCCTAGTCGAGTCTAAACTTTGGGCAGGACATGAAACTTTATGACTCATGGGACGGCTGCTCCAGAGGCGGAGCTACCTCCAAACGGGACAGGGGCTTTTAAAGGTACAAGCTCAGGGGGGGCCGGGCAGCCTCCATCTCCATCAACTTCCTTTTAGGAAATGCTTACTTCAAAATTATTAATTTTGAGTTATTAATAGTTTATTGAAGTGTATTGAAACTTTGTTTTTACTAAATTAATAATAAGCATGAATAATTATAAGCATGAATAATTATAGTCAGTTTTCATATTATAAAAATGCATTGCAAAAAATGTCTGTTTGGCATGCGCTATTACAATTGATAGTTTATTGTTTAATCAAATGTATTGACTCTTATGTTAAACTACAGTAAGTATTCCCACCTACGGACCTCTGTCAAATGGAAATTCCCTCACCCGGAAAAAAAACGTATGCATTAAATTTTCTACTCCTATATTACATTAACGATCGATTCCTGACAACGGAGGTTCCGGTACTGTATTTGGAACCCATAGGGAAGCCCGCAATAGTGTAAACTCAAGCAGCTCCCGCTCGTACTATGGAAAAACTCTGACCGCTCCGCCATCATCGGATCCAAAACGGCGACATGTAAGTTACTTCTTTGGCATGCGTTTTACTGAAATTGCGAACGATTTTACATTTATTCATTTACATTTTCGTCTGTTGTTCATGGCATCCAAACGAAGAAGAACGGTAATGACTGTGAAAGAGAGAGTGAAATGCATCCGATTATGCGAAGCTGGACACAAAGTAAAAAACATCCAGGAGACACTTGGAGTCGGAAAAACTCAAATCTACGAGAAAAGTCCTGATGTAAAGCCACCGTCCAGCAAGAGAGCTATGGAGATGGCATGAAAAATGCTTTTGTATGCACAAGAATCACCAGACATCAGTGATGATCAACGGGACAGTTTCTTGCAATTAGGAACAAAACTGTATGATACACAGACAAACATTTTCATACAGAAAAGAATGAAGCCAACACAACGACTCAAAATAGACTCATTTTTTCCCCCAAGTCTGAGAAAAATCAACACTAAAATAAAGTATAGTTTACTGTAGTTAAGTACTGTACTGCATTGGTGTTACAGTATTTTTTCAACAGTATTTGGACGATCTTTGTTATACTGTACTGTATTTTGTTCATATACCTGTACTTTATAGTTTAGTTTCTGTTTAATAAAAATTTTGGGGAAAATATTTTTTGGGGCATTATTATTGCTTGTGTTGCTACACATTTATTTTGTTAACATACTTGCACGTTCATACAGGACATGTACTGTAGTCGTTTCCCACATAAGGAAATTCTGTTATAAGGAAAGATTGAACAGTGCAAATATAATTCCTTGCTAGAGAATACTTACTGTATTAATAAACATAAATATAGTCCATTTGGATAGTGTTAATACATTAGAAGTATAGCCTATTTGGCATGAGTTCTTACATTTAACAAGAGGTGGGCGTTCCGTCAAACTGACGTACGCCCATTTTGCTGACAATAGACGAATGACGGAACACCCTTTAAAATAGACGGACTGACGAATAACGGAAGCGGGTTTTCATCCGTCAATGTAATCGTCACTAACCGCATCCGTCAGTGATGGTCTGTCAGTCAGTCACTGACGGACCGTTAGTTCGTCAAAGGCGGATGCCCTTTTTTCTGACACTTTTTGAGGGGACTGACTGACTGATTAACGGACTTCTGACGGATTAACTGACGGATTTAAATGACGGACTGGCTGACGGATTGGCGGACTAACGATTACAAATTTCGTCACGAAAAATGACGGACTGACAAATGACAGACGGGTACCCTGGCCGCTGATGGCTGACGAATGATGGACCAGCAAAATGTTGTAAAATATCCACCTCTGTCATGACTCTGCTCTGTTTGTTTGGTTCCAAGCTAGAGTGGTGGGCGGTTCTCTCCAGCGGCGCACCTGTCACGCATCATAATCAGTGCTGTTTAAAAGGACTGCCAAGCTGTCACTTCCTCGTCCGTGCCAAGATCTCTCGTCCAAAATCCATCCCAGTAGGTGGCGGTAATATCCCATTAATAGGTGGTAAACTACCATTAATAATAATAAAAATAAATAAATAACAACTTCCTCGTCTGATTATACTTCCTCTTGCTCATGACTGTCCTCAAGTGTTGAATTCTCTAGACCTCTCTTGTTCACGCTCCGCTTATCTCGCTTCGTTTTGTATTGTCACAGCAAGTATTCTTAAGACTTAAATCTAGTCTCGGTTTTTGTATATCACAATTGGCTCTTTCTTGTCTTTTTACGACAAGCTATTTTTGTTCCTTGTCTTTTGCAAGTGTTTTTAGTTTGTCTTGTTTCTTGGTTTTTCAAACCAGTCTTTAGTTGCACTTTGTTGGTCTTGTCTATTTTGGTAATAAACTCTTTTTGTTCAAACACTATCTGAATTCACGTTTTTAGAGTCCACTTCAGTTCCGGGTCCTTCCGGGACCCTAACAACCTCTGTAATTAACAATCGTTTATTCAAGTGTATTGATACTTACTGTATATTAAATTAATAATAAGCATGAATTATAGTCAGTTTTAATATTAAATTACTTTAAAAAAAGGCTTGCAGTTGTTGGGGCATGCTGTATTAGAATTCATAATACTTTGTAATTTATTCGAGTGCATTTACTTCACTTTATGTTAAAACGAATAATCACAAATGCAATTTGAAAGCAAAAACGCTCCTTTTGGATTATAGTCTATTTGTCATTTGCTGTTGCAATTTATAATAGTTTATTTAAGTGTATTGACTTTTATGTTAAACTATTAATAAACATGAATACTTGTAGTTCATTTGAATAGTTAATATGTTTGAACTATAGCCTATTTAGCATTAGCGCTGACAATTAACAATCGTTTATTCAAGTGTATTAGCACTTATGTTAAACTAAGAAGCAAAAAGGCAAAATTTAATAGTATCAATGCACTCTTGCAATTCTTAAAAGTTACAATAGCTGATTCAAGTGTATTGACAATTTACTTATTTTAACTAATTCTAAGTGCAAATACTTTTAGTTGATTTTAATCTAGAGTTATTTAGTTTATTAGTGTTTGGATTATAGTCTGTTGGGCGTGAGCTCTTATAATTTACAACAGTTTTGTGACACTTAAACTAATGAGAACGCAAAATGAATGCAATTGGATCAAAGTCTATTTGGCATGAACCTATACAATTTACAAAAGTGTTCGCTCATTTCAAATTAATGATAAAATAGCATGCTTAGTTAATTTTAAGAGATAATTTCACTTGGGTTATGCTCTAAAAAACTTTATATTATATTCAGCATGGACTCTTCCAGTTTACAATAGTTTATTAAAGTGCAATTGCTAGTTAAGTATTTGTAATTGATATTAATCAAGCATTCTAAGAGGTAATTACCATAGTGTTCATGTCACTAGGGTTACACTGACAAAAACAAATGTAAAATCTATTTAGCATCAACACTTTTTAAACACAAATTTACAGTAGTTTATTCAAGTGTGTTGCTTTAGTATTGTTACAAATTAATAACCAGAGCTGGGCATTTTACTATAAATTAGCAGTCCGCTTATCGCCTTCCGCCTACAGCCGGGGTACCCTTTGCCCCGTCCGTTCATCCGCCATTTTGTCCAGCCGGACCAAATAGTAATTGCCTATAGATTGGACCGACTATCTTTTTAAACTGGCTTCCGTTAGCATTTACGACTATCAACTTTGACAAACTTAAGGGAAACAACAACTTTTATCCAAAGGTCCTTGTTGATGTCAGAATCCAAAGTTAACTTGCCATGATTACTTCCACTGACAGAGCGTGAAAAACGTGTCTTATCTGAAGGTGCTAAAAGGAGACGTTTTGCTGCTGCTTCTTCTTTGTTGTTGGCGGCGGCTTCTTCTTCTACGTTGTTCGCCGCCGAGGGATGGACCAGGACCGTGTGGTCGATTAAATATGAAGGATGGAACGCAGTGGCGGTTAGGTGATGCCCAGCTCTGGAAAATAGACGATTACATAATAGCCTGTTCGCCATCAACTCTTTAATTTCTGATATTGTATTTACCTGAATTGCCAGTTTACTTAATTTAGAAAATTGAATAAGCATTTTTGTAGCTCATATTATTATCATGTTAATTACATATTAGCATAGCGAGTGTATTGCCACTTATTTAATAATAATAATAAGTAAATATGCTTACTTTATGTTCATGCAGTATATAGTTATTCATTTAATATTGAATGGGGAAACTAAAACATAAGAGTCATGCAGACCTATTAGACTATTTAATCACCCAGTATGGCAATTTTTGGTGCTACACAAACACTCACACAAGATTGACATCATTATTATAAAAAAATAGTTTGGTGTTATGTTCGGTGCCCAAAAGACCCACCCGGGAGGACCTCCTGTGGGTGAAACAACAGTGACACGTGCAAAGTGTTACACCAACACGCCCAAATGTGCGACATGTGTTGTGCTTGGTTCATTCTCAACATTTTGTCGCCAGTCAACATGGTGTTGAATGTGCAGTGTGTGCATCATTGAATAAGGACTGTTGCAGAATTGTGTGCGCATAAAATAAAAGCACAATTTCCAAAATAAAAGCACCGCATAGTTTATGTTTTACTTTGACTTCATGGTCACTGTGAGGGTCGGTTAGGGACTGCGGGCGGTCCAGATATGGCCCTCAGACCATACTTTGCCGTGGTTGCAGATTTCTGTAATGTCACAATCACCAAAGCTTTTAATTGTCCCAAAGCTAAAGTAGGGAGGAGTAATTGTTTTTTGTTTCTTTTATTGGCATGCCAGTCTCCATTTGTATGAATGCGCTTAGTTTATGACCCCCAGGGGGTCCCTGGTCCCAGTTTGAGAACCACTGCCACAATGATAATGTTAAACTAATACCTTTCTTAACAGTGTCAATCTATTATACCCGTCGACAGCAAATTGTAATCAGAGATGGCTTTATGTGCCCCTAAACGTTCTTTAAACACAGATTTAAAAACATATTTGACTATTTTTCCTAGTACATCAGGTCTTAATATATATAGATATTTTCATTTTTTTTTGTACGACCTACAAAGGCTTGTGCAATATGGATTTTACCATGTGTTGTAATTTGTGGCTATAACGTTTAAAAAAAAATCCACCTGTTGCCAAACCTAACTTTTAAGTCATAAATATTACTAAATATCTTACTCTATTACATATAATTATTATTATTATTATGAGAACCTGATCTGTTAGAGAAAAAAATGAGGGCAGATTTTGAGTCACCACAAAAAATTGTTCTCGAAAAGTTTACTTGCATCTCTGATCAAAAAAAAATGCAAAAATGTGTTGACCAGTATTATTTTCTTTGTAAAAACCTCATTTTCTGTATATGTCCTCATTTTTTTAACTCCGCCCCCCTTTCTCTCAATCATGACACATAATGGCACTATTTCTCCTCTCTCTCTTTTTTTTTTTACAGTCTTTCATGAAAAGTAGATCCATGCAGTTCCCACAATTGTCATGCTAATGAGACCCCTCTTCCATTGAGAAATCATTTTGTCAAGATCCACTGTTTCTGGACGCGCAGGCTCTGTTTCCCATACATCTCGCTGAATGAATGATTATGATGGAGCCCTATTAAAAGGCGCGAAACAATGTCAGCGCAGATTAAGGGCTAGGGCCACCAATCACATGCTCATTTTTTGTGTGTGCGTGTTCTAAAAGGGCATATTCATTGTTACATGTTCTCAATTGGATCTTTGCAAAACAATGTGTAGGAGTGCAAAAAGTGATTTTTTTTTTTTTTTTTTTGTGGTGGGGGGACATAGCACTCATTGTATATTGTGAACATACTAAAAGTAGCCGTCAGTAATCCGCACACATTTAAACTGGCCGCCTTGTTTGTGGTCATCACTGTAACGCACTGGGACACATTAAAGGGAACTTCGGCAGTGATGCGAGCGGAGCGGACCACCCACTTGGAGGTGGTCTCATGTTTGGTCAACATCTTTTGAGGCATCTGTCCTCCCCTCCCCCGACTCCTCCATTTAAGACTGTGTGCTGTCCTCCAATGTCCTCAAGATGTATTATTGTCAATCAATCTATGGGTCACTTGTGTTACACTGCCTGATGTGATTGTATTATGAGATGGATCTCGTTACAGCACAGAGGGGCGATCGGGTGCCCCCGGCAGTTTAACATTTGTAACTACAGTTACAGTAGGTACATTTAAATAAAATTCCTGAGGGGCGTAGAAAGACATTTTTCAGTGTGATGGCCAGGGTGACACAACGCCTCAGTGAGGAGTGGCCATACACGTGCGCACACAACATTTGCATTCTTGAAACAAAGAAGTCGTTGTTTATCATACCATCCAGTTAGGGTTTAACGTAATAAAATTCACACATACAATTTACAACTTGCTCGCTAGTTAACAGCCAGTCAGAGTGATCAATTGTCACCGATGGCTGACGCCATTTTGCATACTGTGATCAATGGCTCTTCCATTCAAGTAATATATCACGTTTTAAAAAGCTGCCCTTTTCAAGAAAACATAGCCCAAATGTTCAATTATATTACAATCATTATTGTCACTAGAGGTTTGGCAAGTAATTAGATATTCACAGATTGTTTCGAAACTGTTCTGTTATTGGCTAAAAAACTGTTTTTGTGCTCAGACCAAAGGCACCTTGTGGCATCTTGGTGCTTATGTTGAAGTGAGTTGAGGAGCTTCACATGGACAAAAGTGACATTTTGCGACCAACTCATGACATTTACAGGCAATTTGAAATTATTTTTAGGGACGCCTCAATTACTCACAGATTTCACTTTTTGCAGCAGCTCCCCATTCGCTTCACTATATTCATTTCAAAGCCTAAAAGTAATCTTCTCGTTCAAATTGACCACGAGTAAATCTTAAAACACTAGAAGAAATATTGAAAACATTTTAAAAAGGGGGATTGTTTTATCTGATAATCTGTTTTTCAAACACTGAACTTTTTAAATCACATGCTATTAAACTCGACATTTTAAGACAGTTTGATTGCAAAACGCACAGTGGGTCACAATGACCCACAGACATTTTCAGAGTAGCAAAGAAACAAACATGACAGCAGGTAATATGTTTATTGTGGTTGGATTTCCTGTGTGTATTGCATCTCGCAGAGAGCCGTGGCATATAATTTGCTCTCAAATTCAGACTTCCTTCTATTGATTGAGGGGGTCCTTAATATTCTGGCCCGTGACTTCACCTGTCAATGCAAGGCAAGCATGACAAAGCAGCGTGTACTTGAACACCACTGCAAACTACAACCACAATAATAAACATATTGCTAAATGAATACATGACTATCTCATTTTTGTGAGAAGAAACTAATTGCTGTTATGTCTGTTTCGTAGCAGAAAGTACTCAAATCTCCAGTTAGGCAGTAAGCTTTACCTTCTTCACAAGCACTGTTTTTTTTTTTTTTTAAGTCTTCAAATGGACTGTGACAAAACGCTGGAGATTAGGGCCCCGACGCCGCGCATGCTGCAACTTGCAACCGAGTGGAAACGACTTCCCTTATTTTCCGTCTGTCTTTCTTGGGTGTTGTCCCGGCCCAGGGCTTAAATGTCACGAAAGCTCACCACCTCCTGTCAGCGATAGAGTACAGTACAACAAATGTGCTATTATGTGCTACTGAATCACTTTCTAGAAAACGGAAAAAAGTGATGAGGTTTTTGGACGGGATTCAGTACATGCTCACGCATGTGCAGAGCAGTTGAAAAAGGATAAGAAGAGTATCATCGATATGGAGGAGCCATTGACACTTTAGGTGGGCTTCCTCCACCTTTTTTTGTGGCGCAAGTCTGAGCAGGCCGAAGAAAGGGCAAAACCAGACATGTTAGAGGAGGAGCAATGTAAGCCCCCTTAAGTGGCTGATGAAGCTCAAACTCCCCCGCACCTTCACGTTCCCATTTTTGGATAATGCAAGCTACACAATCTAAAATGATCCACCTTTTGGTTATCTTATTCAGGTAGGTGCATGCAGCGTATTACTGCCTTCAAGCATTTTTAAAGAGTCAAAGAAAGTGCAACAGTAGGTTTCAGCTTGGTACAAATATTACTTATGATTGTAATAAAAAGGTACTTTGCTGCAACTACGCTGGGAAGGACATCTGCATAAAACATAAAACAATGATCACATTACAGTGATCACAAATGTAACAAAATCACCTGTTCACTTTCTTTCTGAGCCCCAAGCTTTTTGCAGAAAAATGTACAATCCTGTGCAAAGGACTAAATTGGAATTGGTGTCAAGGAAGTACAATGGTGTGTTGTCATATGAGTAATTTGTTCCATGGCCACATGGGTCATTCAGAACACTACCTCACTTTTTTCGATTGAAATGAATGGAAATGCCATTAATCCGTACCAATCTGCCTGCCAAAAACTAAAAATTTGTGAGTGTTTTCAAAAAGGAAAGATATTGTACTTTGCAAAAACAGAGAAATAGTGTTAAAACAGAATGTTAAGAAGTAAAGATTTTGTACATCATGACTTAATGCTGCATTCCAATTTGTTGTGCTGCTCCTTCCTTGTGAATCAGCCATGGCCACGGGGAGCCAGGATAATACTTTATACTTGGGCAGACACATACCAACAGAGGTGGGCACTTTACCCTTTTTTGCCAATCCATCCTCCATCCGCGACCTGGGCACCCTTCCGTCCTCGTCCCTCCCTTATTCATAAAAAGGATCGTCCTTCGACCGCGTCCATCCTCCTCCTTTTAAAGCGCTGCCGCCCTTGCATTCCGTCAGTCCGCGGCCCCCCCAAAAAAGCGTGAGTCGATTGAATTGTTTACAACTGTTTAACTAAGATAGCTTTTTGCTGCTAGCAACCACCGTCGTGATGTGATGATGAAGTTGATGATAATGACGTGGACTGGAGCAAGCCAGGGCACATCACAAGAATATTTAAGATTGCGTAATAATACAATATTATTGGGTATTGTTGCACGTTTTCACTTTTTATTGCGTTATTCCACAATAAAAATAATTATTGCAAAATAAGGCATTGCTATTTTAGGAGGAAAACGAATGTCCTTCACTTCCGGGTCATAGCTTTCATTTTTTTCCCCCCCTTGTCAGTGATATGGGTGTCCAGTAAAGGGCAGACTATGCCTGTGAGAACAATATTGCAGGCAGGGAACGTACATGAAAAAGAGCACTTCAGTGTTGTGCAGGCTTAGCAAGGCAATCTTGCTTTTTAAAAGAACACAACACGTCAGCCGGGACTTGAACCGGTAACTCCCATTTTGTGGACAGGAAGACGGAGGATGAGAAGTCTTTTAAAAAGGACGGACAATGGAAGGACGTTAGTGGGTTTTCGTCTGTTCCTCTATTTGTCCCTAACCGGGTCAAGCACAGATTTATGGGGTTGTTTTGGGTTCTTTTAAAAAGCAAGACCACTGTTCTCTTCTGCGTTACCACGGATCCGCCTTAATTAACTGCCTTTTCACTTCACTTTTCATGTGGGTTGCCTGCAGTAACATTGCACAGGTGTAGTCTGCCCTCTAGTGGCTCAATACACGTAATACACCACAGGATTTTCACTCACATACAACTGACAGAAACACGCCCTGCCTGCCTTGTGTGTGTAATCCAGGATCAGGTATGTATTGGACGTAGGAAAAAGGTGGTTATCAATTTTGTTTTGTTAGCTGTTAAAATGAGTAAATATACCTTATCCCTTTGCATGCAAAGTATGTCCTTGTGTGGGACATGTCTAGACCGTAAAAATCTTGACTTGACTGACGGAATGAGAAGGATGGAAACGCTTTAAAAGGACGAGGACGGACGGGGTCAGAGGACATTTTTTTATTTTTTTAATGAAGGATCTAGGGATGAGGACGGAAGGGTATCCATCTCATGGACGGAGGATGGACCACAAAAAAGCGTAAAGTGACCATCTCTGAACTTTATTCCGAACACAGTGGCCCTGAGGTGACCCAAAGTTTACACAGCGGGGTTCAAGTGACGCAATTCAGATTTTTTGCTCTCGAGTGGCACAACTGGGAAAGAGTTCAGAATAAACTAATCATATTCAAACACATATTAAAAGGGATGCAGCACACCTGCCACCACTTAAAGTGTCTCTGACGAACCCTAAATTAAGTTTAGATGTTATAGTAGGCTTTTCCTGACATTTTTAGCAGGCAAGCAGAAGCCTGGGGGTTTTGTCCTCACACTTACCGCTGTGCGGAACAAGAAAATTAGGCCCGAACCTTGACGCGTTTACGACATTTCAGGTATTTTTGCAATCTCAATTTATTATGTCACATACAACTGGCATTTGAACAGGGGTGTGTAGACCTTTTATATCCACTGTGCATACTCACAGAGTTGGGCATTTAACTAACTTTAAATTGAGCGTCCGTTATTCGTCCTCCGTCTGCAGCGCAGGTACCATTCCGCCGTCCGTCATCCGCCTTTTTTTATGGGGGTAAAAATATAGTATCCGTCTATAGGCCGGTCCGCCTCTAATTTTAAACGGGTATCCGTCGGCGAGTCCGACCAAACTTTCATTAGCACCTCCCACCCCCCGCTGAGCGATATTTGAAACGAAACGAAAGACTCACCACAAGGAAATATCACTGCGGCTTTGGAGCCTCCGTGCTCCATGTCCGGCCGGACTAAATTCGTCTCCTTTTAGGACCCTGAAGCTGCAAATCTTGGCCGTCCCCAAAGGGAAACGGAAGGCTCTGTTGTAGTGATTGTGGTATTTCCCTCCCCCTCTTGTAATGGTATGCTCCAGCAGCAGGAGGGAGTGACTGTGTACACGTAGTCAGAATGAGGAAATACAGGCACGCTTGAACGTACACTACTGTCCAGTGTCTCTCTGTTCACAAACAGCCTCACAGCGGCCATTGAAGCCTCCCGCCCCCGGCAAAACATGCCAAGACCTGGCAAAACGGGCGTCCAACAGTGACAGAGAGATGGACCGGTCCGTCAAATAGACGGAATGCCCAGCTCTGCTCACAATCACTTATAAACTGCAGATTTCTGCGATATACCGTACAGTAGCAGTGATTTTTGCGAAAGAGAAGTAGATGTGTCCCACCAAAAAAAAAAAAAAAAAAGTGTTAAGTGCTACTGTGGTTGGTGCACTTCATACAGGCATTAAATCGGAATCAGGCACTTGGACCTGCAGTGTAAATCCAGGTAGTTTCTTTTCTTTTTTAACGAGGGATGATCCTCACTGCTGCTGAGTGATGGCTGAACTTGCAAAGTTAGTGCGAAATGAGGGTTTGATTAGGCACACTTGGTTTCAAGGTAGTGGAACCCATTTGACCTGGACGCTAAGTGCGATATACGGCCATTCAGCTGCCATCTTGCAGGGATGGTAAGCTTCAGTCCAAGTGCTGGTCAATGCAAGCCACCTTTGCGGTACAGCTGGCAGTTGAGCCGATCCAGGGACTGAAAGATTCTCTGCTCCTCCATGGAGATGGACGTCGGCGCTGGGTGTCGGCGTTGGTACTGCTGCTGGTGTGGCTGCGAGGTCGTCCGTTGCGGTTTGCTACCACGTTCCTCCGGTGGACCGCAAGCGTACATATCGGTCAGACGGCGCTGGCTGGCAGTTTTGACGCCTGTGACAGAAAACTTCATGACATCCTTGACTTGCCGGTTTGGACCATCACTATTTGTTGCCGACCAACCTTTGCTCGGCTGATCTGTGTAGTACCCTTTTGGAGATAGCCCTACTGGATTTGTAGGCTGGAGACATGTAACCTGGAAGGTTTACATGCATGTTAAGAATGCGGAATCTAATCCAGAGGCACTGACTGGCCATAGCGTAAGAATCCGCGTATCATTGGCTTGAAATTTGAGTTGTGAAATTCGAAAGTTGAATCAAAAATAAAAAAAAAATAACATCTTACCTTATAGAATTCAGGAGGTTTCTTATTGGTTGAACCAGAAGGTCGTCGGTTCTGATCCGCAGCGGATTTGTTTGCGGTCCGCCCACCCATCAAAGCCTGACATCGGGGGGTCGCAGCTTTGTCTGAGAAAATTGAGACAAATGTAACATTAAAAATGAAAGCGAAAATGACATTTTCAGCAAAGTGGCAGCATTTTAGACACTCAACAACTAATTCATACACCTATAAACAATGCTCGGTTTTGATTGACACTGTCAGTTAGATTAATTTAACAGCAGTAGTTTAAAGTGGTGACAGTGAGGTGTTCCTAATGTTTTGGTTAATGACACAAGAGGGGCAAAATATTCCAAACAAATCAAAATCAAATCTAAATCAAAACTACAATCAAAATAAATACACAAAAATTGTTCATGGTCCAATATAACCTGCGGTGTGTTTTGTCATAAAAGCAATAGATTTTATTATAATTTTTATTTATAGAAATGTATTCAAAAACGTAATGTAATAGATGTTAATAAAAATGAATAGTATTTTTTTTAATAATAAACGTTTTTGTACATATTTTACACTATATTTTATTTTAGATACAATAAATAAATACAAATCAATATTAAATTTAACTTACATTTACAAAAGTTTGGCCAGTTTCTCATTCAATAAACTAGAAGGTATGTCCAATTTTTTTGACTAGTAGTGTATAGATAAATAAAAAGTACAAAAAAATATTCATTTAATGAAGATATTTTCATTTCTAAAATATATTTTAGTCATTTAATATGTTGATTTTATAACTGAACATGTAGCAGGTCACAACCAATTAACATTTTTGATTAGAGTTAGGGTCACATTTAAAAAAAAAAAAAAAGACTAAACAATATATGAGTTGAAAAAATGTATATTATAACATTGAAAAAAATTAGGCCAATTTTTTTTTTCAACAAACTTTGGAATACTGTTGGTTACTCTGACCTTCAGCATGCCAGAAGGGTTAATAAAGTTGTCTTGAATGTCATTACAATGTTCAGGTGTACCTAATGATGTGTGTAGTTGTTGTCCCGCGGTGCTGATGAAGGCGTTGCGGACATCCTGGCACAGCTGATAGATCTCATCGTCGGTGGGGGTGCGATCTAACACTTTTTCCCCTGATGTTGCCCCCCGCCTTCTGCCCCCCGGCGTCAGCGTATGACCAAAAGCGGGCGAGTTTTTCCAGCTGCTGTCAGGCGTGTGGCGGCTAAATGAGGGTGGCAGGCGAGCGTTGATGATGCCGCCGTCGCCCGTCATAAGTCGCTGCGTATCTTTGTGCGGAATCTCCTTAGGAGGCGGAAGAGCGAGCTGATGGCTGACACGACCCTGGTCTCCGCCGTACGGGCCCCTAGTCGGACCCCCTTGCTTCAACGTGGTCTGTAACTCCCCCCGGATCCTGGCCACTGGGACCGGGGATTGGGTGACAAAGCCCGAGGAAACCAGACCCGCCCCGACCCTGATCGAGAAGTCCCCGCGAGGGATGTGTGGCCCCACCGTGTCCGTGCCGACTTGAACCCCTACATCTGCCCACGTCTGCGAGTGGCCCTCTCTGAGCCGCGTCCCGTCGGGTTCGCCTGCCTCCTCGTCCAGCCACCGCAACTTCTTGGAGGCGTTCTTGGAGTCAGCAGCCTTGGACCTGGCTTTGGCCACTTCGATGCTGTCGCACACTAACAACTGAACGGGTTTGACAGCGTTGCCGTGAGCCCGCGGGGATTCTGTGGGCGTCTCGCCGGGCACAGTTTTAAGGATGCCTTTTGTGAATTGGACTCTGCAGGCCGCGGGCGACGAGGCCTTTGACCCGCTGGATTCTTGACTCAGGTGGCACTTTGGGCTTCCCGTATTCATGTGCTTCCACGCGCCAACGTCCGCGGACAACTTGTTGAGGTTATTCACAGAGGCGCATGTTTCCTTCTGCGTGGGCAGGTTGTAGTTGAGGTCCGCGGGGGGCCTGTGGATGTGTGGCTTCACGGCGACAAAGGTGGGCCCGGGCACTGACAATAGAGGACGCATGTCGTTGGGGCATTTGAGGTCTTGGACGGGCTTTTCCGAGTAGTGCAGGACAGCACACTTGGCGGGTTCTTCGTTGTCCAGGCTGTCCCGACTGGACAGACTGTCGGACTTGGAGCAACAGGACGCGTTGTCGTCCTGAAATGTGGAGGGAAAATGTGATGAGTGGCATATTATCACTCTTGGAGCGCCGTTGACGGGATTCCTTACAAGGAGCGGCAGTGACGGAAATAGACATCAACTGCGTTATTTTATTGGAATGGGAAGCGAAAGGTCTTGCTTAGCTCTGGTTTGATCATTAAGATGGGAAAAAAAAAATTTAAAAATTAAAAACAATAAAACAAAACACAACAAAAAAAACATTAATTATGGCCTGCATGTAGCAGCACCGGTCTCTTTGGATGGAGTCTCTGAGTGTATCAGAGATAACAGTGGGACGGCAGTGGCTCAGAGGAAAGAGCTGATTGTCCACTAACCGGAGGGTCCACTGTTTGATTCCCACTCTGTCAGAGTCACACCGGTTTACGGCTGGGTTAGGATGTCTGGTGGTTGTCGGAAGGGCTGTCGGCGCACACTGGCAGCCACGCTTCTGTCAGCCTGCGCCAGGGCAGCTGCGGCTTCACAGTGTAGTTTACCGCCACCGGCGTGTGAATGCAAGAATGCATGAAAAATGTATCCGTTGTGAGCGCTTTGGGTGTCCTAAGCGCTGTATAAATCTGATGCATTATCGTATCAGTGGAAGGTGGAAAACCGTGAACATGGCGAATCTCTGAGCATTTGACTGTTACAAGCACCTTGTAATAAATCAAAGTGTTTGACATCCGAAACCTACTACAAAGAGTGTCACAGAAGAGAGAAAAGATGACGGAGCTTCTGTAAATGTATATGTAGAATCGATGATGGAATGTTCATACACACAAACGCATGGCACTTGTGCATGTGCAGACACACACACAAACACACACACTACTAATTACTACTACCACTACTACTACTACTACTAAATAGGATGCTATTTATTGTGTAAATAGTTTGTAAAGTTTGTCAAATGTAAAATTAGTTACGCTGGTGATTATTTGTAAATACTTTATTTTGCCATCAAAAGCATTTTTTCAATGTTGTTCTTGATATTTTTTAGAAGACAGGACTATTCTGATGTTTGAGATGTCACTAAAGCAAAAATTATTTGCATTGAAGTCACTGTTGTGCATAAACCAACCCATGTTATACTGCTGATTACTAAAAAAAATGGAACAAGGTTGAAACAAACTTTTTTTTAGTGTGATGAAAAAAGAGAGTCTATAATCTTTCATTTGACAGTTTCTGTTTAGTCGTAGTCATAAAAAATACAATATTCTGTTAGCCTTGAAAGATCAGTCAGAATGTTCTAAATTGGCTGACACTGAAATGGGTCTTTTTTTATTTAATTTTTTTTTTTTTTTTTTTTCCAATCGCTGGCATTGAAAGAGTTAGAAATAAGAATCAGTTTTAGAACGGTATAATTATGTCTATGAACTGGTTCCCATGAGAAGTCATTACATTTTGGTCAGGATCCCAATAAACATGTGGATGCCAAGAATTTGTCATCTGTTTGCCGTTACAGTCCACTTATGTTTGTGCCAAATGGAGCAGTGACTGGCAATGACCTGTGATAGGCTGGCGACCAGGATAAACTGTATAGAAAATCGATGGATGGGTGAAGGAAAGTTACTAGGCAGGCAGATGTGCAATAGAACGAAAGAGGCTGCATTACATCCAGTTGCCAACAGATGGTGACATTTATTCACTCTAGTGGTTGAAAATAAACCAAAAAAAAGTCAAGAATTTGACTTCTCTTTTTTTATTTAATGAAAGCTGGCAATTTGAGCAGGCCATCTTCAAGTTGCAGGTGCCTACACGAGTACATCCTCGTTAAGAGAACGTACCTGTCCACTGTGCTCCAGTTGCTTCTCCTGCCTCTTTGGAAGGTTCTGCCACCTCCTGCCACTAGGACTCTGCTCCTGATGTCCTATGCATGCATGCACCACAAACGGAGTGTGGCAAAGGGGCGATTCTGATAACGCGGTGGCAGATTTGGAAGTGGGGGTGCTGCTCGTTTGACTGAAGACACGTAAGAAACACACAATTATATAGCTAGTAGCACATAGTAGCATGAACCCACGTATTCTTAAAATTCTCATTCAGTAATATAAGATCGAAACCTTTGCAAGAATAACAATGCTCAATTTTGGATAGTGTTAGTAAAACAGTGGTATGTGTTTCTTTGGTAAGCTCAATGTGACACACCTGCTGTATATACATTTTTGTAGATACTGTGCAATCACAGAAATAAAATCACTATTTCTTTCAAAACATTTCCTATTACCTCATTTCTGTACGAAAAATAATTGTCCTTGTTACTACTCTGAATTTGGGTTTTTGTTAGCTGCAGCTCTAATCATCAAAATTAAAATGAACAGCTAAAAAAAATACTAAATACTACAAATAATAAAACGTTCTCTAAAATATTGTATTTTTTGTGATGCACCTGTTAAGGCTTTTAAAAAAGATTTTATCTAGTGTTTGAAATATAACTTGACCGGTAAAATAACATAGGTTAACAATAATATTTATTGTGTTGTTCTGTATTGTATGTTGGCCATGTTAGAGACAACACCGAGGGCTGTTTCATGTTTTTAACAAATAAAAGTACAGAATAAAATACAATAGAGAATATAAAGAAACTCGTTTTAGTAGGTGTACTTAAAGATGACAATGGCTACATTTAAATGCAGCCAATCAACCTTTTAAACCCCGAATATTGGCAGTATTCAGGTTTTTAAAAGCCACGTAAACGCCATGTAACCAGAATATGCCCTTATTCGGGTTTTTAAAATTCTGAATATCCTGCCTGGATTACTCCCTTTCCAACCCGAATATGCGTGCGTAGTTACGGCAATCGGAACATACCGAATGCACGGCACACTCTGCGCATGCTCAACCGCAAGGAATGTTGGCCTTTGTAGTACAGGATTTGCTTGAAAGCCCGGTATCCTCTCTGTAGCGAACCTAAGTTGAATACAATGATTCCTTTGCAGCATTTTCAGTATTTTCTTTCCCTACAGCAAAAATGACACCGTATGTATACACATATATACATGTGTATAAGTCCGTATGTCTGGCGCGCAACTCGCCGGAAATACACAAACCGAAAGGGAAACAATCATGGCAAAACTCAGAGGCGTAACGTAGTGGCACACTTTTGGAACGCAGAGGAAACCGACTGCTCTATTCTTGTGGTGAGTGACATGAATATAATATGTTTTATTGACAGCAGCAAGTAACAAGCGGAAATGACGTCAAATTGCGTCATAACGTCGGTGCGTCGCCGTTTCAATCCGGTTATTCAAATGCGGGCATACCTCAGTCCACTCACGCATGTAAACGTGTTCTTCCGAATGTTGGTCATTTTGTGCGCTATATAAATAAAATTGTATTGTATTGTATTGTATTGTATTTTGGCTGCTCCAAGCTCCTTGCGAGTGTTGTCATTTTGTATTCTTGTGTTTGTCTGCTGCCCGTCCAATACTCGGCTAAATGTGCATCCTGAGTGTGGCTCTCGTGTTTTCAGGGTCGTTGGGTCACAACACAAAGAAAAAAATACAATGGACCAAGTGAGGACAAAACTCATAATTTGGGTCACTTGTAAGTCGAGGTCCCACTGTACCGATTAGAGCTTGTTAGACAGCGTTACCTGTTGATTTTAGAAGCCAGCCTGACGCCTCGGATTTGACTGAGGGCATCTTCCATATTTGGATAGTCTCTTCCCAAACCGAGCCGCTCGCATTGGGCCGGCCTCTGAGAGGGAGGCACGTAAGCCCTCTGGAAGTGCTCAGTGACATCTTTGATCTTCTGCCGGCGCTGCTGCAGGACTTCTTCACGCCGCCGTTGCTCCTGCAGCACCCACAGTCTCTGTTTCTCCCTCAGATCCCTGACACGGACAGAAACAAGAAAGTGAAACTCACTACACTATGTAGTACAACAGCTGTCCTAATTCTAATGCTCACTTTTGTTTTGACACTGTCAGACAGGAAGTAATCATTTCAGGATCGAGGTTGCAGTGTGTACAACTGCACGGCGTCATACTGACAGCAGGTCTCCGTCTCTCTGACAGTCTCAATCAAAGTTTATTACATATATGAAGTGATGGGGTGACGGTATAATA